>NW_027206002.1:1200000-1635000 GCF_024711535.1 Dipodomys merriami | reverse complement strand
TATAGAAAATTAAGCTGTGATCTTAGATAAGAGCAATAACTAGAAAATGTAATTTTTCAAGCAATACAAAACTTTATAGCACAAAATGCAACAGAGAATAAATCCTACCAAGACGCAAAGAATTGTTTTCTGGAGAAATTAGGTTTATAAAAGACAGAGTCAGGCACTGGTGGCTCATGCCTATACTCCTAATTACCCAGCAAGCTGAGATCAAAGCTAGCCTGGATAGGAAAATCCACAGGACTAATATACCAGGTCTCCAATTAGCCAGCAAAGAGCCAGAAGTAGAGGTGTGGCTCAAGTAGGTAGCCTGCGCTAGCTTTGAACTCATAATTCTCCTACTTCAGTTTCCCAAGTGCTAGGATTCCAGGCATGAACCACTGTACCTGGGCTCCAGATAAAATTTCTTGTTTGTTTTTGTTGATTCTTGAGGAGTTGCTGGGGATCAAACCCCGGGCTTCGTGAATGCTAGACAAGTGCTCTACCACAGAGCTATATCCCCAACATCCAAGGAAGATTTCTTATAAAGCTAAAGTAATTAAAATAGGTATGTTGCTGGAGAGAGAAATCAATGCACCCAGGAATTCAATAGATCTAAATGTATTGGTTTGGGTTTGGGAAGGGGAGCTTGTTCTTGTTTTTTTGAGAGTTTTTGGTTTTTTGTGGGTCAGTCATGGGTCTTAAAATCAGGAGCTTACACTCTTGCTTGGTTTTTCCACTCAAGGCTGGTGTTCAACCACTTGTGCCATGCCTCCACTCCTTAGATCTACATGTAGATGAAAACAAGACATATATAAGAGCCAGTCACCAGTGGCTTGTGCCTATAATCCTAGCTACGCAAGAGGCTGAGATCTGAGAATCCAGGTTCAAAGCCAATCTGGCAGGAAAGTCCATAAGATGCCTATCTCCAATTAACCACCAGAAAACCAGAAGTGGGGCTATGGCTCAAAGTGGTAGAGCACTAGCCTTGAGCAAAAGAACTCGGGGACAGTGCCAGGCCCTAAGTCTGAGGCCCATGACAAAAAAAAAAAATGTTTTTAAAGATACACACACACACATAAGCTCAGGTTTTTAAAACTCAGGGGAAAGGGGTGACATTGTTCAAAAAGAAATGTATTCTTTATCTGATGTAACTGTAACCCCTCTGTATATCACCTTTACAATAATAAATAAATTTTTTTAAAAACCTCAGGGGGCATATATATAGTTTGATCAGCAATTCTAAAACAAGTAAATCATCCGTAAGAAAACCATAAAACTTTTAGAAGCAAACAGAGGGTCTTTAAAACTCAAGAGTAAGAAAGATTTCCCAAATAAGTAACTGAAACACGAGCCATAAAGTAAAAGATTGATTTGACGGTATTTTTCTACATGGGGAAAGATAAGAGTTGTTGGAGCTTGCGCATGCACGCAGAGGAATCTGAAAGGATGCCTGCGTAGGTGGAGCAGAATGGATGTGGGGAACGTTTTATTTATCTTCCACTGTTGTCAATCCTGTGACTACAGAACCTACTTTGCAAATCCATTTTTAATGCCTATATTTCAAAAGATATCATAAGCAAAGTAAAAAAAAAAAAAGACAAGTCACAATCTCACGCTAGATATTTATAGTCCTATAGAAATGGAATGTTCATATCCAGGCTACTCAAGAAATTCATAAGGAAAAAGACAATCTAGCCAAGTGCTGGTGGCTCAGACTTGTAATCCTAGGTCTGAGATTGAGGATCATGGTTCAAATCCAGCAGGCAGGAAAGCCTGTGAGACTCTTATCTCCAATTAACCACCCAAAAGCCAGAAGTGGAGCTGTGATTCAACTGGTTAAGCACTAGCCTTGAGCACAAAAGCTCAGGTACAGTATTCAGGCCCCAAGTTCAAGCCGGAGGACCAACACACACACATACACACTCCAACTTTAAAAAAAAAAAAAAAGTGGAGCCAGGCACTGGTGGCTCATACCTATAATCCTAGCCACTCAAGAGGCTCAGATCTGAGGATCACAGTTCAAAGCCAGGCTGGACAAGAAAGTCGGTGAGACTCTTATCTCCTATTAACCATCAGAAAGCCAGAACTGGTGCTATGGCTCAAAGTAGTAGAGTTCTAGTCTTGAACAAAAGAGCTCAGGGACAGACCCAAGTTCAAACCCTACGACAAAACAACAAAAAAAAGTGGGTAGAAAGATAAACGCGCAAATCACAGAAGTGAAACTTCTATTTACTATTTACTAATTCCACCCTCCTAAGAGTGGCACTCACTAATTAACAAGCTCAATAAGACCCAATGCTGATGACCCCTGGAGGAAACAGGGTGCTGGAGTCACTCCTAGTGGAAGTGTAAATTGGACAACTACTTTGGGGAGCAGTTTGACAAAATCTAATTAAGTTAAAGATGGGTGTACCCTACCATCCCTATTTCAAAATGTATTCCCTAAAGAAATTCAAGAACAGATGCACAAAGAAACATTTAAAGAATGCTCACAGGCCAGGTGTCAGTGGCTCATGCCTGTAATCCTAGCTACTCAGGAGGTTGAGATCTGAGGATCTCGGTTCAAAGCCAGCCCAGGCAGAAAAGTCTGAGACTCTTTATCTCCAATTAAGCAATCAAAAAACTAGAAGTGGTGCTGTGGCTCAAGTAGTACAATGCTAGCCTTGAGCACAAAGAGGCTCAGGGACAGTGCCCAGGCCCTGAGTTCAAGCCCCACAACTGACAGAAAGAAAGAAGAAAAAAGAATGCTCACAGTTTCACTGCAATAAAGGAAAGCCGGAAGCAACCTAAGTGGCCCAAGAGTTGATAAATGAATGCATAGAATGAAATGTCAAATGAATTTAAAGAAATGTGTAGAGGGGCTGGGAAGTTGGTTCAGTGGTAGAGCGCTCGCCTTGCATGTTTAAGGCCCTGGGTTCGATTCCTCAGCATCACATAAGCAGAAAAAGCCAGAAGTGGCACTATGGTTCAAGTAGTAGAGTGCTTGTTTTGAGCTGAAGAGCTGAGGGACAGCACCCAGGCCCAGAGTTCAGGCCCCATGACCAACAAAAAAAGAAAAAGAAATGTATATTCACAGGGATAAAGTTAAAACACACACACACACAAACACACACACACACACAAACAGTATGAGTGTAGTGATACACACTTTCAATCCCAGCACTCAGGAGGCTGAGGTAGGAAGACTTTGAGTTTAAGGCCAGCTTGGGTTGCATAGCAAGACCCTGTCTTGAAATAATAACAATAAGAGTCATAAAAGCACATTACAGAGCTAGGCACTGGTGGCTCATGCCTATAATCCTATCCACTCAGGAGGATGAGAGCTGAGCATCAAAGTTCGAATCCAGCCTGGCCAGGAAAATCTGTAAGTCTCATCTCCAATTAACCACCAAGAAAAGCCAGAAGTGCAGGGGTGGCTCAAGTGGGAGAGCACCAGTGTTGAGTGGAAAAGCTAGGGGAGAGTGCCCAGGCCCTGCGTTTAAGCCCCTAAGGAGAGCACAAGAAAAAACGGGGTTGCCGGGCACTGGTGGCTCACGCCTGTAATCCTAGCTACTCAGGAGGCTGAGATCTGAGGATCACGGTTCAAAGCCAGCCCGGGCAGGAGAGACCGTGAGACTCCTATCTCCAATAAACCACCAGAAAAGCGGAAGTGGCGCTGTAGCTCAAGTGGTAGAGCGCTTGCCTTGAGCTGAAGAGCTGAGGGACAACGCCCAGGCCCAGAGTTCAAGCCCCACGGCCGACAAAAAAAAAAAAAAAAAGAAAAAGCTTAATCACATTAAACATCCATGGAGATATGCAAAAATAAATTACTATTTGACCATGTTGGAAAATCCTAAGACCAGAAATTTCAATTCTTAGTATATTCATTCAGTTGGGGGGGGGGGGGGAACCACCTAGTGAGGAAGGGGTGATATTGTCCAAAAAGAAATGTTCTCTTCACTGGGATATGATAAATTATACAGCAGTCTAGATATTCACACACTGTGGGACCAAAAGAAGATACTTTTAGGAGAGAAAAAAAAAAAGATGTGATGTATGTGCCTCTTCGTATTTGTATTAAATATATATATTGAAATAAACTCCAAGACATGGAAACAAGAGATCTCTCTTGGTTAAATTTTTATTATTTGATGATTCTGTCTTCTTCACCTGATAAATGGTGTATTCACATGGATATCCTCGGGCGGGTAGAGGGGAGGGCACAGAACTCAGGGGAAAAGGTTGAAAACATGCAGCAGCTCAATGGACATGGGTGACAGTGAATTACACAACTTGTGGGTGGAGATGGGACGGAGGCATTGGGAAAGAGCAAGGGAACAGAAGCTACTGAAGGAATATACTCATTACCTGACTCATGCCATTGTGATCCCTCTGTACATCACCTCTATACTAACTATAAACTAAATTATGAAAAAAGAAACCAATTCTTTGCCAGACTTATGTAACTGTTACTTATGTAACCCCTCTGTACATCACCTTTATAATAACAATTTTTTTTAAAAAAACACCTAAAAGTATTGTGCCTCTCTGCTACACTTCCCATCAGAATAATAGGTAATTCTCCAAACAGAACAGTAAACCCGGAAATGTGTTTCACCAAAGAAAACATACAGATGGCAAATAAGTGTAGGAAAGATAACTCAACACGCTAGGGACATGCAAATCAAGAGCAAAAGGAGGTATCACTAGAGCTGTGAACAGGCAAAATAAATACCAACAATGCCAACTGCCTCCTACCTGTGTGATGGGCATGTAACAATAGTATCATTAAGCCAGGCTCATGTCTGAAATCGTAGCTACTCAGGAGTCTGAAATCCGAGGACAGTGGTTCAAAACCAGGCTGGGTAGGGAAATCCAGGAGAGTCTTGTCTCCAATTAACTGCCTAAAAGCCAGAAGCAGAGGTGTGGCTCAAGTGGTAGTACCAGCCTTGAGTGGAAAAAAAGCCAAGGAAAGCATGAGGCCCTGAGATCACTACTCAAGAGAACACAGTCACAAAGGTGTACAACAAAGGTCTTCTTAGTATCTATCAGTGTGAGGATCTGTCCATTTTGCTCCATTTTCTTTATTTTGTGGGTCATGGGCCTTGAACTCAGGGCCTGGGCACTGTCCCTTGAGCTTTTTTGCTCAAGGCTAGCAGTCTACCACTTGGAGCCAGAGGACCTCTTCCAGTTTTCTAGTGGTTAATTGGAGATAGTCTAGTGGACTTTCCTGCCTTTCCAGTTGCATCTGAATTTCCTGCCCAGGCTGGCTTTGAACAATGATCCTCAGATCTCAGCTTCCTGGGTAGCTAGGATTACAGGTGTGAGCCACCAGCACCGGGTCTGCTCTCTTATTAGCACACCCTAATCCTCCCGCTGTACACCTTCACAAGCTCCAGAAGTGTGGCTGAGCTCTGTGGGGAAGCAAAGCAGCCCTGGGGAGCTCAGTCTAGAAAAAGTGTGGACACAGACGAGACAAGAGCTACAGGACTTCAGGAGAGAACATTGAACACAATCTTCTGCAAAACAACAGGGATTCCTGGAGCCCCTGTGGAAGAGGTCTTTGGAGTAAAGAAGATTGGTCCTAAGCTAGGCGCCTGTAATTCTAGCTACTCAGGAGGCTGAGATCTGAGGATCGTGGTTCAAAGCCAGCCCAGGCAGTAAAGTCCATGAGACTCTTATCTCCAATAAATTAATCTGAAAAACCTGGAAGTGGTGCTGTGGCTCATATGGTAGAGTGTTAGCCTTGAGCACAAAGAAGGGACAGAACCCACGCCCTGGGTTCAAGCCCCATGACTGCAGAAGAAAAAAGGAAGAAGGAGGAGGAGCAGGAGGAGGGAAGGAAAAAAGGAAGAAAAAGGAGGAAGTACAAAAAGGTAGGAGGAGGAGGAGCAGGAGGAGGAAGAAGAGGAGGAGGAGGAGGAGGAGGAAGGTAGGAAAGAAGAAAGGAAGGAAGGAAGGTGAAGAGGAGGAAGAAAGAGGAAGGAGGAGGAGGAAGAGGAAGGAGGAGGAGGAAGAGGAAGGAGGAGGAGGAAGAGGAAGGAGGAGGAGGAAGAGGAAGAGGAAGGAGGGAGGAGGAAGAGGAAGGAGGGAGGAGGAAGAGGAAGGAGGGAGGAGGAAGAGGGAGGAGAGGGAGGAGGAAGAGGGAGGAGGAGGAGGAAGGAATAAGAGGGAGGAGGAGGAGGAAAAGGAGGAGGAAGGAGGAGGAAGAAGAAGAGAAGAGGAGAAGGAGAAAGGGGAGGAGGAGAAGGGGGAGGAGGAGAAGGGGGAATGAAAAGGGGGAGAAGGAGGAAGAAGGAGGAAGAAGGAGGAGGAGGAAGGAGGAGGAGGAGGAAAGAGGAGGAGGAGGAGGAGGAGGAGGAGGAGGAGGAGGAGGAGGAGGAGGAGGAGGAGGAGGAGAAGGAGGAGGAGAAGGAGGAGGGAAGAGGAGGGAAGAGGAGGGAGAAAGAGGGAGGAGTGGGAGAGAAGGAGAAAGGAGGAAGAGGAGGAACGAGGGAGGAGGAAGGAGGGAGGAGAAGAGGAGAAGGAAGGAGGAGGAGGACATTATTGATCCCTTCAAGCTTCCTGTTCTAAAAGCTCTAGCTGCCCCCTGGCATTCACAGGCTCCTCAGTCCTCCAGGAGAGACAAGGACACTGGGAAAACCCGAGCCGGTCCTCTGCCTGAGCCGCCTCCTCCACGGAGCCCTCCAAAAGCCAAGTGGGAAGCCAGGCATCAGTGGCTCCCACCTGCAATCCTAGCTAATCAGGTGGCTGAGATCTGAGGATCGCAGTTCAAAGTCAGCCCTGGCAGGAAAGTCCCTTTGAGACTCTTATCTCCAATGAACCACTCAAAAAACCCAAAAGTTTTGTTTTTTGAGCAAAGTGGTAGAGTGTTCGCTTTGAGCAAAAGAACTTGGACAGCGCCCCAGGCCCTGAGTTCAAACCCCATGTCCAAAACAAAAAAGAACAAAGTGGAGCCTACAGACAGCAAACAGACAGGATGGAGATCTTCTTGTGATCCAGAGAAGCTGAAAGGGGCTGGCAGAGAAGAGGTAGCCAGGAAACACCAAAGAGAAGAAGGCCAGAACCCTGTGTCCATCTTTAGAGAAATGAGACAGGTATTGGTCACAGAACATTCTAGAAGGGGATGAAGGCAGAGCCTTGGTCCCCATACAACACCCTGCCTCTAGCGTAGTCATTCCTTCTGCCCTTTCTGAGACTAATGCTCAACAGGAGCTGGAATCAGCTGTCTGGAAAGCCAACCTGGACAGACTCCATGCATAAAACCAGAAATGCAAAACTCTCAGAGGACCAATCTCTACAGTGCTATATTCCCAGAATTTACTGGGTCACGGGGCTCAGGGACAGCATTTTACACAGGGAAGGGACTCAGGAACACTAGTCCTGGCAAAGGCCAGGCAAAGTTCAGGCAAGGAATAGCAAAACACTGACTGAAGCCCCCAGAGACTCTGACTCTCTGGTGCCCAACCCTGACTTCCGGTAGGGTAGTGTTTCTGAGCCACAGAGGTCATTCCTGGCACCCATGTCTATCCCCACACAAAGAACCATATATTAACTCTGAAGGCTGGAGTCCTGGCAAAAGGGAAGAGCCAGTACATTCTTTCCAGCCAACAACATTCTCTGGGTTTTGGCAAAATGACCTGCCATGAGCCTGTCTTACCATGCTAGACCCATTCTTCCCACTAAAGACTAAGACAGGCTCCTGACACCAGGGAGGAAGTTCTGACACGGGGGAGCAGAAAGCCAGGTGCACACAGATGCCACCAGCACCTCAAGTTCTGGAAATATTCCTGAAGGATGCAGGAAAGGCAGACAAAAGACTTCATAGATGAGTAGCCGTGCTTCTGTTGGGAGAGTTGGGGCGGGAGTGGGGGTGGGAAGACCACCACTGTGGGCTCTGACAGATTCTATAACCCAAATTCCATCTGTTAACCAGTCAAGTGTTACACAAAAAAGTGTCCCTATGGCTACCAGGCAATTGGATTCTTGACCTTCAGTTCCACTTTACTAGAGCGAGTCATAGCAGGTGGATTCAATGTATGAATACATACAGAAGAATGAGAAGAAACATGGAAATATGATTCAAGGTAAATAAGATTTCACAAAGCTAGATAAACTAGATAGAATCTGGCTGTTCGGTCCCTTTTTTTTTTTTTTTAACTTGGATCCATTTAAATTATATTTTCTTTTTTTTTCCCCCTCTCTCATTTTAAGAAAAACCAACTACTAAGGCTTTTGAGGGGAAATGATATTCCAGATGGAAAACGGCAAAAGAATTCTGTGGCTAGCCAGCAAACCAGGTTCTGTGGCTCTGAGGAAGAAATGTATTCATGGCAAAACTGGGCATTCCAGTTGACAACCATCCTCACGCTGCTTCTAAGGAAAAACCAGCAGCAAGAGAGAGGCAGAGGCCACTGATTCTTGCCTGAAATCCTAGCTACTCAGGAGGCTGAGATCTGAGGATCACAGATCAAAACCAACCCTAGGCAAGAACTCCATGACATTCTTAGCTCCACTTAACTAGCAAAAAGCCAGAAGAAGAGTTGTGGCTTGAATGGGACAGCCTTGAGTAGAAAAGCTCAGGGACAGTGTCTAGATTGTGAGTTCAAGCCCCTGTACTGGCAAAAACAAAAACAAAAAAGTGGGAGAACAGACCTCAGGGGACAGAAAAGGAGAGGCGTGAAAGCAACAGCACCTCTTGTTTCCACGAGTGATTTCCTAATCCCAGAAGAGCCTGGGTTAGGAAAACCTTGTACGATTTGTATCACTGGGTACTTGGAAGATAAATGAGAAGCTTTGGGAACTTAGATTATTTGCATCAAGGCCGAAGGAAGAGCTGAGCTGATCCCATGATCCTCTGCCATGAAACTAGACCTTCTCAGTCCCAGCATCCTAGGGACCATGAGGGTTCCTTCAATAGCACAGATCAGAAGAGCCAAGGATGAGGCACACCACAAAGATGATAAGGTCACAGCTATCAAACAGCAGTGTCTGACTTCCAGCCCTGGCTCTTCCAAAACAAAGACAGCAGTGAAGCCAGGTGCCACTGGCTCCATGCCTACAATCCTAACTACTCAGGAGGCTGAGATCTGAGGTTCAGAGTTCAAGGTCAGTTTGGATAGAAAAATCCCTGAGACTCTTATCTCGTAATTAACCACCAAAAAGCCAGAAGTGAAGCTATGGCTCAAGTGGTAGAGCACCAGCGTTGAGCAAAAAAGCCAAGCTAGACTGTAAAGCCTGAGTCTGGAGCCCCATTACTAGTACTACATAAAATTTTAATCTATTTCACACACACACAAAAAAAACCCAGCTGATCAAGAGTGGAAAGAGAGGGAAGGAGGGAGGAGGATTTTTTTTAATGTGCTTTAAAAACAATTTCTGGGTTGGGAATGTGGCTTAGTGGTAGAGTGCTTGCCTACCATGCCTGAAGCTCTGGGTTCGATTCCTCAGTACCACATACACAGAAAAAGCCAGACGTGGCACTGTGTGGCTCAGGTGGTAGAGTGCTAGCCTTGAGCAAAAGCAGCTCAGGAACTGGGCCCAGGCCCTGAGTTCAAGCCCCGGGACGGACAAAAATTAAATTAAAAATTAAAAACACTTCTGCTAGCTCCTGGGAGCTCAGAGAGCAACGTCAGGCCTCACAGCACCGAGCCATAGCCCATTCTCACCGCCATTATCCGATCAAATGTGTTCAATTGGTTAGCAGATGACTATCTACAGGACTCGGAATTATCTGCCCATTAAATCAGCGGGCTAATACAGAGGTTTTAATGTTGAGAATGAATCTTTTAGGCAATAGCTGCTTACCTCAAGCTTTTGTGCTAAAGACCCCCAAAATGAATCTCTAAGCAAAAGAACATCTGTCACAGCAGCAGACTTAGCCAACAGCGAGATAGCTGGGCCCATCCTGACACCCAGCAAGCATAACACACACCTATGCATGTGCAGCACATGCGTGGTACAACGCGCATGCCACACACAGCGCATGCGTGGTATGGCATATGCACACGCACATACACCGGGCATGCAAGACGCATGCGTGGTGCAGTGCGCGCATGCGCATTCACAGGCACATGGGGAACCTGTACATCTCCTTTGTAACAACAATGAAAGACATAAAAGCCAGTTGTGGTGCTCAAAACTCACATGGACAGGAATTCCTGTCTGGAGAGTAACCCTCCGAAGCTTAAGAGGGAGACTGAGGCCTGACCTAAATTCATGTGAATCTCAGCCACCTCCTTTTCAGGCAGCACAGTACCTTTCTCCCTCGGCCCCACCTTGGAGCATGCCATCAGCAGTGGGCAGCTCCAGCCACGTTTCTGTCCCTCTTTATTTTTGCCAGTCAACATAGCCATAGCAAAGCATTTGGGGTCTTCTAAGGGCTGCCTGGCTCTGGAGGGGAGTTCATGGTGCTGATACCTAGAATGCAGATATTGAGGAGAACCTGGGCCTGCCCCGAGGGGAACAGACACCTACAATCCAGTGTCAGCTGAGGCCACAATACAAACACAAAACAAGACATACAGGATGAAAGCCAGGCACTGGTGGTTCCACGTCTGAGATCCTAGCTACTCAGGAGGCTAAGATCAGATGATCGAGGTTCAAAGCCAACCCCAGGCAGGAAAGTCTGAGACTCTTCTCTCCAATTAACCATCAGAAAACCTGAAGTGGTACTGTGACTCAAGGTGGTAGAGAGTTAGCCTTGAGTGAAAATTCTAGGGGACATCACCCCAGGCACGGAGTTCAAACCCTAGAACTAGCACGTGTACACACACACACACTCACTCTCTCTCTCTCTCTCTCTCTCTCTCTCTCTCTCTCTCTCTCTCTCTCTCTGTCTGTCTCGGTGCTGGGCCATGACTCAAGAGCAAGGCTCTGAGTTCAATCCCCAGTTAACACCAAAAAGAAAGCATACACGAAAAACAAATGTCTGTCTCAGGCAAGCATGGTGGCATACACTCAGGAAATCAAAAGCAGAAAGATCATTTGAACCCACAAGTTCGAGACCAGCCTGGGAAGTACAATAAGAGACCTTTCCAAAATAAAATGTCTCAACTAGGAAATTTTGATATTTTGTCATTTTACCACAGTGTTGTGAGAGAAAGACAGCACTAGAGCTTGAACTCAGGGCCTTGACTTGGCTCTTTCACTTCAAGCTAGTGTTGCACCACACCTCCACTTGCAGCTTTTTGCTCCTTAATTGGAAATAAAGAGTATCCCAGATGTGTCTGCCTGGGCTGGCTTTGAATAGTTTTTGTTTTTGTTTTTTGTCGGTCGTGGGGCTTGAACTCCAACCACAGTTTTAACTGGGCAAAGCAGAGGACTGATTCTTCCTGGCTTTGGAAAATAACCAATGATTTAATGTTGATCAGATATACCAAGGTTCATATTCAATGTCTAATATTTAATAGGTGCCCAGTATATAATAGTGAGCTTTTTTTTTTTTCTGTCGGTCATGGGCTGAACTCTGGGCCTGGGCACTGTCCCTCAGCTCTTCAGCTCAAGGCGAGCACTCTACCAATTGAGCCACAGGACCACTTCTGGTTTTCTAGGTAGTTTATTGGAGATAAGAGTCTTATGGACTTTCCTACTAGGCTAGCTTTGAACCATGATCGTTAGATCTCAGGCTCCTGAGTAGCTAGGATTACAGGCATGAGTCACTGACGCCCGGCATAGTGATCATTCTTATTGTTTATCAATGAATCCGTGTGGCTTTTCTTGTATCACCTAAGTTATGAATAACAGTATTTAATATTTCTTAAATACCAGAGCATTTTTAGTACAATCGCAGACTAACTGAACAATCATTGTAGAATACCTATTGCTAACTAATTAACTGAACAATCATTGTAGAATACCTATTGCTAACTCTTCTCATGAGTGTAAAAATTCAAGTTCAGCTTCTCTTTTCATGGTCTATTCTTGTCTCCCACAATAAACTGTTTACCATTTCAATTATTTTCATTCCAACCACTGTGATCACTGTACTTAAAATCCAATCAGGCTTCTAATTTTAAGCATCTTTGTGTGTGTGTGTGTGTGTGTGTGTGTGTGTAGCACCAACAATTGACTAACATCCTAGATTTAACATCTGTTTGCAGCAGTAAACGCTTTTAAATTTGAGAACTGAAAACGCCCTATCAGGCAATTATGAGCAGTTCTTGTACTGTGATTCATGGCTGTACATCACCAACTTGTTTGGCAAAGGCAATAGTTGTGATAGATGGGACCCACAGCCAGAAAGAAGCATTTATGTAGCAAGAAAGCTCGAACACAGTACCTGCCAGAGGAATATCTTTGGACACGGCAAACAATCTACTATGTTTCCCTGGGTGCCCTGCTGAGGGTCTGCCTTTTAATTCACAAGGAAACTAGGTTACCCTCGAAATATGAATACAAAGAGAGGAATCTCTGATGAGGTCAAAATGAGCCCTCAAAACACAGGCTCTGCCGGGCGCTGGTGGCTCACACCTGTAATCCTAGTTACTCAGGAAACTGAGATCTGAGAATCGTGGTTCAAAGCCATCCTGGGCAGGAACATCCATGAGACTCTTATCCCCAGGTAAGCACCAGAAAACTGGAAATGGTGCTGTGGTTCAAGTGGTAGAGTGCTAGCCTTGAGCTGAAGAGCTCAGGGACAGCACCCCGGCCCAGAGTTCAAACCCCACGATGGACAAATACACACACACACACACACAAACACAGAGGTCCTGCTGGATACCAGTGGCTCACACTTGCAATCCTAGCTACTTAGGAGGCTGAGATCTGAGGATCCAGGTTTGAAGCCAGCCCAGGCAGGAAAGATGGAGAGATTCATATTTCTAATTAACTACCAGAAAACTGGAAGTGGAGCTGTGGCTCAAAGTGGTAGAACGTCAGCCTTGAGCACAATAGCTCAGGAACAGTGCCCAGGCCCTGAGTTCAAGCCCTATGGCTGGGAACCAGCGGCTCGCACCTTTAATCCTAGTTACTCAGGAGGCTGAGATCTGAGAATCATGATTCAAAGCCAAACCCAGGCAAGAAAGTCCAGGAGACTCTTAGCTCCAAGCAACCACCAAAAGCCAGCAGCAGAGGTATGACTCAAGTGGTAGAGCACCAGCCTTGCGCAAAAAGAAACCAAGCCAGAGTGCAAGGTTGTGAGTTCAAGCCCTTATAAATGGCACACACGCATGCACACACACACACATGCATCTACACCAGATTTTTACCCCCACTATGGCTGCCAACGCTGCCTGCAATGATACTGCTGGCAGGGCCAGGAGCCTGTTATTTAGAAGGAAGTCAGAGCAAGGAGAAATACAGCCATCGATTGTCTTGGAAACCAATGCCCTGCTGAGCTTATAGGTGCAGGGATCAACTAAGAAAGAAGAGGATGGAATTGGGGCTGAAGATGGGAGGTGATACAACTGAGGTAGCGTGGACTCATTACCTGCGTGGAAAGAAAGCCAGACTAGTGTGGCCTCCATCCTATCCCAAGACTCGAAATAGACTGTGAAGGATGTCTAAAATTTTCCAAGTGGGAGTTTTTAATACCGGTCACAGTGGAGGACAAGAGGTCACTAAGCATCTCAGCCTTCTATGGGAATGTCTAGAACTTCAGCTGCAAAACTGAGAGGATCTTTTCCCTGCTCTCCATTCCCCCTCCCACCCCACCCCACCCCCATCACCAGCCTCTAGTCAAGAACCTCCCTGCCTTCTCTTCCTAGGAATGAAAGCTGGCTGTGAACAGCAGATGTGGAAGGGTAAGGAGAGTCACTGTGTCCTGCTCTTATATCGTTACTTCCCCGCCTCCTACTACCTCCTCCTAAATGGCTTGGGCACCTGGCCGCCATCTTCCCCCACTGATCCAGCAAGGACGTCCAACTCTTTGTCTCTTCTCTTCCTACTCCCTCAGGACAGGTTAGGCACATGATGACAACCAATGTCTTGCTGGGCTGGTGGCTCACGCCTGTCATCCCAGCTGCTCAGGAGGCTGAGATCTGAGGATCACGGTTCAAAGTCAGCCCAGACAGAAAAGTCCATGAGACACTTACCTCCAATGAACCACAAAAAAGCCAGAAGTGGAGCTGCAGCTCAAGTGGTAGGAGGAGAGCCTTGAACTTGCTCTTATTACTTCATCAGTTAAATGTAACGCCAGCTTTAACTTGGTGCGTTTGGGTACACGATTTTCAAAAACATCACTCTCAGAAATGTCAACCACAGAGGTGTGGTGAGGGGAAAGTCGGGGAATGGAAGGAAGACAGAGCACCACATGAACTTTCTGAAAAGAACACTGCAAGAGCAGTGGGAACAGTAAATTCAAAGGCCTTGAAGGCGGCAGCATGCTAGGCCAAGTTCAAAGCACAGCCAGGAGGCTCACGTAACGGGAGTAGCGCAAAGCAGCCATGGAGCCAGCTGGCAGGAGGAGGACATGAAGAACCTGCGAAGCCACACGAGGGCAGTGGCTTTTATGTTGATAGAAGAAAGCTGTAGTAAGGAGGTTTTTGAGTAGAGAGGTAACAGGAGCCGCCTTGTATTCTGAAAGGCTGCTACCCCTGTAGGATTCAGAAGCAGGTATAAGGTGTAAGGCCAGGGCAGAAGCAGGAGTCCCGCAGAGGAAGCTAGGACAATCATCTAAATAGAAGATGGACAGGGCGGCAGAAAGCGGCACCAAGTGGTGAGATCCATTCTGAAGCGTAAAATCTGGCTATCCAATCTCTACCTTGCAGAACTAGACAGAGAAATCGGAAGTGGAAATAGCAATCAATAATAGGTTACTAACTAGGTCACCACAGGTGCATACACACACTGGAAAGGCATCTGTGAGTTGTTGTTGAGTGAAAAGCACATTGTGGCCCGGTATTATGGTGGCCCCATTATTAAGACCCTAAATTAACAGGTACATCATTATGCAGAGGAGACACTCAAATCTTTAGCAGTGCTTTCCCCTGAGGAAAATATGACAGGGAGAGCCTGTATTTCTCTTTTTGCCAATCTTGGGGTTTGAACTCAGGGCCTGGGCGCTGTCCCTGAGCTTCTCTTGCTCAAGGCTAACATCTACCACTTGATCCACAGCGCCACTTTCAGCTTTTTTTTTGGGGGGGGGGGGGCAGGTCCAGTCGTAGGGCCTGAACTCTGGGCCTGGGCGCTGTCCCTCAGCTCTTCAGCTCAAGGCAAGCATTCTACCACTTGAGCCACAACGGCTCTTCCAGCTTTTTCTGCTTATGTGGTGCTAAGGAATCGAACCCAGGGCCTCAAGCATGCAAGGCAAGCGCTCTACCACTGAGCCACCTTCCCAGCCCATTTAAAAATCTTTGTAAGTATATAACCAGGTGCCAGTGGCTCAGGCCTGTAATCCTGGCTACTCAGGAGGCTGAGATCTGAGGATCACTATTCTAAGCCAACAGGAAAGTCTGAGACTCTTACGATTAACTACAGAATAAGGAGGAAAAGGAAGAGGAGGAAGAGAAGCAGGAGGAGGGGGAGAGAAAGGAGGAGGGGGAGAGGAAGGAGGAGGAGGCAAAGGAGGAGGAGGAGGAGGAAGAAGAGGAGTAAAAGGCTGAAAGTGGAGCTGTGGCTCAAAGTGGTAGCACTAGCCTTCAACACGAAAGCTCAGGGACAGCAGGCCCTGAGTTCAAGCACAAGACCTGCATAAAATATTACTACAAGAAGACTGCTGAACTGATAGAAATATATCACCATTAAAAACAACAAAAAACAAAACAAAAAAACCCACCAGGTACTAGTGGTGCACACTTGTATCCTAGCTACTCAGGAGGCTGAGATCTGAGGGTCACAGTTCAAAGCAAGTCCAGGCAGGAAAGTCTGTGAGACTTTAATCTCCAATAAACCACTAGAAAACCAGAAGTGGCACTGTGGCTCAAGTGGTAGAGCACTCACCTTGAGCTGAAGAGCCGAGGGACAGCATCCAGGCCTAGAATTCATCCCACAACCACCAACAACAACAACAAAAATGCCGGTCACCAGTGGCTCATGCCTAATAATCCCAGCTACTCAGGAGGCTGAGATCTGAGGATCCCAGTTAGAAGCCAACCCAGGCAGGAAAGTCCTTGAGACTTTTATTTCCAATTAACTAACTACTACAAAAGCCAGAAATAGAGATGTGGCTCAAGGAGTAGAGCACTAGTCTTGAGCACAAAAGCTCAGGGACATTGCCTAGGCCCTGAGTTCAAGCCCCAGGACTAGCACCAAAAAAAAAAGTGTGAGGGTCTCCCTTAGAACAGAACAACTTTCCTCAGACCCACTCTGGGGAAAGGCTCAGAGTTTTGTAGAGTTACTCCCATCCTGCCTGGAAGGGCGCACAGGACTCTTCAAAGATCCCAAGTGAAGGTCAAAAGTTCCTGATGATTTATGATTTTCCTCCCTTGATATGCAAGAAGGCCATGGCAAAGGGGAAGAAGAAAAAGAAAGCTGAATGCTACTTATCTAAAATCACTAATACTTTCTGAGAAGCTATAAAATGTGTCTACACTTGCCAAATGCATGTCAAAAGAACTTTGATCTCCAGCCTGGCCAGAAATAGCCCATCCCCTTTCAAGCGTAGATATATGATTTCTGTGCCTCAAATCTTCCTGGTCAGAGACACAGCCTACTCTTAATTATTTTGAAATGATTGAAAAAATGGAGCTATAAATCGATACTTTGGTATGACATGGCGATTTGACACACACACACACCCACACACACCCTTAGACATACTATAATGGGTTATTAACAGTGTCTCCCCAAATCTATTGAACTTTTTCCTCCCAAAGCTATTCACTAATTAATAGTTGCTCATACAGTCATCTTTTTTTTGGAGTAATTATGTCACAAGGCCCTGTGATTTTGTGATGAGCACATAATTGTGGCCATTAAAATTATTTGTATGGTTTTTAACCTCGTGACAGAAATCAATGAGGCTAATTCTCAGGATGACACAAACTTCATAAAAATACAACCAAAAAAACACCTAAAGCTCATCTTCTCGTCACTTGCTTCCAAAAGCTCACTTGTGAATCTAGAAACTCCTCTATCTGTCTTTTCATAGCCACTTTACCCTGATGTGTAAGCCACATGCCTGCCCAAACTGTTTCCTGGCCCTTTGTTCCCTTAACCAGCTGTGACCTTGAAACCCAACTGCACATCTCACTGATGAGTGCCACACTCGCTCAGAGGGTGATGTGGAGAGCTTGCTGGCTTCCCTCATTCAATTTGAGGAGAGAAGGGGTAAGGGGATCACGTCCCAAGAAGCTCAGCTGTTCTCATGGTTCTCCGCTGTGTATTCAAGCTCTTCCTGTGTCCCTCAAGACCCAAAGCTACTGAACAGCTTCTGAAACCCTTCTACATAAACACCTATAGAGCCTCCTCTCATTTGCAAACAAAAAGCCCCTTTACTTATACCTCTATCATCTATTCCAAAGAAAGCAATCCATCACCTAGGGAGCTGTCAAACATAAAGACACCTACAGCTGTAATACCTGCAGTGGTGAAAAAAAAAAGTGAAAGTGAGCAAGGCTCATTATAGCTCGTGCCTGTAATCCTAGCAACCCAGGAGGCTGAGATCTGAGGATTGAAGTTTGAAGCCAGCCTGGGCAGAAAAGTCTACTAAGTAGCAAAAAGAAATGGAAGTTGGAGATGTGGTTCAAATGGTAGAACACCGCCTTTGAATGGCAAAAACCTTATGACAGCACTAGGTCCTGAGTTTAAGCTTCAGTAGTGGTATGCATGTGCACACGCACACACACACGCACATGCACACACAGAAGGAACTGCAGACAGTTGATGCCCATTTCCAGAAAGTGCTGCTGCACATCCAGACAGCTCCCTGGAGTGCAGGAGGAGGCATGGGGCGCAGAAAGGCCCAAGCATCCTTTCGCACCATTTGCAATGGAACCATTCCAGGAACCCTGCTGGAAATGTAATCCAATTAATGTGATGAGTTGACTGCTGATCACTATGATTAGAGCCTTTGCTGAAGCTGAAAATCTAGAGACTGGAAAGAACCAGATCTAAGCAACACACAGACACACACACACACCCCTTAGGTGGGCACTGATGTAGCCTGAGCAGCTGACAGCAAATGACTCCCCTCTTTCTCTCTCCATCTTCAGAGCCCCATGGCCAGACAGGCCGAGAGCTTTCCAGCACAGGACCCACTTCCTCCAGAGAGAACCTGAATGCAGAGGTACCCAGCAATCTTTCCTTCTGAGACTTGTTTCCTCCAAAAAAGAGATTCAGGCTTTCCATGCACCTACCCAGGGATGCTCAGAAAGCAGTCGTCAGGAGAAATAACTTTCTGGAAGGTCAAGTTGGCCTGGGTAAGGGCATTATTACACTCCCCATATTCACCAATATGAGCCGGGGACTGGCGCTCACACTTCTAATCCTAGCTACACAGGAGGCTGAGATCTGAGGATTGCAGTTCAAAGCCAGCCTGGACAGGAAAGTCTGTAAGACTCTTACCTCCAATAAACCACTCAGAAAACTGGAAGTGGCGCTGTTGCTCAAGAGGTGACAATGCCGAGGCCCAGAGTTCAAGCCCCACAACTGACCAAAAACAAAAAGAGTCACCCACCAATATGGCCCTAAAAGGAAATCTCTTTTTTTTATTATCCCAGATGATATTAACTTAGAATCCTTTAAGTGCTTTTCTCCTCCCTCTTCCCCTGTCAATCATACTTGATCATTTAGAAAGGCCGACAATGTTTGTCTAAGATGAAATGACTTGTGAAGAATTCCACACCCCACCCCCACAGTCTAAGAAAATTATCATTACATGCCCCAACTTGCCAACCTGATCCCCCAAAATGGCAGAGGTGGCCCACCAGGGAGCTGACAGTTCTAATTAGGGAGAGACTTGATTAGCACAATCACTACACCGAGAAATCTCTGTGGAGAATCCAATAAAAGCTCCAGACATGTCTAGGCAAACTACAAAGAGGAAGAAGAAATATACTATGTGCTGACCGGAAGAATGCAAGCCCTCCACAGGCCTGGCCAGTGCCTACACTGGGATACACCTTCCTCTATTCATCCTTTTATCCATCCTCCAACAACCCATCATCCATTATCTACTTAACTGCGTATCTTTAGAAGTAAAAATAGGCTGGGCACCAGTAGCTCCTACCTGTAATCCTAACTACTCAGGAGGCCGAGATCTGAGGATCACAGCTGAAAGCCAAGAAAATCCATTAGACTCTTTTCTCCAGTTAACCCCTAGATAACCAGACCTGGTACTGTGGCTCAAAGTGGTAGAGTACTAGCCTTGAGTGAAAAAGCTCAGGGACAGCACCCAGGCCCTGAGTTCAAGCCCCATGACTGACAATTTAAAAAATAAATAAATAAAAGCCATCCAGTCACTAGTGGCTCACACCTGTAATCCTAGTTACTCAAGAGGCTGAGATCTGAGGATCACAGTTCGGAGCCCAGGCAAGAAAGTCCATGAGATTCTTATCTACAATTAATAAGCAAAGAGCAGATGTGGAGCTGTAGCTCAAGTCATAAAGCGCTAGCCTTGAACCTAGAAGACAGGGACAGCACCCAGGTCCTGAGTTCCAGCCTCAGTACCAGCACAAAAAGAAAAGATTAAATAATCAGGTGGGAGTTTATTGTGTCCTAAGAGCCTACTTGTATCTCCAGTGAGCTATCTGGGCTCCCTACTCTTAGACTCAGCCGCCTCCTGTTTCTCTGGAACCCCACATGTCTGGACCACCCAATCAGCTCTGGCTCCCATCTTTGGTGCCGCTATGCATTTGGGAAATTCCTGCAAACATTAGTACCAGCAAGACCCTTCCTAGAGCAACTGTCCATCAAGCCCAGCATCCTCTACTTCTGTCTCCTTTGGTACAGACTGGTCATGAATCTCAGCCCCCATCACCCTCACACTCTACTTCTGGATGGAGGAGGAGGGGATATCAAGTGTCACAGGTAATTTAGTTTGCACAAGAGCATATTGGGAAATTATTTATCTGTGTTCTCTAGAAACTGAAGGCTGTCGTAGATCTTGCTGATTATATTACCCCATGGAGAGGCAGAAATAAGCCTAAAGGTGGCAAGTTAAATCACTACTTTGTAATTTACTAAAACAAAACTAATACCCAAAGATGTGTGTCCTCGGCCGTTTTATAGCAATTTCACCATTAAGCTGTCTTTGATTGCGAGTCATAACAATGAATAAAGCAAAAGGAAATGGATATCTTCTGCCTGGCACAAGAATTATTTATTCCAAGCACGAATGGTTTTCCCCATAAGCAAAAATACAATCAGGCATCATTTCGAGAGTAGCCACAGCCCACCAAACAAAGGAGTTAAGATCTGATTGACGATCGAAGTTTCGAAATTCAAAGCAAACCTAAGCAAGAAACTCTTTGAGACTCTTTAGACTCTTGTTTCCAATTAACAAATAAAAAGCCAGAAGTGGAGTTGTGGCTCAAGCAGTAAGAGTGCTAGCCTTGACAGAAAAAGCTAAAGGGACAGTGCCCAGGCCCTGAATTCAAGTCTCAGTACACAGTACACACATACACACGCACGCACGCACACACGCACGCATGCACTCACACACAACAAATGGGAATGATCAAGGTCCCAGTGTATAAGCATACTGCTTCATTTGCTATTGTCCCCAAAGAAAGTCACAAAGTCCTCTCAGCTGGAGCTAGAACCTGGGAGTCTGAATATCTGTAGGGTTTCACACACAGGCCACAGCTTGTGTTGAATTAATTCCACGTTCTTCTTCAGACTCTTAGCTCCCTTATTAGCAGAAGTCCAGGTTCTCCAGCCTTTGGCCTCTGAGTTGTACCATCAGCTTCCCTGCTTTTGGACTTGGATAGAGTCAACATCTCAACTTCCCTGGCTTGCAGCTTGAAGATGGCCTTAGCATGGGATATCTCAGTCTCTGCAATCACCTAGACCAGTTCTTAATAAATCTGATGTTAGAAATAGATACAGTTGCTGGGCACTGGTGGCTCACACCTATAAATCCTAGCTACTCAGGAAGCTGAGAATCTTGGTTCAAGGCCAGACTGAGCAGGAAAGTCCATGGACTCTTATCTCCAATTAACCACCAGAAAACCAGAAGTGGCGCTGTGGCTCAAGTGGTAGAGCATTAGCCTTGAGCTGAAGAGCTCAGGGACAGTGCCCAGGCCCAGAGTTCAAGCCCCATGACCAACCAAAAAGGAAAGAAAGAAAAAGAAAAAAGAAATAGATATAGGTCACCTATTAATTTTGTCCTTTGGGAAAACCCTGTTAGAATGGCTTGGACCCATTTGTCCATATTCTTGAGGACATATGTCTCTACACTTATCCAGGCACATCTTTTGGGATCCTGTGAGGAGCTAGTGACACTGGGACTATCAGCATTAAGCTTCCCACTAAGAAACTGGGGATTGGGGCTGGGAAGGTGGCTCAGTGATAAGAGTGCTTCCCTCACCTGCTTGAGGCCCTGGATTGCATTCCTCAGCACCATTTAAGCAGAAAAGCCAGAAGTGGTGCTGTGGCTCAAGTGGTAGGGTGCTAGCCTTGAGCTGAGGGACAGCACTTAGGCCCAGAGTTCAGCCCCCATGACCAACAAAAAAAGAAAGAAAAGAACCTAGGGATCTCCAACACCAGAACCACTACCCAGCCAGGCACTGGTAGTTCATGCCTATAATCCTAACTTCTCAGGAAGCTGAGATCTGAAGATCATGGTACAAAGCCAGCCCAGGCAGACAAAAATCTATGAAGACTCTTGTCACCAATTAACCAGCAAAAAACAAAAAAACAAAAAACCCAAAGCAGAGGTGTTGCTCAAGCTCTGGAGTGTTAACTGTAAGTGAAAAGGTCTAGCAGGAGCATAAGGTCCCAAGTTCAAACCCTAGTACTGTGACCCAGAATCTACTACCTACCCACAGCAGCTCTGTGTGCCTTGTCTGACCCCACCCTACATGCAGCGCACATCTAGTGTCTCGCAGCATCCTTCAAAAAAAAATGTTCCCCTCCAAGTATCCATCTGCCGAGGCAGGGAGGCGTCCCTGCTATACAAAACCTGTCTTAAAAAGCACTACGCATGCTCAGTGCTGGTGGCTCCTGCCTGTAATCCTAGCTACTCAAGAGGCTGAGATCTGAGGATCCCAGTTCAAAGCCAGCCCAGGCAAGAAAATCTATAAGACTCTTATCTCCAATTAACCACCAGAAACTGGAAGTGGTGCTGTAGCATAAAGTGGTAGAGGTAGAGCACTAGCCATGAGCAAAAGAGCTCAAGGACAGCTCCCAGGCCCTGAGTTCAAACCCTACAACGAGAGACAGAGAGAGAGGAGAGAGAGAGAGAGAGAGAGAGGAGAAAGAGAGGAGAGAGAGAGAGAATACAAGTGGGGTCCCCACTACTACCCCTGGCTCCTAGACCTATGGGGAATCAACAAAGATTCAGAGAGGCCACACTGGGACCAGACTCCTGACAGGGCTGACAATCAGAAACATGAGTAAATGTATGCCAGCCAAGGTTGAGGTTAGATCCACTAGTTACTCGAACTCAGCTCCTAGGCTCTGCCCCTGAGCTTTTGTACTCAAGGTTGGCGCTCTACCATTTGAGCCATATCTCCACTTCCAGCTTTTTCTTAGTTAACTAGAGATAAAATGTCTCATGGAGCTAGGCCGCTGGTAGCCCATACCTGTAAGCCCAGATACTCAGGAGGCTGAGAGCTGAGGCTTGTGGTTCAAAGACAGTCAGGGACAGAAAAGTCCCCATGAGATTCTTATCTCCAAAAAGCAGAAGTGGTGCTGTGGCTCAAATTGGTAGAGCACTAGCCTTGAGCAAAAGAGCTCAGCGATAACACCCAGCCCCATGACTGACAAAAAGAAAAAAAAAGCAGCAGAGGCAGCTCAGGGACTTTCCCGCCCTGGCTGGCTCCCAGTGGGTGATCCTCAGATCTCAGCCTCCTGAGTAGCTAGGATTACAGACCTGAGCCACCAGTGCCTGGCTTGCCCAGTTACGAGACAGACAGGAGAGAGAGAGGGAGGAGAATAGGGGAAGAGAGAGGGAGAGGAGAGAGATAGGGAAAAAAGGAGAGAGAGAGAGGAGAGAGAAGGGGAGGGAGATCTGAAATCAAAATGGTCCCCAGAGTCACAGACCTTCCAATTCTAATTCCAAGGAGACAGGTTTATGGATCATTATTAAATTGCTGAGAAAAGGTATAAACCTGAAGAATATTAAACATAAATCAGACAAATGAGGCTGCAGCTCCATTAGTAATAGGAGACTTGGGCACAGGCCAGCAGTACCAAAAGCCTCATGGCCATGTAGCTCAGGGTGGAGGGGAGTAGGAGTGGGGGGAAGGAGGGAGGTCTAGGCCCACAGACGGGAGTTCTAACCCTCAAGGTCCACCTGGAACTTTTGCCTTTGGGCTTCATGTTCGAGACTTGAGACAGCAAGAACAGAGTCACATCACAGCAAGTGAATGTGGCACAAACAGGATATGCCAAAAGCTGCCTGTGCTGATAGCTCAGCTGGGCCAAGCCAGGACAGAAGCGAAGCATAAAGACTCCTAAGCTTAGTCGGGTGCTGGTGGCTCATGCCTGTCATCCCAGCTACCTACGAGACTGAGATCTGAGGATTGTGGTTTGAAGCCAGCCTGGGCCAGGAAAGTCCAATTAATCAACAACAAAACCAGAAGTAGAGCCATGGTTCAAGTGGTAGAGCACTTAGCCTTGAACATAAAAAGCTCAAGGACAGTTGCCCAGGCTCTGAGTTCAAGCCCTAGGACCAGGCACCAAAAAAAAAGTTTGAGAGGCTTTGGTGATGGAAAGATCTCTGACATGCTCCCCTGGGACCCACAAGGATGATACTGTCCCACCTTAGACAAAGGGACACACAGGCGAAGTGAAGCCAGGGCTCCGGCTGCCTGGGAGGACATTTGGCAAACAGTTGGGCACAACTTCTCTGCCACACTGGACTCTCCCATCATTTGTTTCCTGTTTGGAGCATTAAAAAAAATATCTTAGCCGGGGGCCAGTGGCTCAAGTCTGTAATCCTAGCTACTAAGGAGGCTGAGATCTGAGGATCATGGCTCAAAGCCAGGCCGAGCAGGAAAGTCTGTGAGACTTTTTGTTTTTTTGGTCGGCCGTGGGGCTTGAACTCTGGGCCTGGGCGCTGTCCCTCAGCTCTTCAGCTCAAGGCGAGCGCTCTACCACTTGAGCTACAGCGCCACTTCCGGTTTTCTGGTGGTTTATTGGAGCTAGGAGTCTCACGGTCTCTCCTGCCCGGGCTGGCTTTGAACCTCGATCCTCAGATCTCAGCCTCCAGAGTAACTAGGATTACAGGCGTGAGCCACCAGCGCCTGGCTTGTGAGACTCTTATATCCAATAAACCTCTCAGGAAACCAGAAGTAGTGCTGTGCCTCAAGTGGTAGAACACTAGCCTTGAGCTGAAGAGCACAGGGATAGTGCCCAGGCCCAGAGTTCAAGCTCCACGACTGATCCAAAAAAAACCCAATCTTTTCCTCCTAGACCTGAAAGGACCTGGAAATGAGTTACACCCTCTCTCTGGGGCAATGGCAGAGATTGGCGCTGATCCCTGGGGTTGAGACAAGAGGACAGCAAAGTGGCCTGAAGTAGGTGGATCGTGAGAAATGATCAGTTTGAGGGCCTCCGCTTCCTTACTACCTGTGCCAAAAGCTTGAGTTTGTCCCCTACTTTCTCCCTCCACACAGAGCCAGGCAGTGGGCCAGGGCCATCTGGGACTGAAGAAGCAGGCTCAGAAAGAAAAAGAAAAACCAAAAACTTGTTTCTCAACTGTGACTAAGAACAATAAATGTTATCAATAAATTTATTGAGCCCCACAAGTCCTGTGGAGTAACAGTTTTACAACTATTTATAACAGTAATAAGAGAACCCCAGAGAGGGTAAGTAATGTCCTCAAGGTCACACAGGTGGAGAGGCTAGGTTTGACCAAGACCCTATCTAGCTCAGCCTTTAGGCCTCACTAAAAGGAATGAGCATGAAGCTGGGCGTCAGTGGCTCACGCTTGTAATCCTAGCTACTCAGGAGGCTGAGATTTGAGGATCAGGGTTCAAAGCCAGCCCAGACAGGAAATTCTACAAGACTCTAATCTCCAATAAACCACTCAGAAAACTGGAAGTGGAGCTGTGGCTCAAGTGGTAGAGCACTCGCCTTGAGCTGAAGAGCTGAGGGACAGGAGGCCCAGAGTTCAAGCCCCACAACTGACCAAAAAAAAGGGAATGTGCATGTGTGCCAGAGCATTCTACCAGTGAAGCAACTCTCCTCTTTCTGTACAAATCCGCTCCTTGTGGATCTCCGCCTGTGTTCAGACAGTACTGAGACTCCCTCATTTTCACAAATCTTCAGATGGATCCAGATGTCAGTGGCTCACGCCTGTAATCCTAGCTACTCAGAAAGGTGAGATCTGAGAATTCTGGTTCGAAGCCAGCGGAGGCAGGAAAATCCACGAGACTCTTATCTCCAGTAAACTACTCAGAAAAAGCCAGAAGTGATGCTGTGGCTCAAGTGGTAGACTATTAGCCTTGAGTGAAAGAAAAAAAGTATAGGATCAGCAGTGTAGACCCAGAGTTCAAGCCCCACTACCAACACAAAAATAAAGTAAAAAACAAACCTCCAAATTGTCCCAGGAGATGAAGCCATCACCAACCAATTCCATTTTACAGAAAGGAAGAACGGAGGCACTGAAAACAGAAAGGTCTTACCCAAAATTAGCCAACATAGGTAATCAAGTCCGAGCTGTGAAGCAGGCCTGGCCAGTTTGTCTCAGCCTCCAGGCCCCTGAGCCCCTTAGCAAGTAACAGCACCTGGAGTGGGGTAGCCTCTCTGGTCCTCACGGTCCTCTTGCAGGAGAGCATTTTTCTGGATCCTTCCCCTTCCTGGCTGTCCAGGGAAGCACCAACTGACAACACTTCCAGCTCCCCGGCTAGAGCAGCAGTGTCAGGCTCCCTAAATATTTACTAATAAATCCTGAGAATTTATAATAAAGTTAATGGGGCCTAACTGATGGGCCCAAGCCAAAAAAAAAAAAAAAAAAAAAAAAAGGAGCCAATTACCCAACATCCTCTGCTATGTGATCTTAAAACAGATGTTGAAATGTGTGAAATGATGGCTTGTGCTGGGGAACTGCAGGTACAATTCCACCCGTCCCTTTTATGGCCGCTCATAAATGTTAAAGGCGGCCAAGATCTACATCGGAAATTCAGTTGTTGTCATTTTTGTGTCCTGCCTTTCTGAAGCCCAGGCTACATTTTAGAGTTGGTGTCCTGGCAATTACCCACAATGCCAATGAAAAGCTTGTAAAAGAAAGAGCGGCAAATGGTAGAGTGCTAGCCTTGAGCAAAAGAAGCCCAGGGACAGTACCCAGGCCCAAGTTCAAGCCCCAGGATTGACCAAAAAAAAAAAAAAAAAAGACTGAATCAATGAAGGCTGGGAATGTGGCTTAATAATTGAGTGCATGCCTAGTATGCACAAAGCCCTGGGTTTGATTCCTTAGTACCACATACACAGAAAAAGCCAGAAGTGGCGCTGTGGCTCAAGTGGTAGTAGGGAGCAAAGAAAGGTTCAGGGACAGTGCCCAGGCCCTGAGGTCAAGCCCCGGGACTTGAACAAATGGCATTCCTAGTCCCCAGAAGAAGGTGAAAAAGAGGAACTGGCCGTCAACACTCACCTGTAATGACCCCAGTTCTGGTGGAAGAGGGAAATAGAGGTCACCAGCTCCTGTCTTAAGAGTTTACATGTCAACACATGCAAAGCAGAAGCGTGAAGCCAGACACTGTCAACTCACACCTGTAATCCTAGCTGCTCAGGGGGCTGAGATCTGAGGGTCACAATTCAATACCAGACTATACAAAAAAAAAAAAAAAAGCTCAGGGACAGCTTCTTGGCCCTAAGTTCAAGCCTCAGGATTGGCACATACAGAGAAAAATAGTTGCACAAAAGGTTTCAGCTTGTCAGTTTGAGTATAATGCATTTTGATCAATGGTACCCTTTTCATCATTTTCCATTTCTCCCCACCCCACCCATCCCCTCAATTTTCCTAGTTCCATTCTCTTTCTCCCTCTCTCTCTCTCTCATATATATACACACATACACACACACATTATGGTTGAATTCACACATCTGTCCTCTCTCTCCATTTGTCCACCCCCTTTCTTTTTTCCCCCTCCCACACACATTATGGTTGAATTCACACACCTGTCCTCTCTCTCCATTTGTCTACCCCCTTCCCTTTCTCTCTTACACACACACATTATGGTTGAATTCACACACCTGTCTCTCTCCATTTGTTTACCTCTTTCCCTTCCTTTCTCTCCTTCTCTCTCCCTCTCTCTCTCTCTCACACACACACAAACACACTCAAGTGCCAACTTCCTGGGATTCAGTTGTTAGGTTATAGGTCATCATCCTAAGTGACCCGGTTGGAACCCACCCCTGTCTATACCATACTTAGTCAATATGCATGTGTAAATATGCAGATGGACTTGTCTGCAGACCAAGTGCTTCCTGCAGACAGATGCGAGCCCTATCGGTCTCACCAAGCCAGTGCAGAGCCCCCTGGCTGTTCATGAAAGGGAGACAAACAAGCCCACAGATGACTCAGGCTCCCCAGTTGTGGTAACTACCAGGATCTAACAGTTGCTATGGCATTTAAGCCAGAGAGTCAGCTCCCTCGTGAAGTCCTGGAGAAGGAGTTGGGGAACCACCATCACAGCCATTTATTTCTGAAAACCCAAATTAACTGGCAGCAATTTCATCCACAAACTGTGCTGCTGGAGCTGTTAGCTCCAAGTTGGGCCCTGTGGAGTGGGCAGAAGAATTGAATGTGGTTTAATGGAAATTGTTTGACTTAGATGTCATTGGGAATGCTGGGTCGCCCCAAGGCCTTTCATTTGGGCTGAGGACCCGACATCTTCCCCCCGCCCCATCATACCACAGGGTTATCTTATGATTTGAGGAAAGTGTACTTGAGATTAGAGCTGGATCCAAAAAAGGAACTCCCAGTCAGGTTGCTAGTGGCTCACGCCTGTCATCCTAGCTTTTCAGGAGGCTGAGATCTGAGAAAGCCAGTTCGAAGCCAGAAGGGACAGAAGAGACCGTGAGACTCTTATCCCCATTATAATACTCCCTCCCCCCCAAAAAAAGCCAGAAGTGGAGCTGTGGTTCAAGTGGTGAAGTGCAAGCCTTGAGATAAAAAACCAAAAAACTTAAGAGAGAGAACACGGACCCTGAGAAAGCAAAAAACTTACAAGACAGGGCCCAGGATTGGCACTAAAAGCTCCCAACTCAAAAAAATGCTTCTCTACCTTTGACAAGCCTCCATCCTGGCCAGGAAAAAGACACACAAAGACATCCCAGACTTCCCCATCCAGCGAAGCTGGAGAAGAGGCACAGGAGGCCGCAGGAAGCCAGACACCCGAAGCAGGCAAGCGCCACACGCTATGACCAGAGCGAGGACAGATTCTTGTAACCCAGATCGCCCCTGAGCTAGAGCAAGCTAGATGTGGCATTCAAATCAACACAAAATCCTACTGTCAGAAATAACCTCAAGGAAACCCCACACTTACCTTGGCTGTTCGAAGGAACTCACTGCATAGTGGTTGTAGTAGTAGTAGTAATCCCTCCCTCTATTTATTCCCCAGAGCTGGGTCCGCCCTTCCCACCTCCCACTCACAGGCCTTGAGCTCGCTCACACACACAGCTGTTTATTATATAAATCCACAACCTCAAATGTTTCTCTCATAACTGGTGCTGGAAGAGTCTCTCTTCTCCAGGACAAAAGCATCATTAGCACCTGTGAAGCTGTTAGAACTAGCACATTCTAGACCCTTCTGCAGATCTACCGACAGTCTAGAAGTGAAACCAGGAACTGTGCTTGTAAGGAGTCTCAGGTGCTTGCAGTGTACTCCGGAGTGGGGAGCTCACAGGTTCAGGAGGGCTTTCAGCCGCTTCCTTCTACTCTTATGCCTGCTTCTCTGCTTCTGTCTTTTGTTTCTTCTCCTGATTATTTTTGCCAGTCTTGGGGCTTTGCCAGCCAGGGCCTGGGCACTGTCTCTGAGCCTCCTGTGCTCAAGGCTAGCACTCTACCACTGGAACCACAAGCTACTTCTGGCTTTTTCTATGTATGTGGTACTGAGGAAACAAACCCAGGGCTTCATGAATGCTAAGCAAACACTCTACCACTAAGCCACCATCCCAGCCCCCTCCTGATTAAATTTTACAGTAACCAGGGAAACAAACTGGTCCAGACAGAACTTGCAAGAAGGTAGTGCCAGAAAGCAATCATCTTTAAAGGGACTGGAGGCTGGGCACTGGTGGCTCACACCTGTAATCCTAGCTACCCCAAGGCTGAGATCTGAGGATTGTGAGATTCAAAGCCAGCCTGGGCAAGAAAGTCCATGAGATTCTCCAGTTAACTACCAAAAAGCCAAAAGTGGAGCTAAGGGACAGTGCTCAGGTCCTGAGTTCAAGCCCCAGTACCTGCACCAAAAAGAATAGACCTAAGTAGATTGAGGTCATTACAGAAGTAGGAAGCCCATACTCCCTACCTGGGGGCTAAGGACATGTGTTTCTGAGCCAGGATCCTGGCCTGGCTGAGGACAGGAAGAATCCGAAAGCTGACCACGGACTTTCTTATGCCTAGAAAGCCAAGTTCTTTCCCTTTCAAAGGGCAAGTCACAAACCTGCTTTGATTCCTTGTATGCTGTCTTCTGTCATTTCATGTGATATCAGGACTGGGGTAAGGCCAAATTCTAGAGCTGGAGAAACAGAAGATTCTAGATGCTGTCATTCCCCAGCAAAAGGCAGTCCACGATCAGCACGTGGCACAATCTTACTCTCTCTACCTCATTCAGACCTGTTGAAGTGGAATAAAGGACTTTGTTAAGTCACACCAGTTTTGCTTTAACTCTCCCGAAGAAGAGTAGATGGCTTCCACAGCAAGTCACAACTGTGGGTTGACACGGTGCTGCAGCCCAGCTACTAAGGCAAAGGGCAATGGCGC
The DNA here is from genome assembly GCF_024711535.1 of Dipodomys merriami. NCBI lineage: Eukaryota > Metazoa > Chordata > Mammalia > Rodentia > Heteromyidae > Dipodomys > Dipodomys merriami. The sequence goes on along the minus strand of NW_027206002.1, from coordinate 1,605,068 downwards.
CCCCGTGTGGCAGCATCAACACTAACTGCATGTTACCCAAGACCAAAGGGGCCTAGGAGGGACTGGGGATTCTTGGGGTATGAATGCCACTTGAAATTTTCATTGTCCAATATTTGTTATCCATAGTCAGCCACTGTCTGAAAACATTAAATTGAAAATTCCATAAATAATTCATATTTTTTTTGGGGTCCGGACGTGGGGCCTGAACTCTGGGCCTAGATGCTGTCCCTCAACTCTTCAGCTCAAGGCTAGCGCTCTACCAACTTGAGCCACAGCATCACTTCTGGTTTTTCTTTTTGCTTATGTGGTGCTGGGGAATCATGCAGGGCCTCATGCATGCAAGGCAAGCGCTCTACCACTGAGCCACCTTCCCAGCCCCAATTCATAATTTTTTAATCACACACCTCATACCATAATGATAATCTCATGCTGTCCCTTGCAGGGCTGTGACATCCCTTCTGTCCAGTGTGTCTGTCATACCCTATCTGCCCATTTTGTAGTAGCCATTTAGGTTACGAGATTGACCGAGTCAGTGTTGTTGACCTCAATTACTGTTCCTAATTTATACATTTACTACAGATGTAAAAATAAAAATCATGTGCACACACAATTTAGTTGGAGTAAGTACCCCATTAATAAGGAAGCACAACTATAATGCTATTTCCAGACAAATTTAGTACACCTTTCTCCAGGCTAGTGCTTCTCAATGAGCTGGCATGAAGATTCCTGGCTCTACCATGTTTTATGAAATTCATTCACCTTGCTCCTTCCCTAATTTAGGAAGTGCAGGGTTGAATAAAATGATTCAAAATGCCAGACTCAGCCTGTACTGGTGGCTCTATACCTGTAATCCTAGCTACTTAGGAGGCTGAGATCTGAGGATCAAGGTTCAAAGCCAAACAAGGAAGGAACGTCCTTGAGATTCTTATCTTCAATTAACCACCAGAAAACCAGAAGTGGAGCTCAAAGTATTAGAACACTAGCCTTGAGCAAAAGAGCTCAGGGACAACACCCAGGTCTTGAATTTAGTGCCCAGACCTTGAGTTCAAGAGCCATGACTGGGAAAAGGAGTGGGGGTGGGAGGGAAGCCAGGCTCATGCCAGTAATTCTAGCTATTCAGGAGATTGAGATGAGGTTCATGACACAAAGCCAGCCCCAGGGAGTGAATGTCCTGCTTTTTCTGTCTTGCCAGCATATGCCAAAACTGGACTAGTAAAGCCAAGACTGGGCCTGGCACTTGTCCATGGATATTGGGCAAATTCAAAGTATCATCTGCCATCCCCCCTGATCCCCTAGAAATAGACATTTATTTTCCCATGTGTGTTGCTCATACTTTATGTGGGCTTTTTTTTTTTTTTTTTTTAACATTTCTACTGTTGAAGTGACCGATGCTTAAGAGGTCATGTCCTAACTAAGAACCCAGTGGTTCATGCCTATAATCCTACTCAGGAGGCTGATACCTGAGGATCACAGTGCAAAGCCAACCTGAACAGGAAAATCTACACGACTCTTGTCTCCAATTAACCACCAAAAGCCAGTTGGAGCTCTAGAGTTCTAGCCTTGTATGAAGTTCAGGTTCAAGGCCGAGTACCTGTTACAGAACTGCCCCCCTCTCCCCCCCCCAAAAAAAAAAGGTCACAGGAAAGCAGCATTCCAGGCCTCAAGGTCCTGTCTCAGGTCCAAGGTCTCCAGATGACTGTGGGAAACACTCCCATTTGTAGAACACTGCCCAACCTCCCTCCTCTCCCCTCCCTCTCCCTTCCTGGCCAAGTGCTCAGATACCTTTAGCCTACTGAGCTCAAAGCTCTTATACCAATCCCTAAGAGACAATAAGCACACGTTCTACCACCTAACCCAGGACTCCAGCCCTTTTTGTGCTTCTCCAGATAGGGTCTCCAATTTCTGATAGAGGCCAGCCTTGGATCAAGATCCAAGATCCCAAGCAAATGGGATTACTGGTGTTAGCTACTATACCTAGCTTCTTTGTTGAGATAGGGTCCTTCTGCCCAGGCCCAGGCCCAGAGGTACATATCACTATACACAGCAAAATAAGGATGGTTTTTGTTTCACATCTCCAATTTTTGGAAGCCTTTTACTTCACACACTTCCTAAGGGCATTCCTGAAAAATCTCCCCTCTTGTTAAAACATCTAAATAACTTCCTAACGAGCACCAATATCCTATCTCCCCTATGAAGACCACTGCTGTGCCTGAGAAGCCTCCAGTTACTGTCTTACAGCCCAAACCCTCACCAACCCAATGGAAGCAGAATTCTTCACACACTTCTCACCCAAGCGGCCCCATTGATAAAGTTTGTAATTGCTTTGGTTTCCTTCCCAGCACCCTCTTGTGCAGGGTCACACGCCAAACGATCCCAGAACTCCTGGAAGCTATCTGGGCCCTGGCCCACCTCTGGATGGCTGGGCCTAGGCTCCTACTCCAAGAACAGACACAGGAAAAAACCAAGCTCACCACACACATGCTTAAACCTGGCTAGACCAAGAGAGTATAAGATGCATGACTGAGCCCCAAGGCCCTGAGGCTGGGGCAATTAAGGTTATCTTCTGATGACTTCTGCCCCTTGCCACACTTGTAAGCACCCTGCATTCACACAAACACCCATCTTTCACACACCCCATTCATCAATCAGGGCACCAATTGTTGTAGCCGCTTCCTGCTTTGGGCATACCAACCTTGGCACCTTACCTTCTGATGCTGTCAAACCCTCAAAGAAAGACCCATGGGGAGCTCACACACTCTGAGGAGCAAGGCAGGGATTCCTACACTGGAGGAGCAGAGTAGGAGTGGGGGACAGGGATATCACCTCATGTCCCAGGGGGCAATGACTGCATTGTTACTCTGACCCAAGGGCTCCAACAAGGAGTTTTTATTTTTCTCCCTCCACTCCCCCATCGATCCCTTTTTCAACATGCATGTGTGCGCGCGCGCGCGCGCACACACACACACACACACACACACACACACACACACACACACGTTATATTAGGAAATTAAGAAAATCATTCCTCTGCGTTTAAGACAGGTTTCTTTTATTAGTTTTTCCTAAACTTGTCTCATGTTTACTGAGTATTTTTCTTTAGTGTAAGAATGTGACTTGGAGTTTTAACAAACCAGTTTGGATAACGCAACCTGGATAAATACTTGTTTGCACACAAGTTATCAATCCCCACTCTCTGGCCTGCTCCATGGAAATTTAGATGGTCTTACAGCCTGTCTATACAGAGGGCAAGCAGACCACATTTTATTTTTCCTCTAGTTTTTAACTTTCCAATCCACCCCCATCCCGACACCCAAACCCTTCCCCGCAACACACACACACACAATGTTTAGAAGAAATGGCCATTAAGGACTGAGTCAGTTGCATAAGAGTTGGCTTAATTCCGCAGCCAGCACTTTGAGGGGCTACTGGCCTCACGGCAGGCCAGCTGAAGTTCCCTCCTGAAGCACACCCAGGAAAGGAAAAAAGAGGATGCTGGAGGCCCAGGGCTCAAGTCCTGTGGAGGGGGGAGAGGGGAGAAGGCCTCCACGGCAGCCTCTCCCCTCTGTACACAGTTGTCTCTGTAGCGCCTAAGGGCAGTAACATTCTAGACACTTCCTGGATGGACAGAAAACACAATCTAGCTATGCACAGTATAAGCTTATTTCCAACACAGGCCAGTACTCACAGAGACGCTCTGTTACACAGATTACCAGTTATTACAAAGATCTGAAACATAACCAACGAAACTTATTTTATAGTAACAGTTGCTAAGGCAAGTAACCAACTCTGGCCTTTAATACAGGCTCCCCTTGACGTTTCCAAAACACCCCTCCCTATCCTTGTGCCCCCAAAGGGCACCAAGGAACACTTGGGCACACCTGATCCGTATGGCTGCACATTAAGAAATGTGGTGTCGCTGCAATGCCAGGCTGCGTGTTCCCAACGCTAATCTAGGACTCTTCCCATACAATCCAGTGTATCTGAGGTTTCTCATCATCTGTCAGCTGTTGAACAAATACAAATTGGCAGGTTCATGACAGATATTAACACTTAAACATAAAAGTAATCATGAATGAGCCTAAGAAAGCACTTTTAATTCTTATCCCAGGGGTTTGGGCTGAATTTACACAGAACATCTGCCACCTGAACAAACAGGCCGGGATCCAAATCCTTATACCATAATGGAACAAGGATCAATCATTTCCTCAAGACTTGCCATGCCCATATGGGACAGTATTTAAGCTGAACTGAGGAAATTAGCTCGCTTTAACGCTTGGGGTCTTCATGAAAACACTTTCAAGAAGTGTCTCCAAGTCTAAACTCAAGTTTATAACTTGCTCTGAGGGAAGAGGGTATTTCCAAGAATAGCACATGGCATTTACTGGGAGCTCTTTCCCGAAGGGGAGGAGGGAGGGGAGAGGGCTGGGGGTGAAGCGTGAGGAAGCCTGGGATCCTCTCCTAAGTTAACACATTCCAGGCCGAGCTCTGGCCCTGAGAGAGAAGGAGCCCCTACCCCAGCCCACACCAAGCACACAACCTTGGTGATCATCTCTACAATTGATTTTAGAAGCATAAATTGAGCTCCTTGCCATTTAAGTAATAATGCAAAAGAGCCTTCTTGGTAGCTAGTCATAGCTGTTGCTATAGCTCAGCTTTCCAAAACAAACATTCTTCTAGAAGCATGATTAAACAAAAAAAAGGAGTGAAGCGTAAGCTCAGTAACACTAACTGGGCTTCTAAATAGTACCATTATGAAGAGATACAATGCACTTATAATTTCTGTACCTAACTATTTAGAAGTCAAAATGCTCCATACATTACCTATATCCCCCGCCCCCCCAAGATCCCCTAAAAACTGACTAAGAAATCTCCAGTATTTGCTTGCTCTAGTTGATATTTAGAACAAAGTTGACAACTTAAAGCTTTATAATAGTCTGTTTTAATATAAACAAGTGTTGGTATCAATCAATCAATCAATCAATGTCCATCTCAGGAAGCTTCTTGTCCGTGTCCGAAGGCACAGCCGTGTCTGCACCCTGCTCCGTGGCCCGAGAGCCTGGGTTGAGGTCTCCTTGTCCGTCCACTGGTCCGTTCTGCTCAGCATTTTTCTGCTCCTCTTTCGGAGGTTCCACTTTGGGTTTGGGCTTTGAAACTATAGGACTACAAATACTTGTCAGCTCCTAGAATGTGAAGAGAGAAAAACCATAGTTTCTTAATCAATTAGTAAATTTAACAAATGACAGGCTTCATTCACCCTTTCTGGCCAGATCCCAACCCCCAACCTAAATGAAGTTGTCTCCCACAGGGCACTGGAAGACTAGAGATCAAAATAATGCTGACAAGAAATGACAGTTCACTATTACCTTAATTTTAGCTTCAATCTCTTTTGTCTTGACAACGGGATCCACAGTCAGACTCTGCTTGTTCTGTAAATTCAGCCTGGTGTTCATCCACTCCATTGCCTCGTTCGTGCTTTTCTCTACCTTCGCTACATCGGCAGCATCCAAATGGTCGTACTGGTCCTCCTGCAAGCGCACAAGGTCAGGCAAGTGGTCATGGGTAATGTCTACCTGACCTATTCAGCATCTCTCAAACAGCTCAAGAATGATCGTGTAGCATCATCATTGCAGAAGAGAGTAAATATTCAAGAAAGGAATGGCCCTAATTTCTCAGACACTGAGGAAACAGATTTTAAGGGCAAGAAAAAGATGTAAGGGGACAATTAAAAAGCTCCAATAGTGTAAATGGGTGTAGTTTTTACACAAAAATCTTAGGAAAATAATGTCACATTGTAACAAGTTACTAAGATACCACAGGCATGCTAGTCTGGAACAAACACAATAATGAATACAATTTTTAAAAGGAGGCCTTTCACAAGCATAATTTACTGACAATCTATCAAAGCAGAGAGGGGTATAGCTCAGTGGCAGAGTGTTTGCTGAGCTCAGGCTGTGACTGTGCAGACTCCCTGGGGAGCCAGGGAGGGGACGAGAATATAGTGGAAAACAGAGAGGTCAGAACCCACACTGTGTAGTCAAACTAGAGTTGAATTCCAGCTGTACTGGCTCAGAACCTTGGGTCTCTTCACATTGGAAGTCACCCACATATGGTGACTCTAATACCTACTTTTTTTTTTTTTTTTTTTTTTTTTGGGTCTGGTCGTGGGGCCTGAACTCTGGGCCTGGGCGCTGATCCTCAGCTCCTCAGCTCAAGGCTAGCACTTCACCACTTGAGCCACAGCGCCACTTCCAGCTTTTTTCTTATGTGGTGCTGAGGAATTGAACCCAGGGCCTCGAGCATGCAAGGCAAGTGCTCTACCACTGAGCCACCTTCCCAGCCCTCTAGCACCTACTTTACAAGGGTACTACGGGAGTCAAATATTTATGGAGTATGTTATAGAATACTCAAAATCCTTGTTAGGTAGTTTACTGGTGAGATAGTACTCCATCTGCGTAACAAACCACCTAAATTACAAGCCTAACATGTTCACAAGAAGTCCAGCACAGAACATGCTGCCTAATACAGAAGAAGCATTTTACAATAAAAAAAGGGAAATTATACAATACTTCTCTAGGTAGAATTCTAGATTCCACCTATTAAAGAGAAACAGCAAATCCTATGGTTCCTGATACATCCATAAAAAACATTGCACATTACATTAAGAGAAAGTCTGCTAGGTAATATCATGAAATTTAACTCTGCAAATTAAGAGTAAGAATATATGACAAAAACAAAAACAAAAAACACCCTTACCTTGTTTTTGAAAGAGCTGATTACTTTCATATACTGTTGGATTTGTTTGCCTAGTTCTTCAAATAATTTTGGTCTTTCTTCAGATTCCTGGAACCGTGTCTTAATGGGTTGGCCTAAATTCTTAACAAAAGAGAGAATACATAAAGTCTTCCTAGGGTAAACATTTGAAGGTTGTACTATTTCTATTCTGACTAAATCTGGATATGAGCTAAAGTACATCTAATCTCCATAATTCATATGTGCATGTACACAACTCAAAATATGTTTCAAAATCCAAGCACTGGTAGCTCACACCTATAATCTTAGTTATTCAAGAGGCTGAGATTTGAGGATCACAGTTCAAGGACAGCCTGAGAAGAAAAAGTCTGTGAAACACTTTGACTCCAATTAACCACCCAAAAAGCCAGAAATGGCTTTGGTTTATTTATGTATTTATTTTTTGGCCAGTCCTGAGGCCTGAACTCAGGTCCTGGGCACTGTCCCTGAACTTCCTTTGTTCAAGGCTAGCACTACTCTACCACCTGAGTCACAGTGCAACTTCCAGCTTTTTCTGTGTATGTGATACTGAGGAATTGAACAGAGGGCTTCATGCACTGCCAGCCCTTGAAGCTGTGGTTTAAGTGATAGAGTGCTAGCCTGGAGTAAAAAAAAAAAAATCAGGGATAGCAACCAGTTCAAGCCCCACGACAAGCACCAAAAAATACAGTAAAATAAAATAATAATAATAACAATAACAATAATGTCTCCCCAGACTGCTGGAAATCAAATGCTGCCACCTGCTGGGTAGAGTATGTGCCTCAACACTGCTTCCAGACTTCCTGAAGTAGCTGTCATCTGAGCCTTGGTTCTCAAAACACAGGGGGGGGGGCACGACACGACGATGACTGGGGGACCAAAACTTACTTCCCTCCAAACAGAGATACACAATACTAAAGTTTATCTGGCAAAAACTTTTTAAATTAAAAATTAACAACACTTGAATGTGTCTGATGAAGCCTTTAGATCTAACCAACTCTCTTACTAGATAAGGTTAAAGACAACTATGGTGATGAAAAACCAGCAAAACAGCCTGGAGGAAGACTCTGTGGAACCAATGACCACTTCTTCAAGTACTCAGGGAAAAGGAAAAGCTATTCACAGAGGTTGAAGGGACACATCAATAAATGTATGCATTTTATTTGGATCCTGATTCAAGCAAACTAAAAAATAATCATTTACTGAACAATGGAACTTGAAAAATGAATAAAACAGTGACATTAAGGTGTGATAATGGTACAGTATAAAGCTGTATTTTCTTTAAAAATACACACTGAAATGTTAATTGATTAAGTATCATTTAAAGCATGAGATATTTGCTTCAAACAATTGGGGATGGTCTGAGAAGCAGAACAAGAATGAAACAAACGGGCTGGGAAGGTGGCTCAGTGGTAGAGCACTTGCCTTGCATGCCTGAGGCCCTGGGTTCGATTCCTCAGCATCACATAAGCAAAAAGAAAAAAGCCGGAAGTGGCGCTGTGGCTCAAGTGGTAGAGTGTTAGCCTTGAGCTAAAGAGCTGAGGGACAGAATCCAGGCCCAGAGTTCAGGCTCCAGACAGGACCCAAAAAAAAAAAAAAGAGAGAGAGAGAGAGAGAGAGAGAGAAACAAACTGGCCTAGTGACTAAAGCCTCTAGTGACCAAAGTCTCTCAGAGTGGACTCCTGACTACGTTTGCCAGGAAGATACATAGTACTATCCTTGAGTGACTCCACTCAAGAGGTCAGTCTCAATAGCCGTCTGGTACAAACCCAGTAGTAATACAGGGCCAAGACTAAAGGGAAATGCACATCCTTGTATACTTGCATCCCTTTTCAAACAAAAGCCCTCAAGGGTCAACAATAATCGTCAAATACAAAACCGGATACTTTGATCACAAATCAAAACTACATACATGGCCCTGTCCACCCCAACTACAAACAGAATTTCAGGGTCACAGATTCCACATGGCTATTCTTTGAATCTCTAACCCCAAGAATGCAGAAAATTTTTAATTCAGTGGAATGCTGGAAATCAAAATCTAATTGACAGAGAAACAAGTAGTTATTATGAGACTCTAAAAGTGAAAATAACAATGAGCTTATATCATAAAGAGTATTCTCTAAATCACAGATTTTACCCTGTGTTTTTTAACATGACATGATAATTTGTTTCAGATGTATGCTACTCTTCTTGAAAACTACAAAGGTTTGAAGTATTTCTAGTCTCAAAGAGTCACTTACTTTTAACTCTGTCAATTTATCTACGTAAACTTGCTTTGGCTGGTCTTCTCCATCTTCATACAACCAATTTTCAGTATCTTCTAATTTCAAGGTAAAACTGTTACGATCCTAAAGATAAGAAAACATTGTAAACAGATCAAAAATCAATTGACACCTGGTAGGTGGTACATTCCTGTAATCCTAGCATTCAGGAGGCTGAGGCAGGGAGAACTCAAGTTTGAGGCCAGCCTGGACAACACAGCTATCTTCCAAAACCTAAAAATTCACAATATACAGAATGCATCTATTTTTCTGGAATTTGCTTTAAAAATTAATGTAACAAAGAAATAGAGGATATAAAAAAAAAGGCTGGAAATGGTGTGTTTTTTTTTACAAGGTACAGGTTATTTGTATAGTATCATTTATGCTAGAAGGAACTTGGATTGCATTTGAAGATTTCACAACTAAAAATTCCAGTTAAAAGTTAAAAAGCGGGCCTGGGAAGGTGGCTCAGTGGTAGAGTGCTTGTCTTGCATGCATGAGGCCCTGGGTTCGATTCCTCAGCACCACTTAAGCAGAAAAGGCTGGAAGTGGGGCTGAGGCTCAAGTGGTACAGCGCTAGTCTACAGCTGAAGAGCTGAAGGACAACTCCCAGGCCCAGAGTTCAGGCCCCATGACTGACCAAAAAAAAAAAGTTAAAAAGCCAGGCTGGGAAGGTGGTTAGTGGTAGAGCACTTGCCTTGCACACACGAGGCCCTGGGTTCGATTTCTCAGCACCACATAAGCAGAAAAAGCTAGAAGTGGCACTGTGGCTCAAGTGGTAGAGTGCTAACCTTAAGATGAAGAGCTCAGGGACAGCACCCAGGCCCAGAGTTCAGGCCCACTGACCAGCAAAAAAAAAAAAAAGTTAAATGCCAGAGTCAGACACTTACAGGTGGTGCACAACCTGTAATCTTAGCTATTCAGGAGGCTGAGATCTGAGGATCACAGTTCAAAGCCAGCCTGGGCAGAAGTCTGTGAGATGCTTATCTCCAATAAACTACTCAAAAACAGTCAGAAGTGGTACTGTGACTCAAGTGAGAAAGAGCTAGCCTTAAGCACAGAGGAGAGACAGTGCCCAGGCCCCAAGTTCAAGCCACAAGACTGGCAAAAATAAAGTTTAAATAAATAAACAGAAGTTAATGCCAGTGACTCAAGTTGTAACCTAGTGGTAGAGTACTAAGTTCAAAACCCAATTGTGGAAGGAAAAAACAATAAAAAATAAAACAATAAAAGCTGGGGATTAATGGTTTATACCTGTGCCAGCTACTGGGGAGACTGAGATCAGTGCAAACCCAGACAAAAGGTTCAAGAGAATCCCCCCATCTCAACAGACAGGTCTGGGCACATATGGGGCACTTGTGGCTCACACCTATAATCCTAGCTACTCAGATGGCTGAGCTCTGAAAATCAAAGTTAAAAGCTAGCCCAAGCAGAAAAGTCTTTGCAACTCTAATCTCTTAATTAAGCAGCAAAAAAATCTGGAAGTGAGGGTGTAGCTTAGGTGCCAACCCTAAATACGAGAGTGTAGTGTGAGGCTCTAAGTTCAAGCCCCAGTACCATGCGCACACAAACATATACACAAAGGTTGGGGCATAGTGGCACACAGTCTATCATCCAGCTATGAAATGTTAAGAGGATCATATTCCGGCCCACCCCAGAAAGCTAAGACTAAAGCAAAACATGGACTAGATGCATGGCTTAAGTAGAATCCTTGCTTGGCAAGTTCCATAGCAACAACAAGAAAAAACAAACAAACAAAAGGAGAAGTAAGGAGAAGTGCAGTCCAAGTCCAGCCCTGGGTAAAAACTCAAAACTCTACTTAAAAATTAACTGAAGCAAAAAGGGGGCTGAAGGTATGGATTAAGTGGTCTAGCAAACTGAAGCCCTGAGTTCAAACCCCAGTACCACCCCCAAAAAGAAAAAGAAACTAATATACACTAAAACTAACCTATGGGAAATACTACAAAAAAAAAGATACTAAATAAACTACAGGGCTGAAGAGAGGGGTATGATTCAAGTGTTATTGATTGCCTAGCAAGCACAAGGCCTTGAGTTCATATAAACTACCCCCATAAAAGTACATTTTAAACCATCAAGACATACACATAGACTAAAATTCCCTAACACAGTTCTAGATGCTCCTAGAAGAACAGCTTACACTGCGGCCACACTTACATCTTCACTCACAAACTTCTCATATTCACCACCAAGCTTGTCTCTCATTTCGTACACATATTCTTCCACGGCGTTCTTAGCATCATTACGCTCCTTCTCCAGTTTGTCCTGCATGATCATCTTACCCTAGGAAGAACAACGACATAAGTAAAGACAACTACAACAATTTCCTATTGAAGTACTTACTAAATAACCAGTGTAACTTAAAAGTACAGAAGCATTCTTCCCTGAATCCTTTTAGTTCTGTGAATCCCCTAACAAAGATAAGCTGGAAGACTAATTGATCAACAAATGGTAAAGGTCAAGGAGAGTTTGAGTGGGTTTAGGAAAAACTGATACTCAAGATACAAAAAAAAAAAAAAAAAAAAAAAAAAAAAATCAAGATACAAAAAAGAAAGACTACTGATATATTCTGCTGTATTATTTTGAAACACCAAGAAAAACTGAATTTATTCACAGTGTAAATGCTAAAGGCCTGTAAAACAAAATTATTTTGAGATGGAGCAGGTAATTCAAATAATGCTACCATTAATGCAATGTTCTTTTTCCTACTGATCCACTCCCATGACCCACCCACTTCAGGCACCCTCAAGTCTCTAGTGAACAGCACCATCCCTAAGATAAAAATAATACCGTCAGACATCTTACAACAGAGTTTCTGGCAATCAGACATTGTTAGTAGTGCTATAAAGAATTTGGGCTTACCACAGAATCTATTTCTTATACTATCCTTATTGCCCAAATACCTAAATTATTTTCTCAAAGCCCAAACTAGCAAAAAAAATGCATGGACACAACTAGACAAGAATCTGATTATAATCATACTATTTTGTTCTAACACACTGAAAAACCAACCTCATTTTCAATGTACAAGTTGAGCATCTCTCGGTCTATCTGCCATAATAGCTGATTCTCAATTGGCAGGTCCACAGTACTGGTCTTCACTTTTGCCTTCTTGGCTTGAGGTGGTTGGTCCGTCTTTTTGTCTTTTGATCCAGCTTGAGAAGTCTGAAATTTAAAACAATCATTAAAAACAAAATATATAGGCTAACTTGAATTTCAAAATGGGTCAAATGTCAAAAGCTACTGTGGTTCCCAATGATCTAAATAACCCGTAACCATACTAACTCGGAAGGATCCAAGAGTTAAGCTCAGAGATGGAAATGTGGTTATCAGGGATTGGGAAAGGGGAAACGGGGAGTTCTTTCACAGGTATAAAGTTCCATTGTGCAAAAATGAAGTTCTAAATAACAATCATACTGCAATATACAGATACTTTAAAATGTAACCTTTGTTGTATGCATTTTGACACAATTAAAGTTTTTTTAATTTGATTTTTTTATTGTGAAAATACCCTACCAGAGGGGTTACAATTACATGGCAAGGTAAAGAGTACATTTTTTTTCTTTTTGGGTCCGGTTGTGGGGCCTGAACTCTGGGCCTGGGCGCTGTCCTTCAGCTCTTCAGCGCAAGGCTGGCGTATAGAGTACATTTCTTATCAAGAATTGTTGCCTCCTCCTTTGTTTCCCCTTCCCATCTCAACCCCCTCCCCATGACGCTCCCCCGCAACAATTAAAATTTTTATAACATTATATACATAGCAACTCCTGCAAACCCACAACCAACACACAATCACTATTTTTATGTTTTAGAGCCGGGAGCTGGTAGCTCACACCTGTAATCCTAGCTACTCAAGAGGCTAAAATTTGAAGACTGCAGTTCAAAGTCAGCCTGGGCAGGAAAGTCCAATTAACCCCCAGAAAACCAAAAATGGAACTATAGCTCAAAGTGGTAGAGTGCTAGCCTTGAGTGCAAAAGCTCAGGATATGTCCAGGCCCTGCATTCTAGCTCCACAACCAACAAAAAACAAAAAACAAAAAATTTTAGGCTGGAGATTTAACTCAGAGGCAGAGTAGGTGTCTAGTACTCCCGATGCCCTGGGTGCTATTCCCAGCACAGGAAAAAAGTAAAACTTTTGTCTTCCTTTCTCATCTAAACACAGGTATGCATATGAAATCAGTGTGGAGAGGGTATCACAGTGTGATCCCTATAATGTCTATAGTTATGTACATTTCCACAAGGACTGAGATCCCATTTACCTGACATAAATGCACAGATGAGAAGGCACTGACCTTTATCCCTTTCTACACATTCTATTCTTCAAAGTGTCTACTCATACACTATGCAGTTTTCTTTGGGTTTTAGTGATTTCTTTCCCCACAACTAATTGTGTCTTAGTTTTTTCAAATTTTATATTTTTGTCTCTACAAGTTTTCATCACTTCTTCTATGCTTGTCAAGCCTTTCCTTGTACATTAACTCAAAAAATACATTTTTTGAAGAAAACCTTACTATATAGCCTAGACTTATAGTATAGTCTAGGCCATAGCCTTCTTGTTGGAATTACTGGTGTATCCAACCATGCCCAATCTCATTTCATTTAGAAACAAAACTAAGAAAGGCACTTCTGCTCCTAATCTACCCCACGGATCAGGACAGGAAACTTTCTATGGCTCCCGAGCATGGCGAAGAGGGCTTGGGCATGAGGTCTTGTGATTCTTTCTCATTCATCTATACACACTGACCTATACAGAGTTCCTACTCTCTCTCAAGTTGAATGGTTTTCCATCTTGGAAAACTCCAAGGCAACTAACAGAATCTGCAAGCACAATCTCTTTAGTCCATTTCTTTGTTGGGGGGACGGGGTTTGGCAGTGCTAGGATTTTATCAGGGCCTTGAACTTGCTAGGCAGGCCCTCAACTGATAAGCCATGTTTTCAGGTATTTTGAACTTTTTTTCTTTGCTAGTACTGAGGTTTGAACTTAAGCCCTTGCACTCCAGCTTTTTCACTCGGCTGGTGCTTTACTACTTGAGCCAAACCACACTTCCTGTTCTGGCTTTTTGTTGGCTTACTAGAGAAAAGTCTTACAGATTTGTTTGCTCACACTGTCTTGTAACCTTAATCCTCAGAACTCTTTTCTGAATGGCTATTTTTTGTTTGTTTTGGTACCATTCCTGGCCTTGAACTCAGCCTGGGCACAGAGCCCAAGTTGCTCACTTGAACCACGCTACCCTTTTGGCATTTTGGTAGATAAATGGAGGCATGAGTTTCATGGACTATCCTGCCTGGATTAGCTTTGAACCATGATCCTCACCACTGGCACCTAGCCTTTCTTCTTTTTGAATATTACTTGCCCAGCTAAAGGAAAGCAAGTAAAAATCTTGTTTGCGGACATGAAAATGGATAACATGTTTTAGCAACCTTAAGGCTCTGCCAATTTTGTTGAACACCACAATGAGAAATTCCTAAAAGCCCGAGATTATACTCTGCAACTGAAGAACAGTCTCAAATAACTAATGTAGGGGGCTGGCTCAACAGTAGAGCCTAATAAAAATGCAAGGCCCTGAGTTCAAGTGCCTCAGTTCTAGCACTGCCTACCCCGCCCCCAAAAGGGTTGAAAATATTCAAAAATGTTACACATTAACTTTAGCATGTATCAACTACTTAAATATAGTCAGTATTTTCAGTCTTTCAACAAAAAGACATGAGGAAGGCAGCTGACAGACTGAAGAAAAAAATCTTAATTCTCAATAGTATCAAATAAACTATGATGGTGTCTCAGCCACAGCCACCAAGAAACCAGCATGAACCATTTACTTAGCCTAGCACAACTAAGGCCTCCAAGTGCTGTCCTCCCATCCACCAACTAGAACAACTGAAAAGACATCTCACAAAAATGCCCTTCCCAAATACACCACAGAACCGTGCTAAAAATTATCTAAATAATAAAGTACAACTACCTTCCAAGGCATATCCTCCTCAGCCAAAATCTTGCACAGTACTACTGCCTTATTGGCAAAAAAAAAAAAAAAAATGGGGGTGGGGGAAGGGTCGGTCATAGGGCTTGAACTCTGGGCCTAGGCACTGTCCCTCAGCTCTTCAGCTCAAGGCAAGCACTCTACCACTTGAGCCACAGCAGATCTCCAGCTTTTTCTGTTTATGTGGGGCTGAGGAATCGAACCCACGGTCCCATGCATGTGAGGCAAGCACTCTACCACTAAGCCACCTTCCCAGCCCCATTATTGGCAAAATTGTTACAGGCAGTTTTGACCAAGCATGGTTTAAAAAGAAAAAAGAGAAATTTCAAAGGTTTTAAATTCTTACGCACATGCTCTGCAGTTCAGCGGCCATGTAGCTCTCAGCCCCACATTATCATTGTGTCATCTGATGCTTATTTGCCTCCCTTTAAATTTTGTGCACATATCCTCCCCAAAAAAGCAACTGCAAAAGTATGTCAATCCTTTCAAGTCAAAAAGGGGACATCATGTAGTAGTTTAACCAATAAAGGAAAAATTGTAGATTATTACCAGGTGTGGTAGCTCATGCCTGTAATCCTAGCTACTCAGGAGGCAGAGATCTGAGGATCATGGTTCAAAACACCAGCCCGGGCAAGAAAGGCTGTGAGACTCTTATCTCCAATAAACCACCAGAAAACCAGAAGTGAAGCTGTGGCTCAAATGGTAGAGCACTAGCCTGTAAGAGCTGAGGGACAGTGCCCAGGCCCAGAGTTCAAGCCCCATGACAGACAAAAAAAAAAAATGTTGAAAGATGACTATTTTTAATGTGGTGGAAGCTGGACAAATACCCCTAGTACATACCTAACTATGCCCCAGGGCATTCAGTTTTTCCCAACTAGGATTTTCTTGGAACCACATACATTCCCACAGGGCCTACTACATATGAAAAGTCTCAATCATAACAACTCATACCTCCATTTCTTCAGACTCCGCCTTATTTTCTGCTGGTGTCTGCTGCTGTTGCTCTTCCACATGTGGTTCTTCCTGGTCCACTTGCATCTTCTGAAAAACAGGTCAAATTAAATCCTGGGAAATGCAAGAAGTCTAAACCGCCTTCATGACATACCGACAAAGTCAGATGGTATAGAATTCCTGCTCAAGTACCAGCACTCAGAATACCTAGGCTCAAATTCCACCTATGGAATATACTATACTACCTGGAACACAAAGTTTCCATTCTTAGATCAACTAATATAATCTGTATGAAGAGGGTAACAGTTGCCCCACACATATATTAGGGTGACCAGAGAACTGTTGTATTTAACTACAGCACTCAAGAGTACCCCAGGGCGGCATTGTTCACAATCTACAAAATACAAACTCAAGACTGCATGAATTTCTCCAAGCTACCTCACAAGCAATTTCTTTCAAGAGTCTTAACTTTTCCAAGCAATTCCTACACCTGCATTTTCAGCCTTAAAAAAGTACAGCCACAGCCGGGCGCTGGTGGCTCACGCCTGTAATCCTAGCTACTCAGGAGGCTGAGATCTGAGGATCGCGGTTCAAAGCCAGCCCGGGCAGGAGAGACCGTGAGACTCCTATCTCCAATAAACCACCAGAAAACCGGAAGTGGCGCTGTAGCTCAAGTGGTAGAGCGCTCGCTTTGAGCTGAAGAGCTGAGGGACAGCGCCCAGGCCCAGAGTTCAAGCCCCACGACCGACAAAAAAAACAAAACAAAAAAAAAAAGTACAGCCACTGCATGCATTGAGGAATGTGAACACACTGAAGAGTTCTCTCAACAGCAATAATGAGGTTTATGGAGAGGGTGAAGGCTCCCAACACCTGAAATTTATATGAATACCCGAGTACTTTGAACAATGTTAATGCTGATATCAGAACACTTCAAACAAAATCTGAATATGAGATCCATCTTAGTTTAAGCTTTGAACAAGAGCATAATATGAATCACTACAAATGAGTAAGCAATTTATTCTATTTGTTAAAAAAAATAAAGACACAAGAGTGTTCTTCTATAACAAGAATCAATTTCCACAAACTATAAAAATGGCTCAACACACTGGAGTAATTAGACGTGTATAAACCTACTCTCAGCAGCTCAGTCTACCTGCTATCACATCTAGACAAGTCACCTGAGGCCAATATATATGATATAAAATAACCAGATTACCTCTTCCTCCTTTGCATTTTGATCAGTTTCCATAGGTTCCTCATTTTCCTCAGACTTGTGCACTTCCACTAGGGATGCACTGGACACACTGAAAATGCCATGAACATTTACTCGAACCTTGACTTTCACTTTTGAACTGGAGCCATCAGACTGGGGAGTGACTTTCTGAACTGAAAACTGAGCTAGGGACATGAGAGATACAAGAGAACAGTAAGAGGATGAATTCAAACATGAATACATGCTCACACTGCCAGGTGATGTTCGTGACAGATCAGTAACACAACACTTCAAATGAACAAAGTGAGCATTCATCCCTAGAATGTTCCTGAGTCATCATCCGATTCCTCTCACATATAGTCAAGCTCATCCTGTTCCAACAAAGGGCTCATATATCCCAATTTACTTTGCCTCCAGTTCCTTATTTCGTCTTTATTTGCTATGATAAACTTCCTGCAACACAGACATGTCATATTCTCATCTACCTGCTTTTATCATTACCAAGAAACTGCCATTTCTAGATTGTTACTATGCCAGGGTTCTATTTATGTTGAATTCCCACAATGCTGCAACTGAATTATCATGCTATTCCATGAGGAAAGCAGAGGTTAACTTTTTTTCCACAGCTTATACATATCAGTGAAAACACTTCCAGTTCTTTATCCAAAAAGTATAGATCAATTTTTATTATACAACTGTAGAGTTTTTTCTTCTTCTCATCTGGCAATAATTCCAGAGTATATACATATAAAGATTTCAAAACCTAGAACATACTAACCTGACAAATTGCTAATGATTTTGTATGTGCACCTTGTAACTATATGTTAAAAGTCAGAACTGATTTAACTCTTCTACACACCATCAAGCACCACCTTATGTACAAAGTATAACCATTCAGAGAAATACTACATGTACAGTTGGAGGCTCAATTAAGTAACAATCCCGCTATTTTCTGAACCTGGTAGTTAAGAATGGAAGAGATTTTCTTTTGTGGCCTTAAAAAAAAAAAAGCCTAAATTTTAGAATACCACATTGGGGGGGGGGGGGGGGTCCGATCGTGGGGCCTGAACTCTGGGCCTGGGCGCTGTCCCTCAGCTCTTCAGCTCAAGGCTAGCGCTCTACCACTTGAGCCATAGCACCACTTCCAGCTTTTTTCTTTTTGCTTATGTGGTGCTGAGGAATCGAACCCAGGGCCTCAGGCATGCAAGGCAAAGGCTCTACCATTGAGCTACCTTCCCAGCCCAGAATACCACATTTTTTATTGCTGCCCATTCATTTCTCCAAGTAGATGCAAAGTTTTGCTATTATTGTATTATTTCAATTTTCAATTCAAATCATTTTTTATTTCTAACTCTTCTTACCTATAGCAGGGTCTGGATAGGGCAAATCCTGAGGAGAGCTGTAATAAGCCTCGAGAGTGAAAGGCTCCTTTCTATAAAATGTGAGAACTTTAGAGAAAGGAGCAGCATGATTTTTTGGGAAGACTTCACAATCACTAAAGGGAGGAAAAAGACAAAAATCATTCAAAATTCAAACATCTAAGACTTGGTAATTACTATAGCTCAGTCTTCTCTAATGACATTATTTCTAGATTTTAAGTGTCCCAAAATACTCTCTTCTCTAAGTAAAAAAAGAAATACACCCAATCAGCACAAAAAGACATAATAGCAGTAAGACCAAGTATAGGAAATCAGGGCATAAAATTAACTAACAATAACTGTACCATATATTATTCCAAAATATTTCAGAGTTGTGTACGGTGGAGGACAATTTATTACTCAGACTTAACACTGAATTAACTAAGTATACAAATAATAAGTAATGTATTACCTTGATCCTTCTTCAGCTGGTGAATTCCATCTCAGCGATATTGGATATGCTACCACATCGGTGATAGAAAATTCTCTGACTTTGAAAGCAGGCGATAAGATTGCACACTAGAATGACAATTTTTGCAAATTTCATTTGCAAGTGGACACTAAATGAACCAGTATCACTACCATCATGATTTTAAGATAGCATCACTGAGGATAATCTTTAAATATTTACATTAATGACTTAATGGTGTCAGTCTAACTTTTGTTGCAATGATATAAGAGCAAAAGAAAACTTACCTGCAGTGCACAGCCTCGAGTGACCGCTTCATCAGCATTTAATGTTGTACTAAGCTCTTTACCAAAAAATTTACTGATCTTCTCTTTCACTGCAGGGATTCGTGTGGCACCACCAACAATCTCTACTGCATAAATGTCTTCTTTCTTTAACTCTATATTTAAATAATTAGACATTTAGGGTCTGATGATAGCTCAAACCTGTAATCCTAGCTATTCAAAAGGCAGACATGGAGAGGGAATCCATAAGACATTATTAGAAAAATAACTAAAACAAAAAGGGGCTGAGGGTATGGGCTCAAGTGGTAGAATATGCACTTAGCAAGTCCAAGGCCTTGAGTACAAACCCTAGTACCACCAAAAAAACCCCACACATAATTAGAAATTTAGATTAAAAAAATCTTGATGCAGGGTACTAGTGGCTCCCATTTCTCATCCTAGCTACTCAGAAGGCTGAGATCTACATAATCTCAATCTAACCCAAACAGAAATGCCCACGAGACTATCTCTAAAATAACCACCAAAAATCTGGGCTAGAGGCATATTCAAACCTTAGTACTGACAAGAAATAAGCTTATAGCAAAATAACTCTGACTATATAACTAACTCCTCATCCCTCATTCCCTACTCCAAGATTTTATATGCATAGACACAGAAGTGCGCGTTTTGATTCTCAAGTTATAGGAAGGGAGGGGAGGCACAGAAATAGGATTTTAAGGCCAACAACCTATGTCCTATGGTATACAGAACTGGCACCGTCCTACACAAGGAATTATTATAAACATCAACTAGCTAAAGATCTAAGTATGCTGTACCAGAAGAAGGCTTTCACAACCCTGACCTGCCATGAAAGAAAGAGAAATATTCAGTTTTACCACTAGACATTCCAGTATTTTATTCACAAAATACATAGTATACAGTTCACATTAAAACACTGGTACTCATGAGAAGGTAAGGAGGTATGTTACCAAGGCTCCACTTTTCATCACTAAATACAAACTTAATACTGCTTGTTTTCCTAGTCACACTTTATCATTATCAACCACTACTTCTATTTCTTGAGAAGAATTAAAGATGGGAGATAAATCAGGCACAGTGGTGGGTGCCTATAATTCCAGCTATTTGGGAAGGTAAAACATCAGGATTCCATGAGCCCATGAATTCTACATGACTCTGGGCAATGAATGTACTGAGACTCTTTTGCAAAAGATAAAAAATAGGAGAATGGGGGGCATAGGACAGGAAAACACGAATATCTGTCATTATCACTTTGAGCTTTTTGTTGTTTCGTTTTGTTTTTGTTGGTCATGGGGCTTGAACTCTGGGCCTGGGTGCAGTCCCTCAGCTCTTCAGCTCAAAGCAAGTGCTTTACCATTTGAGCCATAGTGCCACTTGGATTTTCTGGTGGTTTATTAGAAATAAAGAGTTTCACGAGGCCGGGCGCTGGTGGCTCACGCCTGTAATCCTAACTACTCAGGAGGCTGAGATCTGAGGATCACGGTTCAAAGCCAGCCCGGGCAGGAGAGACCGTGAGACTCCTATCTCCAATAAACCACCAGAAAACCGGAAGTGGTGCTGTAGCTCAAGTGGTAGAGCGCTCGCCTTGAGCTGAAGAGCTGAGGGACAGCGCCCAGGCCCAGAGTTCAAGCCCCACGACCGACAAAAAAAAAAAAGAGTTTCACGGACTTTTCTGCCCAGACTGCTTTGAACTTTAATCCTCAGATCTCAGCCTCCTGGGTAGCTAGGATTACAGGCATGAGCCACCGGCTCACTTTGAGCTAACGCTGTATCTCAATACTCATTGAAACAATAGCAACCAACAACAGTATATTCTAGGAAAACATTTTGTTCAAGAAGGTTAGAAAAGTGATGTATTCTGAAATTAAAAGGCTACCTTCTGGCTAAAGACAAAACTGAAATATCCTGATAAAGAAATAAGTGTCTATCATACCTTCCTTTTGCTGTATATTGTCTTTCAGCTAACCAAGGATTCACAGACAGAAAAAAATTACAAGACCACTACAACTCAACTGAAAAAAGAACTGTAAGCAAATAATTCAGAAGTTAGTATCTGAATGATTTTGTTGTTGGTGGTGGTGGTGGTGGGGCTTGAACTCTGGGTCTGGACACTGTCCCTCAGCTCTTCAGCTCAAGGCAAGTGCGCTACCACTTGAGCCACAGCACCCTTCAGGTTTTTTGGTGGTTTAAGTTTTCTGGTGGAGATAAATTTATGGGCTTTCCTGCCCAGGCTGGCTTGGAACCATGATCCTCAGATCTCAGCCTCCTGAGTAACTAGGATTACAGGCGAGAGCCACTGGCGCCTGGCCCTGAATGATTTTTAGTCTGTTTTTTTTTTTTTGGGGGGGGGGAGGGCGGGGGGTCGTGGGGCCTTAACTCTGGGCCTGGGTGCTGTCCCTCAGTTTTCACCTCAAGGCTAGCACTCTACCACTTGAGCCCCAGCGCCACTTCCGGCTTTCTTTCTCCTTATGTGGTGCTGAGGAATCGAACCCAGAGCCTCATGCATGCAAGGCAAGCGCTCTACCACTGAGCCACCTTCTCAGCCCCCCCTGAATGATTTTTTTAGCATCCTTATAAGATTGCCTTGGGGAGCAGTAGCACCCAAGGGGAAAGAAGTATAACATGGAACTGAAGCTGACAAAACTGATACTGCATAACTGTATGAATTGGGGAAATAATAAATAATATTCTCCAAAGGTTGAGAGATACACAAATGATGTCATCACAAAATACTTACTGGCTTGTTCTAAGACACTGCGAAGTGGTGGCTCCACCCGAGCCAAGAGATCATCACACATCTCCAGAAATTTGCCTCTATAAACAGAAACAATAGGAGAGATCACAATTCATGTCTATGTGGAATATATGACTAATTTTAACACAGTGTTGGCATGAATGTAGAAAACTTGGACCCCCACCTACATTCCTGGGTAATGTAAAATGAAAATGAGGTTTAGCAGATCCTCAAAATGTTAAACCTGAAAGTTATCAAAATATTCAGTAATTTCACTATAGATTTGCAACCAAAAGAATGGAAAATGTAGCCTGGCGCCGGTGGCTCAAGCCTGTAATCCTAGCTACTCAGGAGGCTGAGATCTGAGGATCTCAGTTCAAAGCTAGCCTGGGCAAGAAAAGTCCATGAGACTGTTATCTCCAATAAACAACTAGAAAACCGGAAGTGGCACTGTGGCTCAAGTGGTAGAGCGCTCCCCTTGAGCTGAAGAGCACAGGGCAAGTGCTCAAGCCCAGAGTTCAAGCCCCATGACCGACCAAAAAAAAAGAATGGAAAATATTAAATTCATGCAAAAACACCCAACATGAATGCTCAAAAGCAACATTATTCATATAGCCCAAAATGCATTCAACTCAAATGCTTATGAACTGCAATTCAGTAACAAAAAGAAATTCAAATAAAAGGAATTGACAGATGTCACATGTGAACAAACCACACACAAAAAAACATACTAAATAGAAGTCAGTCAAAAAAAACAAACAAACAAAAAACACCTATTATTCCATTTACATGTTCTAGATAGGCAAATCAGAGACAGAAAATTGATTAGTACCCCTGCCTAGTTTGGGGTAAGGAAGAACCAAAGAAAATAGCTAATAGAACTTTTTCACACACACTCTTCACTCCTAGTCCAGTTCCTCTATTAACAATTGTTTGTCTTAGTGTGGTGCATTTGTTATCAGCAATAAACTGATACTGATACTGAGTATAGTTTCTCCTAAGGCTCTAATGGTTTTGACAAACGCATTAGGATCTACAGTATTTTCACTGTCTGTGAAGTTCTGTGCTTTGCCCATTCATCCCTCCCTCCCCTTCCAAACTCCTGGTAACCATTGAGCCTTTCATTCTACTGACCCTTTTACTATACTCCATAGTTTTGCCCTATTCAGAACATTATGTGGGTTTCGAAAGAAACTGAAAAGTTAACAACATGTACTTAAGTCTCTCGCACATCTGGCTCATTTAGGATTTCTTTGTGAAGCAGGATAATGCTCTAAAATTGAGCTGTATGATGGCTGCACAGCTCTGTGAATATCCTAAAAAATTACGAAATTATACCATTTAAGGGTAACTGCTCCAAATTACATCTCAATAAAAAGAAAAATGATCAAGTATAAAATATTCCCAATAGAATGGCAAAGATTGCTAATACCAACAGCAATCAGAACTTGTATACACTGGGAGTTTAAACTAATGCTTTATAGAGACGAAAACAGTTAAGCCTACAGCGACAGTAGTCAGCAACACAAATACCTGAGGAATGATATGTGACTAAATGACTCTCACAAAGTGTTAGGTTACTTGAGTTAAAGAAATCTCACACAGAGACTACATACTGTAAGATTCCTTTAAAAGAAGTCATTATAATAAATTGAATCTATGATCAAAAAATAAAACTATCACATCAGTGGTTACTTCTACAAATCAAGACTAAGGAAACCTTGCCAAGACACTGGTATATTTTGCAATGTTAAGATTAATCACAAAGGTATATGCATTATTTGAAAATGTCCCCAATTATTAAAAACAGAAAGAAAATTCCTCAATTCTATCCCTAAATTTTATCCTTAAGTATTGGGAAAACAACAACAAAGAGTTCCCAATTAAAACCATAAAAAAGGAGATTTGAGAAAGATGGTAGCAGAGGTTGTAGGGTTTCCTGAGGAAAATAATTCACATGTTATAGAATTTACCCACTCCAAGAGTACAAGTTAATAACTTTTAGGATCAGAGTTAAACAATATCACCACAATGTTTCAAAGCATTTCCAACACCCTACAACAATTGTTTTTTCATTATCCTCAGCTATTACACCCAACTCCACCTTCACACATATCACACACTGCAACAAGCCCACAGAATCAGGCAACAATGAATCTACCTTTTGTCTTTATAGACTTCCCTATTTTGTATGTTTCACGTACAGTATTTGGTCCTTTACAACTGGCTTCTGCTATTAGCATGGTTTTCATGGTTCATCCTCAATTTAGTATATAGCTATACTTTACATTAATTGTCAAATAACTGTCCATTAGATACAGCAAAATGGGCTCATTCTAAAGTTCTTTTCAAAGGAAAAGAGGACTAAGTCTTTATACAAAAACCAAGGGCTGAGTATGTGGCTCAAATGGCAGAGCACTTGCCTAGACCTAAGTTTAAACCCTAATGCCATTAGGGGAAGAAGAAAGAAACAAAACCCAAGTAGGGTGCTGGTGGCTCAAGCCTGTAATCCTAGCTATTCAGGAGGCTATGATCTGAGGATTGCAGTTCAAAGCCAGCCCAGGCAGGAAAGTCCGTGAGACTCTTACCTCCAATAAACCACTAGAAAACCGGAAGTGCTGTGGCTCAAGTGGTAGAGCGCTCATATTGAGCTAAAGAGCACAGGGACAGTGCCCAAGCCCAGAGTTCAAGCCCCAGGACCGACCAAAAAAAAGAAAAAGACAAACAAAATCCAAACTGAGTGGTATAATTGGAAAAAGATGAAGAAAGGTATATGGCAGGAAAAACAGAGTGCAGAAAGTTAAGCACACATTTTTTAATAATTTACAAAAATAAGAAAAACTTGGTTTCAGTTCTAGTTATTTCATCTGAAACTGAGCAAAAGAATAAACTATCTGTCAGGTGCCAGTATGTCATGTGTGTCATCCTAGCTACTCAGGTGGCTGATATCTGAGGATCCCAGTTCAAAGTTAGCCAAGCAAGAAAGTCCCTGAGACTCCTAACTCCAATTAACCAGCAGAAATAGACCTGTGGCTCAAATGGTAGAGCACCAACCATTAGTAAAAAAAAAAAGCTGAGGGACAGGGCTGGGAAGGTGGCTCAGTGGTAGAGCGTTTGCCTTGCATGCCTGAGGCCCTGGGTTCTATTCCTCAGCACCACATAAGCAAAAAGAAAAAAGCCGGAAGTGGTGCTGTGGCTCAAGTGGTAGAGCGCTAGCCTTGAGCTGAAGAGCTGAGGGACAGCGCCCAGGCTTTGAGTTCAAGCCTCAGGAGCAGAACCAAAAAAGCAACAATCTAGAGACAGAAGCGTATTGATAGCTGCTTCAGATTTGGAGAGAATAGGTGCCAAGTTTCTTTGGGGGTGACAAAAAAAAAAATCCCATAATTAGCAAGTGACCAAAGTTAAATAATTGTATAAATATACTAAAAACTGAATTATATGTACACTTTATTTTTTTATTTTTTTGCTAGTCCTGGGCACTATCCCTGAGCTGCTTTTGCTCAAGGCTAGCACTCATCACTTGAGCCACAGCACCACTTATGGTTTTTTCTGTTTATGTGGTACTGAAGAATTGAACCCAGAGTTTGATGTATGCTACGCAGGCGCTCCACCACTAAGATACATTCTCAGCCCTATATGTACACTTTAAAATGGCAAATTTTATGACAGGGAAAGTCTGTCTTAGTACAAGAATGATACAAGAAATGCAACAAAAAAAATTAGAAAAACTTAGAAATTAGAAACAAATGTCAAAAAGAGACTGGAGGCCATAAAGTAAAAGTATAACTCAAGAAGAGAGGACCAGCGGTGAACAAAAAAGCCAAGAAAGAACACAAGACCCTGAGTTCAAACCCTAGTAAAAGAACTAAAAACTGAAATGCCTTATCTGGGCACTAGTGGCACTCCTCTGTAATCCTATTCAGGAGACAGAGTTGAGGGTGGCAGTTCAAGACAGCCCAGGCAGATCAGTCCGTGAGACTCCAATGAACTACCAGAAAACTGGAAGTGGCCCTGTGGCTCAAAGTGGTAGACTTAGGGATAGCCTCTAGGCCCTGAGTTCAACCAACAACAACAACCATCAAAAAAAACTAGTTATAATTGAACTGGGATGATAAAAAAAAAAATCTAACGAGTGCTGCCGAAAATGTGAAAAAGTGGAGCTCTTATGCGTTGTTGGTAAGAATGTATTGCGGCAGGCGCCGGTGGCTCCTGCCTGTCATCCTAGCTACCCAGGAAGCTAAGATCTGAGAACTGCAGTTCCAAGCCAGCCCAGGTAGGAAAGTCCACGAGACTCTTATCTCCAATGAACCACCAGAAAATTGGAAGTGGTACTATGGCTCAAGTGGTAGAATGCACACCTTGAGCTGAAGAGCTCAGGGCCAGCACTCAGGCCCAAGAATTCAAGCCCCATAAATGACCAAAAGAAAAAAAAGTCTTATTAATTTTGGTGATTACTCAAAGTTAAACAATGAATTATTCCAGGAACCAAAATTAATTCTACTCCTAAGTAGTCACTTAAATGAACTGAAAACAGATACTCAAAGAAATGTTTGTCCACAAATACCCAGAACACTATTCAAAACAGCTGAAAGGTAGAAACTAATGTGGTATATTCATACAATCAAATACCACTTGCCAAAAACAAAAGTACTCACTGATACACTCTATGATATAGACAAATGTAAAAAGCAGATACATATTTCACAATTCTATTTATATGAAATATCAAAAAAAAAGTATTTTTTGTTTTTTTTTTTAATCTGCCAGGTATAAGTGGCTCATGCCTGTAATCTTAGCTACTCAGGAGGGTAAGATCTGAGGATAGGAATTTAAAACCAGCCCAGGCAGGAAAGTCTGAGACTCTTACCTCTAATTAATCACACACACAAAAAAAGCTAGAAGTAAAGCTGCGGCTCAAGTTGTAGAGTTCTAGCCTTAAGCAAAAGAAGCTCAGGGATGGGCTGGGAAGTTGGCTCAGTGGTAGAACGCTTGCCTTGCATGCCTGAGGCCCTGGGTTCGATTCCTCAGCACCACATAAACAAAAAGAAAAAAGCCAGAAGTAGCGCTGTGGCTCAAGTGGTAGGGCACTAGCCTTGAGCTGAAGAGCTCAGGGACAGTTCCCAGGCTCAGAGATCAGGCCCCACAACTGACAAAAAAAGGAAAAAGAAAAAGAAATGAAGTTATCATATTAACTACCATGGTAATCTTAACAACTTGTTAATTAGAGATGATGAGGGGGGAAAAAATCACAGTTTACCACAACATGAAAATATTAATATGGTTACCTATTCATCGTTCCAGATACATCAACATCATTCATAAAACATTCAATGCTTAAAGGTAGATCTGAAGCATTTGCACTCATCAACTTCTTGAGTTTCTCACACTCTTGAGACAGTCGTAATAATGCACGGATTTTAGACTTTATGTCAAGCTTATACTTCTTCCCAAATTCTTCACAGAAATGATTTACTAACACCTCATCAAATTTTCTGCCTCCCAGTGTTGTGTCAAATGCTGTGGCCAACACCTTAGGAAGGGAAAAGAGGATAATTAACATAATAGCTAATAAATTCTAAAATTTATTATAGCACCTATTTAGTTATGAGTTTAAAAATCAGGGGTACATTTGTTATGGGTGAATAAAGCCATGTGTATCATATAATCCTTGCTAAGACTACACTGTAATAGAGACATCCTAAGTTCTAGTTTTTATAGTGTATGCCACGTATCTAAACACATGAGATCTATAGGTGACAAAGCTACTAACATGGTAGAAGTGGATTTCAAACCCACCCCTTTTCTCACTATAGCAACTGACTTCCCAGTAACAATTCCATATCCAAGATCAAATACATTAATCTATCATGTACTCACTTCTAGTCTTCACACTGCAGAAAAGCTGTGAATAATACTGAAAGCCAGACTGTTAACTATCTGTTTACTATTAGAAGGATCAAATCATTCTTAATCACAATTTGGGTTCTATATAATACAGAAGTCTATGAATGCTTCGGTTTTCAACATTCCAATTAGAAGCAAATTAAGATCTAATTAAACTTATTAATACAAGTAAGCAAGTAAGTCTCTTCAAACAATTTCACATGTCTAAGAAATTTTCTTGGAAGTGGGGCTGTGGCTCAAGTGGTAGAGCACTAGGCTTAAGCTGAAGAGATGAGGGACAGCGCCCAGACCCAGAGTTCAAGCCCTGGGACCAACAAAAAAAAGGAAAAAAAAAGAAAGAAAAAGAAATGTTTTTTATATTAGCTGAAAAATAAGACACAGAATTAAATGTGATTCCAATTCCATTTTTTTAAAACTTCAATTAAATACATCAAACTGGTAAAGAGCAGTGAGACTGTCTTTTCTTTACAGAATTTTTGAAGTTTTGATGTTCTATAATAAATATTATTAACAATTAATTTTAAAGACAATCACAAGATTCAGAAAACTGAGGTGTCAGCCAATAAGTCAATTTTAAAAATTAAGGAGCTGGGAAGGTGGCTCAGTGGTAGAGCACTTGCCTTGCATGCCTGAGGCCCTGGTTCGATTCCTCAGCACCACATAAGCAAAAAGAAAAAAGCCGGAAGTGGCGCTGTGGCTCAAGTGGTAGAGCGCTAGCCTTGAGCTGAAGAGCTGAGGGACAGCGCCCAGGCCCAGAGTTCAGGCTCCACGACCGGACCCAAAAAAAAAAATTTTTTTTTAAATTAAAAGCCAGGTGCTGGTGGCTCATGCCTGTTAATCCTACCTACTCAAGAGGCTGAGATCTGAATATCACAGTTCAAAGCCAGACTGGGCAGAAAAGTCCATGAAACTATTATCTTCAATTAACTATCAAAAAGCTAGAAGTAGAGCTGGAACTCAAATGCTATAGTGTTAGCCTGGAGCAAAAGCTCAGTGACAGTGCCTCATCTGTAAGTTCAAGTCCCAGGACTGGCACACAAAAAAATCTGTCACTAACCCATAGGATTTAAACTATGGCCAGAATTTTCCATCTAGAGATTAAAAACAGGGCCCACCATAGTGGTTCATGACTATAATACAGCTATTTGGAAGGCTGAGATTGAGGAGATCAGCCCCAAAAGGATGTCCACCAGGCAAGAATTTGAGGCCCTATCCAAAGGTTATGGAAAGTTCTAAGTGCCAATGGGCAGCTATTCAAGAAACTGAAATCCAGATGATTGCAGTCTGCAGCCGGTTAGGCAAAAAAAGTCCAGAGATATCATCTCCAAATTACCACCAAAATGCCAGGCTGGAGGTGTGGGTAAAGTAGTAGAGAACCAGTCAATCAAGAAGCTAAGTAAGTCCTTTTCACCATCCTTCCAATCATCAGGGCAAAACACACCAAGGGAATACATTGAAAGAATCCTCCTCATAAGCCTGCAAGGTAAACACTGCTTCTCCTGTATTATCTATATTATGAGAAAATTAAGACTCAGGGATGTTAACAGTTTTTCCTCAAAGTCTATGTACTTTATTTCACATCATGGCAACTTGCAATAAATTACTTGAGGCTCACAACCCCTACTCTGCCCTACAATACCTAGATTCCAACTCAGTTGGCTCACAGAAAGACTCCATTAGTCAAACAAAATTTTTCAACCAAGTATTTTAGCTTTAGCCCTCAAAAATGTGTCTATAGTCTTAATATAGTCTTCTGGAAAACAGTATACTTACTTTCAGCTTTCCTCTATTAAATGCACAGATGGAAACTTGGTAAGCAGAATGTCCCATGTCTACAAAAACTACATTTCTTGGTTTCTCTTCCAAGGCAGGAAGATCTTGCTTATAGATTCCATATGCAAGAGCAACTATACAAAAAATAAATTAATTCAACACATCATCTAAACAATAAAATTCACTTAAGTAGAAAAAATAGGTTTATATGTGGTCAATAGAGTTATATCATGCCATGTTTTAGATAGACTAAAATTCTTTGTAAGCACTGACTAATTTATTCATGAAGAACATTAACCCCCAAAAGGTTAAATAAGGTTAAATTGAGCCAGGGGCTGGTGGTTCATGGCTGTAATCCTAGCTACTCCGGAGGCTGAGATCTGAGGATCACAGTTCAAAGCCAATCTAGGCATGAAAGTCCATGAGACTCCAATTAACCATCGGGAAAACCTGAAGTGGAGCTGTGGCTCAAAGTGATAGGGCACTAGCCTTGAACAAGAAGAGCTCAGGGATAGGGCCCAGGGCCAGAGTTCAAGCTCCACAACTGACAAAAAAATTTTTTTAAACAATTAAGTGGGGCACGGTGGCTCATACCTAAAATCCTAGCTACTCAAGAGACTGAGATCTGAAGACCACCATTCAAAGCCAGCCCGGGCAGGAAAGACCGTGAGACTCCTCCTATCTCCAATAAACCACCAGAAAACCGGAAGTAGTGCTGTGGCTCAAGTGGTAGAGCACTCGCCTTGAGCTCAAGAGCTGAGGGACAGTACCCAGGCCCAGAATTCAAGCCCCACGACAAAAAAAAAAAAAAGGGCTGGGAAGGTGGCTCAGTGGTAGAGCGCTTGACTTGCATGCCTGAGGCCCTGGGTTCGATTCCTCAGCACTACATAAGCAAAAAGAAAAAAGTTGGAAGTGGCGCTGTGACTCAAGTGGTAGAGCGCTAGCCTTGAGCTGAAGAGCTGAGGGACAGCGCCGCCCAGGCCCTGAGTTCAGGCCCCACGACCGGACCCAAAAAAAAAAAAGAAAGAAAGAAAAAAGAAAGTCTATGAGATTCTTATCTCCAATTAACCACCAGAAAATGAAGTGGCACTGTGGCTCAAGTGGTAGAGCCCGCACCTTGAGCTGAAAAGCTCAGGGGCAGAGTTCAAGCTCCATAACTGACCAAAAAAAAACTTCAAAGTTGACCCATGCTTCCTAACATCTCTGGTGGACTTTCCAAGTCCTCCTCTCCCCCAACATACTTGCTTCAATTTCTACTACTTTAGTGCCATTCCCAAATATCTAGTCACTAAGATACCCATTTCTCTAATCCTACCAGTCCACAACTCAGAAAGAAGAACCAAAGCATTGCTACACACAGACAATAAGAGTGTTCCTTCCCAAACAAGTAACTAAGTTAAATACTATGAGGGTACAGAAAAAAATACTAATGGACTTAATTTTTTATATTTGACATAGTGTCCAAAAACACTTATGATACAGGTGTTAAGCAAAGAAGGCATTCCTCTAAACAAAAGAAATAACAAGGGGCTGGGAAGGTGGCTCAGTGGTAGAGCGCCTGCCTTACATGCCTGAGGCCCTGGGTTCAATTCCTCAGCACCACATAAGTAAAAAGAAAAAAGCCGGAAGTGGTGCTGTGGCTCAAGTGGTAGAGCGCTAGCCTTGAGCTGAAGAGCTGAGGGACAGCGCCCAGGCCCAGAGTTCAGGCCCCATGACCAGACCCAAAAAAAAAAAAAGAAAGTCAAGATTTTAAGATTCAAAATTTAACAACCAAAAAGTAATAGTTACATAATTCCTTCTTACCTGCAGTAGTTTCATTCATTAATCGCAGACAATTGAGACCAGCAATCTGTGTTGCATCCATCACTGATCGTCTTTCTGCATCAGTATAGAAACAAGGAACCTACAACATAATTTATGTTTATTGTACAACTATGAACATCATTTTAATTAGTAAAATCTAAGAATACTCTTAAATACCTATAGCAATTTATTCTGTATATAATCAAAAAAGTATTCTAAACTAGAAAGAAAATGTTATATGCATTCTTTCAGTAGTACTGGGACAATGGACAACAATGTACAGCATTATACAACATGTACTAAATAGATCACAATAACAAGAGATACTATTGTAATACAAAAGCCACAGAACACACTATCTTTACAAAGGCCTGCTTATGAAGTTTGACATCTAGAAATCCGATTAATAAACAGTTCCCTAAGGCTGGCTCTCCAGAGACTGAGGCAAGGAAATTGTGAGCTTGAGGACAACCTTGGTTCACAAGAGAAAATAATCTCAAAATGAAGTTTTTAAATAAAGTCTCTTAAATGGACAGAAAACTATTCCTAACTGATTAAAAGTGGCTCACTATACCTCAATTGTCTAAACAAACAATGTCATTTTTTGAGCTGATTGCCTGTTGTTCCTCGAGGAGCCTAGAATTTGGATATATGCTAGGCACAGGGTACATCTATGCGACTGACCACCAAAATAAAACCCCTGGACTTCTAGACTCAGGTAGTTTTCTGGATGGAAGTCTCTTCAGATATGCTATTATGCCTAAAGTAAGCACGTACTCTTAAAATCTTGTGCTTAATTTCCTCCAGAAAAGATATATTACCTTTTGTTAATTTTTTTTTTTTTTTTTTTGTTGGTCGTGGGGCCTGAACTCTGGGCCTGGGCGCTGTCCCTCAGCTCTTCAGCTCAAGGCGAGCGCTCTACCACTTGAGCTACAGCGCCACTTCCGGTTTTCTGGTGATTTATTGGAGATAGGAGTCTCACGGTCTCTCCTGCCCGGGCTGGCTTTGAACCACGATCCTCAGATCTCAGCCTCCTGAGTAGCTAGGATTACAGGCGTGAGCCACCAGCGACCGGCACCTTTTGTTAATTTTATATTGTGCTTTCACTATAAATAAAAATTCAGCTATAGCTCATCTATATGCTGAATCCTGTGATTCCTCTAGCAAATGGCTACAATTCAGTATAGTCTTCAGGACCTAGCATATTATCCTTTGTTTTTTTTTTTTTTTTTGCCAGTCCTGGGGCTTGAACTCAGGGCCTGGGCACTGTCTCTGAGCTTCTTTTGCTCAAGACTAGCACTCTATCACTTGAGCTACAGTGCCGCTTCCCACTTTTTCTGTTTATGTGGTACTGAGGAATTAAACCCAGGGCATTATGCATGCTAGGCAAGCACTCTACCACTAAGCCGCATTTCCCAATCTGGCAAATCACCTTTTAATTTGATCCCATAACTGGAAAAAGCTGAGTTATTTCACTATTTTACATAAATTTTTCTTCTGCATAACTCAGGATCAAAGCTAATGCACTAAATGGAAAAATAGGATCAAATCTGGGAGACTTGTGGAGACCTGAAGAGGGGTAGGAAGCACCTAACAGAGGACCTACTGCATCAACCAGCCACTGAAGGCATCAGGGTTATTGAATCTGCTTCTAGTGCAGTATTTTTATTCTTTGCTTCCACAGAATGTGGTACACAGCTATTATCAATTATTACTGCCAGTGCTGGTGACTCGACCAAATTAGCAAGGGTAAAAAAGCCAAACAGTCTATTTGCCAATCAACATACCAACTTAAGGCAAAAGAGGCCCCACAGATAAAGTACCAGAAAACAATGGAGACATAGGACTCATCAGCAAAGCCAATCTAGCCATCCATATTTCAACAACCTCTAAAGAGTCCACTG
Organism: Dipodomys merriami; assembly: GCF_024711535.1. Lineage (NCBI taxonomy): Eukaryota > Metazoa > Chordata > Mammalia > Rodentia > Heteromyidae > Dipodomys > Dipodomys merriami. Next base: position 1,571,635 of record NW_027206002.1, on the reverse strand, counting down.
CACTTTAAGCACAAACCTACATATAGCTAGGCTTCCCACTAAACGGATATGGAAAAGACAAAACAAAATCTACTGCTATCTTGTTTTTAGTACTAGAGATATATACAGCAAACAGGAAAAAAAGACAGCATATTTAAAGCAAGTCAAGGACCTGGGTTTAACTCCCAATGACGAGAGAGAGAGAGAGGACAGAGGACAGAGAGGAAAGAAGAAGAGAAGGGAGGAGGGAGGAGGGAGGAGGGAAGAGGGAGGAGGGAGGAGGGAGGAGAAAGAAAGAGATTATTTCTTTGGAGAATTTGGGGGGAGGTACTGGTACTGCAGGTTGAACTTGAGTCTCATGCTCTAATTTGGCTTTTTCACACAGCTGACACTGTACCTCTTTAGCTACACCTACATCTCCAGCTATTTTGTATGTATGTGCCAGTCCTGGGGCTTGAACCTAGTGCCTGGGTGCTAGGAGTCTCATGGACTCTCTTTCCCATGCTGGCTTGAACTCAGGGCCTGGTGCTATCCCAAAGCTTTTTTGCTCAAGACTAGCACCCCACCACACAACCACAGCTTCACTTCCAGCTTTTTGGCAGTTAACTGGGGATTAAGTCTCATGGACTTTCCTGCCCAGGCTGGCTTTAAACCTCACTCAGCTACTTCCAGCTTTCTGATGGTTACTTCAGTCTCGCAGATTATTCTGTTTAGCCTGGCTTTGAAGCATCACTGGCAGATCTCAGACTAGAATTACAAGCATGAGCCAGCAGTACCTGGCTCGGAAAAGTCTTAAAATAACTATTATAGCCTGAGATAAAAACAATTTTACTTGCAATTAACACATTTCTTTCTTTGCTTCTGTAGCCATGTAGTGACCAAACTCACCGAAACAACACAATCCACAACAGGCTTCTTAAGAACACTTTCTGCTGTCTCCTTCAGTTTGGACAAAAGCATGGCCGTCACTTGCTCAGTGGTAAAACTTCGCTCCTCTTCCATATAAGTAACCTGCAAAAATACAAGTAAAAAGAATCCAGACTTATGGTACTTTGTCATGACCTAATCCTAATACCTAAAGTAAACAATGCCTTGCAAATCATCAGTGTAAGATTGTAAAAGGGAACTGAATAAAGCTATTTGTAAGCAATATTTACTTGAAGGTTACTTTTGGCTTTTTAACAAGCTTTCTAATCATAATACTCAAGAGATGGAAGATGCAAAGTAAAACAAAACTAAGACAGCTACCTACACAGAAGCAAACTAGTATAACTATGAACCACTCCACCCTATTTTACATCTGACATGTGTCTGACTTACTGTGTTTACTATATTATTCACCTCCCAATAAAATCTAATCTAATCTAAGCAGTATTTTTGTCTAACTTACCATAATACCACTTAGATGGTCACAATAAATACTTGTTGACCCGGATGAAAGTCTGAAACCTTGGTAAGAGTTATAAATGTTAAATGATGAAAGAGTGCCTAAAATAATCCATCCCACATGCCCTTATTCCAGAAATGCCACCCAGCAAAGAAAATGTTGCTGTCTTCTTTTAGCAACTACCCCAACTCAGAAAGAGTGCACCTTCTCCTCACTCCAGTCAATAATAACTGATCATAGCTTAGCATTTAACAATATATTACATTTCATACTAAAGTTTGGGAGGCTGAAGATGCTGCTTTCACTGCAACTTTTAAACTGTACCCATTCTACCTGCTTAATTCTTTTTTTTTTTTTTTTTTGGTCCGGTCATGGGGCCTGAACTCTGGGCCTGGGCGCTGTCCCTCAACTCCTCAGCTCAAGGCTAGCGCTCTACCACTTGAGCCACAGTGCCACTCCTGGCTTTTTTCTTTTTGCTTATGTGGTGCTGAGAATCGAACCCAGGGCCTCATGCATGCAAGGCAGGCGCTCTACCACTGAGCCACCTTCCCAACCCCTATTTGCTTAATTCTTAGTCAGTTCCTTCCCTTTGTACTAGTACCTACTGCTTCCCCAGATACTCCTCCCAGTCTCACTTTGCTTCCTGCTGTGCTGACTTCATCTGCAAACATCCATTCTATTTCTTATTTAGCACCTCTTCACCTCTCTCTTGTGCACTCAAGCTTCATCCCTTATGCCAACTGTACCTTAAGTAAACTTGTGATCACTTTTTAAGTTACAGAATTTTTCCTTTCTAAATTCAAATAACTTCTCAGCTATATAGTCACTAGTACCTTGATTTGTTCTTGTATTTCATTAATATCTGCTGTTTTTTAAGACTGTTCTTATGGTTACATCTAAAAGTGGGATGTTTCAAATACCAAATCCCTCTATAAACTCACCTGGCCTAAAAAGTTCACATACGCTTCTGAATTACTTTTATTATCTCTGAATAAAACAGGCAGTTGTGTCTTATCCTACCTACCTTCTAGTCTCTCACCCCTTTTGTGTGATCAGTTCGCTATTTCTTCACAGTGGGATTTCTCAAGATGTCTCAACATTAAAGACAAAATTCACTCTTCCCCAAAAGAACAAACCTCTTTCCAATCTACCCATCACCAAAAACATAACCTTACCTGGCTCATGACTTGAAAGTCAGGATTCTTTACACTTGCTCTGCCAGTCATTCCCTAAACATACTAGAAAAGTGGCTGCCCCACCAACAGCAATGTCAACTTCAAACCCTCACACTCTAGGCTACAATGCATATAGCAGCACCACCAATAGCTCCCACACACCATCCATATCATGCTAGGTGGTCAAGCATAGTGGTACAATCCTGTAATACCATCTACTCAAAAGGTGAAGTGGAGAATGCAGTCAAAAATTCAAGCTGGAAACCAGTGGCTCACACCTGTAATCCTAACTACTAAAGAGACAGAGACCTGAGGATCACAATTCGAAGCCAGCCTGGGCAGAAAAATCCCCGAGACTCAAAAACCAGAAGTGGAGGCTGGGAAGGTAGCTCAGTGGTAGAATGCTTGTCTTGCATGCATGAGGCCCTGGGTTCAATTCCTCAGCACCACATACACAGAAAAAGCCAGGAGTGGCCCTGTGGCTCAAGTGGTACAGCACTAGCCTTGAGCACAAAGAGGCTGAGGGGCAGTGTCCAGGCCTTCAGTTCAAGCCCCACAACCAACAACAACAACAACAAAATTCAATGCACATCCTACTTAAGAAAACAGGTAGGTTGGGAGGAATGGATGAGAATGTTGAAAGGGGTGACATTGATCAGGATGCACTGTCCATAAACTGCTCTGTCGAATGGCAACTACTTTGTATAATGACCTAAAGCTTTTATATGTGTGTATAGCCGGGCGCTGGTGGCTCACGACTGTAATCCTAGCTACTCAGGAGGCTGAGATCTGAGGATCACAGTTCAAAGCCAGCCCGGGCAGGAGAGACCATGAGACTCCTATCTCCAATAAACCACCAGAAAACTGGAAGTGGCGCTGTAGCTCAAGTGGTAGAGCACTCGCCTTGAGGTGAAGAGCTGAGGGACAGCGCCCAGGCCGAGTTCAAGCCCACGACCGACCAAAAAAAAAAAAAAAAAAAAGATTTTATATGTGTGTATAAAAGCACATACATATACATATATATATATATATATATATATATATACACACATATATATACATATATATACATATATATATATACACACACACACACACACAATTTTTTAAAGGTGGAGATACAAGGACCTTGCTTATTTTTATACAGGCCCAGTGGAACAGTTATCAAGACTCCATCTCAAAAACCAAGCTGGGCCTGGTAGCCTACTCCTATCATCTGTTAGGAGGATAATGGTCCAAGGCTATCTGAAAAATAAACCAAAGCAAAAAAGGGTTCAAGAAGTACATGCTAACAAGTGCAAGCCCCTAAGCCCTGAGTTAAAACTCCAATACCAAAAAGCAAAATCTAGTCTTTACAAGCAGAAGTTTTTCTGTTTAGTATTTACAGTTTGTATCATAAAGACACTGCTGTATACCTTTACTGCTAGTAAATACTGCTGTTTAATCATAAGACATTATCTTGAGAATCTCACCTTTATACCCGTTAATCCAGTGGACAATTGCACAATATCATATGCAAGGTTTGATTTTTCTGCTTCCACAAAAGGATCAGAGAATGCTCGCCCATGGAATCTTTTAAATCCTTGGACTGTGTTCTTTGCATTGGAAATTACCTAAGGGAAAGAATATCAGAATAAAAGACTTTTAAAAAAAATTTTTAACAACTTTAAAGTAAAAAGCATTTTTTACAGGGTTCAGTTACTTCTCTAATTAACCCCACAAAAACTGGAAGTGGTTTTGTGGCTCAAAGGAGTAAGAGTGCTAGCCTAGAGCAAAAGAGCTCAGGGACAGGACCCAGGCTGAGTTCAAGCCCACTGGGGGGAGAGGGAGAGTCTGTTCTTAAATTTCTAACACATATGAATGACTATGAGCTTTCAAGTATTGCCTAGTTTATGGCTCAAACGTTCTAGAAACAAGTTCATCAATTCAGAAATTAAAGTTAAAGATCAGTGCCAGTAGCTCAGGCCTATAATCCTAGCTGATCAGAAGACTAAAATCTGAGGATTGAGGTTTAAAACTAACCTAAACAGAAAAGTCCATGAGATTGAAAGCTGGAAATGGAGGTGTGGCTCAAGTGGCAGAGTACCCTCCTTGAGTAAAAAAGCCAAGCAAAAGTGAAAAGCCCTGAGTTCAAGCCACAGTGGATAAACAGCAACAACAACCACCAAAGAGTTAGAGGTGTAGCTCAAATGACAGCCTAACACAATGAAACCCTGAGTTCAATACTCAATACCAATTAACAACAAAGAAAAATAAAATACCCAATTAAATGAAAAAACAACTGATCAAGCTAGATGCTGGGGGGTCACTCCTGTAATCCTAGCTACTCAGAAGGCTGAGATCTGAGGATCACGGTTCAAAGCTAGCCCAGGCAGGAAAGTCTGTGAAACTCTAATTTCCAGTGAACTACAAAAAAACAGAAGTGGCGCTGTGGCTCAAGTGGGAGAGTGCTCACCTTGAGCTGAAGAGCTCAGGCCCAAAGTCCAAGCCCCACAACCAACAAAAAATAAAAAAAACTGACTGAGCACCTTTTCCATAGATTAGGTTTTACCTGGTCCCAAGACAAGTTCTACCAGTCTGAACCACAAGGTAAAATATATAACTCTTTAATTTTATGGACACCTTCGATATTTTTTTGTTTTTTTTTTTTATTTTTGGGTCCGGTCGTGGGGCCTGAACTCTGGGCCTGGGCGCTGTCCCTCAGCTCTTCAGCTCAAGGCTAGCGCTCTACCACTTGAGCCACAGTGCCACCTCCGGCTTTTTTCTTTTTGCTTATGTGGTGCTGAGGAATCGAACCCAGGGCCTCAGGCATGCAAGGCAAGCGCTCTACCACTGAGCCATCTTCCCAGCCCCACCTTCGATATTTGGTTGAACAAAATTCTTGCCATACTTACTCAAAAACCAGCACATACCTCAAGTTCTTGGTTTGCAAAGAAAACTAATGACAAGTCCCTAAATATCCTTCAAAAAACTTGAATAACAAAGATCAGTAATGAACTTAAGAATAAGATGAAAGGCCCAACAAAACAGACATCAGGGAACATTTCAAATATCAAGATCAAAGCAGCTTTTCTTTGCCTGACCTTGCTTTGTTTTGATCTTTGGCTTGTTGCGATTAATACTTAGTCTATAATCCCAACACTCTGGATCCCACTCTTACTACTGAGGTAAAAGGATCTGGGCTATACTGTGAGACTATGTCTTTTCCCCATTCCCAAAGAAACAGAGTGGAAAAAATACCAGAAGTTTTCATTAAACATATTGTACTGCTGTTGCTAGTTGAAAGCTCTTTACTTCTCACTCCATGAAAACATGGTTCAGGTCTGTCTCTGTCAGCTTACACGTAAGGTCTACCAGTACTACACAAAGCTGATAAAGAACAGAGGAACCAGAGAAATAAGTCAATTTAGGGAAAAAAAAAAAAATCAAAACTCTACCTGGCTCTTAGCTGCTGCTCCAATAGACCGATTCTTAGGACCAAAAGAAATGCAAGCCCTAGAAGATAAAGCATAAATTTAAGAATCAACTTTCATTTTAATATTACATTCAAAACCACTGTAGAAAAAAAACACTGCAGGCAAGATTTATTAATTTTCTAAAAACTACATTTTAATGGTACACAATATGACTATGATTTTGACCTTTCTATTGAGTTAAACTGTTCATGGAATGGGCTATCTTAGAATGAGTCCTATCAGCCAGGCACTGGTGGCTCATGTCTGTAATCTTAGCCTCTCAGGAGGCTGAGATCTGAGGATCATGGTTCAAAGCCAGCCTGGGCAGGAAAGTGTGAGAATCTTTTTTTTTTTTTTTTTTTTTTTTGTCGGTCGTGGGGCTTGAACTCTGGGCCTGGGCGCTGTCCCTCAGCTCTTCAGCTCAAGGCGAGTGCTCTACCACTTGAGCTACAGCGCCACTTCCGGTTTTCTGGTGGTTTATTGGAGATAGGAGTCTCACGGTCTCTCCTGCCCGGGCTGGCTTTGAACCGCGATCCTCAGATCTCAGCCTCCTGAGTAGCTAGGATTACAGGCGTGAGCCACCAGCGCCCGGCTAAGTGTGAGAATCTTATCTCCAATTAACCACCAAAAAAAGTGGCGCTGTGGCCCAAAGTGGTAGAGTGCTAGCCTTGAGCAAAAAGAACTCAGGGACAAGACCTAGGCCCTGAATTCAAGCCCCACAACCAACCACAACAACAAAAAATAGACTTTATAGTCTAAAAATAAGCATAAGTCTAATGTGACAGAAATTGCCTAGAATACCACGAAGTGGACAAGCCAGGTCTACCATCCTAATTCTTTAAGATTAACATTCAAAATCCCACTATAAAACAATACTTACCCATCAATCAATTAGTTGTTGATTTGTTTTGTTTTTGGTCATTGAATTTGGGAACTAGGTACTGTTCCTGAACTTTTTCGCTCAAGGACAGCACTCTGCCACTTTAAGCCTTAGTGCCACTTCTGTCTTTCTGGTGGTTAATTGGGGATAAGAGTGTTACAGACTTTCCTGCCCAGGCTAGTTTTGAACCGTGATCCTTAGGTCTCACTCTCCTGAGTAGTTAGGATTACAAGTGCCTGATACCAATTAGGTGCTATTGTTTTTAAGATGGCCCATGGCTAGCCATTGGTGGTTCTGACCTATAATCCTAGCTACTCAGAAGGTTGAGATGTGATAACGATCATGATTCAAAGCCAGTTTGAGCAGGAAACTGTGAGACTCTTATCTCATATTAACCAGCAAAAAAACCAGAAGTGGAGGTATGTTCAAGAAGCAGAGTGCCAGCCTTAAGCAAAAAGGCTAAGGAACAGTGCCCAAGACCTGAGTTCAAATGTGTACACACATGTACACACACACACACACACACACACACACACACACACACACACACACACACACACACACACACACACACACACACACACACACACACACACACAGCTCAGTAGCAGAATGTCTGGCTAGCATGTCCAAAGCCCTAGATTCAAGTCCCAATAATTAATGAAAAAAAGATATACACTTTGAGGTATGGTGGCAATACCTATAATTCTTGGGAGACTATGAGGCAGGAGGAACACAGGCTGGAGTTAAGTTGGAGGCTACAAAACAAGTTCCAGGACAGCCTGAGTTATATAGTTAGACCCAGTCTCAAAAAAAGGCCAGCTGCCAGTGGCTCACTCCAGTAATCCTAGCTATTCAGGAGGCTGAGGTCTGAGGATTGCAGTTGAAAGCCAATTCAGGCAGAAAAAGTCCATAAGACTCTTATCTCCAATTAACCATCAAAAAAGCCAGAAGTGGCCCAAGTGGCAAAGCACTAGCCTTGAGCAAAAAAGCTCAGGGACAGTGCCCATAACCTGAGTTCAAGCCCTAGGACAGGCATAAAAAAACAAAAAACAAACAAAACAACAACAACTATGAAGCATGCTTGTAATCTTACGTACTAGGACATAGAGGCAAGCAGGACCACAAATTTGAAGCCCGGCAGTTTGAAGCCAGGCAGGGGTAAAGTTAGGGAAACTCAAAAACAAAATAATGATTTCACTGTATTGCTCAGGTATTAAGGGCACTTGTCTAGCAAGCATGTAACTCTGGATTCAATCTTCAGGACTGAAAAAAAAGACAACTGGAAAATAGGAAGGATTAATTTGTTGAATTAAGTCAATAGGTAAAACACTAAATTGTTTTGAAACTAAAAATTCATGTTTAAAAAATAATCCTAATATTTCACTGAGAAGTCCAAAAAGATTAAGTTAAATGTTAGAACTAGTACTAAATTGTAGTCTGATACAAGTTCAATATAAGAAAAAAAATACAATTTAAAGAATACCTGAAATTACACTGTCCCTCCACACTGTAAGTGGCTACTATTGGCATTTAAGTAAATATTCCTCTTCAATCTTAATATGCCCAGTAAATTCTAAAACAAGAGAACTGAAATACCTAAATTGAAATACTCCATGCAAATATACTTCTCAAAATACTCTAGGTTTGTGGGGCAGGTAGGTGGGAGCAGCCCTAGGACTTCAGGGCCTGGGCACTGTCCCTAAGCTTTTTTTTCCTCAAGGCTTTTGCTCTACTACTTGGGCCACAGCTCCATTCCCAGCTTTTTGGTAGTTTATTAGATATAAAGAATCTCAAGGGGGGCTGGGAAGGTGCCTCAGTAGTAGAGTGCTTGCCACATAAGCAAAAAGAAAAAAGCTGGAAGTGGCGCTGTAGCTCAAGTGGTAGAGCACTAGCCTTGAGCTGAAGAGTTGAGGGACAGCGCCCAGGCCCAGAGTCCAAGCCCCACGACCAGACACACATACACACAAAAAAAAACAAAGAATCTCAAGAAGTTTTGTGCCTGGGTTGGCACAGTCCTCAGATCTCATCCCCCTGAGCAGCTGGGATTGCAGATGTGAACCACTTGCACCCAGCTACTCTCAGATTTTTGACATGAACAAGTGTGAGCGTATTTTTTTTAATTGTCAATTACTCCTTCCCAGGAACTTTCCAAAATTTTCACACAGTCTGCATGCACACCTTTCATCCAAGTAGGTCAAGCTCCCTTGTCTCACAGATTTCATTACAGAGCTTTCATATGCCAAGTAGTGTGCTAAGTGTTCTATACTTGATACACCCAAATACTGTAAGAACTCTAGCTGACCCAATTTTATACAGGAAGAACCAACTCAGGTTATAAACAGCTAGTAAATAATTAAAGTCCAGGATTTGTTATCAAGACCAAAAGACTCCTACCAACCCTGTTATATTCACCCGTACTTCTTCTAGAACTCATTTAGACTAGTGCAATCCTTCTTCTGTTCACATAGTCTCATCTTATTTTCAAGTTCTACGTAGTGTGCCTTTCCTGATCACTCCAGCCCCCACTGACATACTTCTCCATAGGTCTCTGAACATTATTTTAACTTTGTACTCTGTAATCTTTTCCATAATGTACTTTTGGTACTGTATTTACTATTATTTCCTCCTTGATCAGTTACGCCTCTAGACAAGAGGGATCTTTTCTATTCTACACATGTTAATGCTGTACAATCCTCAGGAGTGCTCACACACTTTGCTTCCATTTCAAACTGCAAACTGACACTACAGGAAATAAATTAATTTTACATTCAAAAACCTTCTGTTCTAAACTTTAAGTCAAAAAAAAGTATTTTCAGCCAGGGAACAGTATTGCTCTCCCTTTGCTGGGTCAGAGATGTTACTGACCAAATATTCATAGACATTCCTATAGGTTATGAATAACTGCAGTTGCATAGACTTAAAAAGTAGTTTATGTGTGTAGAAAAAGCTATTCATTATACACTGTTGCTCTAATTCATTTTCTAGAAAATAAAGTATTTTAGAGAACACACAACAGCAACTCCCAAGTTAAGAGCTATAGACAAAACTAACATGGAAATGGATCCTGACTTAATCAAGAGTCTTTGGTTACTGCCTCCGCCCTGAATTATAAAGTACCAAAAGTTAATATCAAACACTCACTTTTCAGATTTGCAGTTTCTAAATAAAATACAGCAAACCCTTAGTTAATTAAGTTTTGCATATTGTTAAAACACAGAGCTGTAGAATCTGAAAGGTAGCTTCTTGCTGTTCTATTAAAACTATACAATGGGGGCTGAGAATGGGGGCTGGGAATGTGGCTTAGTGGTAAGAGTGCTTGCCTAGCATGCATCAAGCCCTGGGTTTAATTCCTTAGTATCACATAAACAAAAAGTCAGTAGTAGTGCTGTGGCTCAAAGTGGAAGATGCTAGCCTTGAGCAAAGGGAGTGAGCTCAGGGACAGTGCCTGGGCCCGAGTTCAAGCCCCAGGACTGGGAAACAACGCAAACACAAACACAAACACACCCCTATACAATGTATAAAAACACTTCAGTCTGATGCCAGTAGCTCATGCCTTTAATCTAGCTACTCAAGAGTATGAGACTTAAAGGTCAAGGTTTAAAGCCAGTCCAAGCAGAGAGGTCTGTGAGACTCCATCTCCCATTATCCACCCAAAAAAAAAAACAAAAACGGAGTTGTAGCTCCAATGGTTTGAGCTCCGTTCTTTTTTTGTTGGTCATGGGGCCTCAACTCTGGGCCCAGGCGCTGTCCCTCAGCTCTTTAGTTCAAGGCTAGCACTCTACCACTTGAATCACAGCGCCACTTCCTGCTTTTTCTGCTCATGAGATGCTGAGGGAATGAACCCAGGGCCTCAAGCATACAAGGCAAACACTACCACTGAGCTACCTTCCCAGCCCTTGAGCTCCATTCTTGAGTGAAGAAAACAAAGTGAGAGGCCCTGAGGTCAAGCCCCAGAAAAAAAAAGACAACATGATTTACAAAACCCTGCTATTATCTACTGTGCCCTGCACACCTGCTCAAACTCATCTCACCATTTCCTTAAGTGGTCCACGAGGAGCCACAATCTCAACCTGTCAAGTATGTCAAGCTTGTCTGGCTTCAGGTTTCCCCCCTGAGTTCTCTCCAGCCAGGAACAATGCTTTCTCAGACCCACTGTGACAATGACTTCATGGTAACTACTCATCTTGCAGGTCTTGAGAGGCACTTATTTCAGAGCACATTCCAACTGTCCACTCCAGATTCAGCTTTTATCAAGTTTCCTCTTACACTCTTATCATATCCTGCACTTTTCTACTTTTTTTTCCTGTCAGTTTTGGGGCTTGAACTCTGGGCCTAGGCACTGTCCCTGAGCTCTTCAGCTCAAGGAGAGCGTTCTACCACTTGAGCCGCAGCACCACTTCTGGTTTTCTGGTGGTTTACTGGAGATAAGTCTCATGGAATTTCCTGTACAGGCTGGCTTTGAACCACGATCCAAAGATCTGAGCCTCCTGAGTAGCTAGGATTACAGTCATGTGCCAAGAGCATCTGGCTCCAGTTTGTTTTTTTTTAACTAGTAATAAATGTACTTTCATTTAGCATCTGGCTATTTCCATTTGCTATGTTCTATGTACCTCCATACTGCTGGCATTCAACATCAGCTAAAATAAAACCTAGATTTGGTGGAAAGGCAAGGACCTCTTCTGGGTAAGACTCCACTAAATCCAGATGTTACATGCACAATTTGACCTGTGGTATAGACACCAGTCAACCTGCATCTCCTTTCTACTCTCATATTTAAGCAAACCTACATCAGAATCTGCATAAAAACAAGATCCAGCCAGGTTACCAGTTGCTTACTCCTATAATTCTAGATGCTCAAAGGCTGAGCTCTAAAGATCTTATTTGAACACAGCCTGGGAAGAAAAGTCCATGAGATTTTTTTTTTGGAGGGGGGGTTGGTCATGGGGCTTGAACTCTGGGAACTGTCAGCTCTTCAGCTCAAGGCTAGTGCTCTACCACTTGAGCCACAACACCACTTCTGGTTTTCTGGTGCTTTATTGGAGATAGGACTCTCACGGACTTTCCTCTCCGGGCTGACTCTGAATCCCAATCCTCAGATTTCAGCCTCCTGAGTAGCTAGGATTATAGGCCTGAGCCACTGAGGCCTGGCTCCATGAGACTCTTATCCCACAGTTAACCAGCAAAAAGTTGGAAGTGGAGCTTTGGCTAAAGTGGTAGAATGCCAGCTAGTTGAAGCACAAAAGCTCACAGGGATATCACCCAGATCCTGAATTCAAGCCCCAGAACACACACACATACCCAAATCCAAATCTATTCTTCCACAAAAACCAAATTTTCCTTTTTTTTTTTTTTGGTCAGTCGTGAGGCTTGAACTCTGGGCCTGGGCACTATTCCCTCAGCTCTCCAGCTCAAGGCTAGCGCTCTACCACTTGAGCCACAGTGCCACTTCTGGCTTTTTCTGCCGGAAGTGGTGCTGAGGAATCAAACCCAGGGCCTTATGCATGCAAGGCAAGCACTTTACCACTCACTGAGCCACCTTCTCTGCCCTCCCTTTTTTTTTCTTTTACCAGATCTAGTTAAGAACTTAGTTAAATTTATGGCATTCCTGCATATTTATGGGGAACATGAAGGTAATTAATTTATAGTATTTTTATCACAATTATAGAGTATGTGGTAAACCACTTATTAGTCTTTAAGGCAAATTTAACTGCCATGAGAAGACTAGCTTCTTTTATATGAAATCAACTTCTTCAGTTTCAAATGGAACTCACTGTAAAACTATTGTACATGAAAATAATCTAAAAGGATGGATAGGAACATGGTTCTATCCAATCCTTAGGATTCTCTTTATATGTCCTGCCCCCTTTGGAAGTAAAGCATGGCCAATTCTAGGCAGGTAAAGAGCAAGGAACTGTGTTCAGGCTTTCTTTAATTCCTCAGGAATTATACTATTTTTATAGAAAAGAAACTTAGACCCAAAGAAACAAGATCAAATAGGAAATCGGTGCTAAAATGTTTAGTAACCATCTTGGAAAAAAAAAAATGTGTGTTCCACTCTAGGGGCTTGAATTCAGAGACTGGGTGTTTGTTGTTCAAAGCTAGCACTCTACCAGTTGAACCACAGCTCCACTTCCAGCTTTTTCCTAGTTAATTGGAGATGAGTGTCTCATGGACTTTCCTGGCCAGGGTAGCTTGGAACTGAGACCCTCAGATCTCACTCTCCTAAGTAGCTAGAATTACAGGCTTGAGTCACCAGCACCTAGCTAATCTTGAATATTTTATTATTTTTTCCTCAGTACAATTGAATCAACATGGTAATTTATTCATGCATATATAATAAAGTCAGACAAAGCTCAAGCATTGCCTTTTCCCAATCCCCAATACCCTATTGATCAACAGTTTTCATATCTTCATAAAAACACTATGTAGAGCTGGACGTTGGTAGCTCACGCCTGTAATCCTAGCTACTCAGGAGGCTGAGATCTGAGGATCATAGTTCAAAGCCAGCCTGGGCAAGAAAAGTCCGTGAGACTCTTATCTCCAATAAGCCACTAGAAAATGAAGTGGCGCTGTGGCTCAAGTGGTAGAGCACTCACCTTGAGCTGAAGAGCACAGGGACAGTGCCCAAGCCCAGAGTAAAAAAAAAAAAAAAAAAAAAGAAGCAACATTGAGCATGACCTTTCCAGGATGGCTTCTTGTTCCAGCAACAGAGTTCAGGACCCATGACCGACAAAAAAAAAAAAAACACCACTATGTAAGACTAGAAGTGTGGCTTATTGGTAGAGTGCTTGCCTACCATGTATGAGGCCCTGGATTCTATTCCTCAGTATAATAAACAGAAAAAGCCGGAAGTGGTGTGGCTATGGCTCAAGTTGTAGAATGCTAGTCTTGTGCAAAAGAATCTCAGGGATGGGGCTGGGAAGATGGCTCAGTGGTAGAGTGCTTGCCTTGCATGCCTGAGGCCCTAGGTTCGATTCCTCAGCACCACATAAGCAAAAAAAGAAAAAAGCTGGAAGTGGCACTGTGGCTCAAGTTGTAGAGCACTAGCCTTGAGCTGAAGAGCTGAGGGGCAGCGCCCAGGCCCCGAGTTCAGGCCCCACGACCGAACCCAAAAAACAAAAAAAAAACTGTATTTTTATTTATTTATGTTGGTCATGGAGCTTGAACTCTGGGCCTGGGCACTGTTCCTCAGCTCCTCAGCTCAAGGCTACTTCCAGTTTTCTGGCGGGTAATTGGAGATAAGAGTCTCACAGAATTATTGGCCAGGCTGGCTTTGAACTGCAACCCTCAAATCTCAGCCTCCTGAGTATCTAGGATTATACTTGTGAGCCACTGGTACCTGTCAACACTGTATTTTGATAGTTACCCTCCATCATTCTCTCCCCAACACCTGCCCCACCCCATGTCTCAGTCAATTCAAGTTATATTTTTATGTTCTCTATATCTTTAAAGTCTAGAATCTGCAAATGAGTATATTTGGGTTTTGAGCTTGGCTTATCCTGCTCAATAGGATCTCCTGGTTCCATCCAAATGACATTTCATTTGTCTTTTTTTTCCCCCCCCTGGTCGTGGGGCCTGAACTCTAGGCCTGGGCGCTGTCCCTCAGCTCTTCAGCTCAAGGCTAGCGCTCTACCACTTGAGCCTCAGTCCCACTTCCGACTTTTTCTGCTTATGTGGTGCTGAGGAATCGAACCCAGGGCCTCATGCATGCAAGGCAAGCACTCTACCACTGAGCCACCTTCTCAGACCCTTCATTTGTCTTTATAGTTGAGTAAATTCTCTCTCTCTCTCTCCCTCCGCCCCCCCCCCCCCAGATATCTTCTATTTTTCTTTATCCACTCATCAGTTCTTGGGCACCTGGGTAATTAAACTGTTTGGCTACTGTGAACAAAGCCGCAATAAATAGGCCTGCAGGTATCTTTAATGTACATTAATCTGCACTCCTTCAGCTATATGTCCCAAATGTGATATGCCACAGTCATAAAGGCAGATTTTAATTTTTTTGAGAAACCACCATATTGGTTTCTATAGTACTTACACTAGTTTACATCTCATCAAGCAGCTGTTTTCTTAGTGATAATCATTCTGACTGAGGTGAGACGGAATCTTAACTTTTATTTTTGAGTACTGGAGCTTGAAGCAGATCCTCTCACTCAAGGCTGGCATTTTACCACTTAAACTTCACCTCCAATCCAGTCTTTTCGCTAATCAATTGGACAGAGCCTCTAAGACCTTGGTCTCCTGAGTAGTTAGAATTACAGGCATGAGCCACCACTGCCTAGATTAGCAGTTTTGACTTACATTTCCTATACAGTTAAGGATGCTGAACACTTCTTGCATCTAGTTTCTTCTTCAGAGAACTGTATCTAATTCTCTTGCCCATTTATTAACTGGGTTATTTGTTTTCAAGTTTTGGTCCTTTGTTTTAGCTCTATGTAAGACCCTTTATCCGTTAAATGGCAGCAAAAAAAAAAAATCTTTAATACTTTTTTAGAAGCAGAACACAATACACTTCTCCGGAAAAACAAATTGGAATACCCATTGTTATAAATAAGGGCTAGGCGCTTGTCGATCCAGCCTGTAATCCTAGCTACACAAGAGGCTGAGATTGGAGGAATGAAGTTCAAAACCTGCCCACGTAGGAAAAGTATGTGAGACTTTTTTTTTTGGTATGTCATGGGGCTTGAACTCTGGGCCTGGATGCTGTCCCTCAGCTCTTCAGCTCAACGCTAGTGCCACAGCGCCACTTCCACTTTTCTGTTGACTTTCATGTCCGGACTGACTTTGAACCATGATCCTCAGATCTCAGCCTCCTTAGCTAGAATTCCAAGCATGAGCCACTGACACCGGACGAGACTCTTATCTTTTAACCACCAAAGAGAAGTGGAGCTGCTGCTCCAGTGTAGCAAAACTCAAGGACAGTGCCCAGACCTTAGTTCAAGAACCAGGACTAACACACACATACATAACATACATATACAGACACAGACATACACACACTATAAATAAGGTGGAAAAGAGCTTAACTGAGTTTTTGAGGGTGAAATGTCCTAAAATTGTGGGGATGGTTGTAGTGTGTGATTACACTAAAGCCTATCAAGCTGTACACTTCAAATAGGTGACCAAATAGGTGAAGTACAGTGTACTTCAATGAAGTGTTAAGAAAACTATAAAACAAACTCAGGTCAAAGACTGAATCAAACATCAACTTGAGAGTTCAAGGATGAGACTTCAGGTGAAACACCAAGAGCAGGCCAAAGGGGGTGTGGATAAAATCTGACAAGAGGAAAGACAATGAATCTTTTAAGTAATAAAAAAAAGTGATATATAGAACAATCTAGTTCAGCTAGAAACCTGCCAGGATAAGATAAAAAATTAAGGGTGAACTTAGTACTGTTGGCTTACACATGGAATCCTAACCACTCACAAAGTTGAGAGTTTAAAAACAGCCCAGGCAAAGCTGGGCGCTGGTGGCTCACGCCTGTAATCCTAGCTACTCAGGAGGCTGAGATCTGAGGATCGTGGTTCAAAGCCAGCCCGGGCAGGAGAGACTGTGAGACTCCTATCTCCAATAAACCACCAGAAAACCGGAAGTGGCGCTGTAGCTCAAGTGGTAGAGCACTAGCCTTGAGCTGAAGAGCTAAGGGACAGCGCCCAAGACCAGAGTTCAAACCCCACAACCGACCAAAAAAAAAAAAAAAAAAAAAAAAAACAGCCCAGGCAGATACTTCTGAGATTCTTGTGATTCAAACCTCCAATTAACCGGGAAAAAGCCCACAGTGGAGCAGAGCACTATCCTTGAGCACAAAAGCTCATGGACCAATACCTCAGGCCCTGAGTGTCAAGCCCCATGACTGGTGCAAAAAAGGAAAAAAAAACTCAGGATGAAAGGATGGGCCTCTGGCTCAGGATTTAGAACCTTGAAAAGCCACATTTGAGAACCTGGAAATAAGTATCATGGGAGTTTCTTACCGAATTGTTTCTAAATAGAAGGCAACAGATTATAAATTATCTACATGGTTCAGGGGAAGGAGTGGCAGAGGCCTGTAATCCCCACACTTGGAAGACAGGCAGGATGATTCAAAGTTCAAGGGTACTCTAGGCTACAAAGTTACCTGGCCTTTGAGGAGGAGAAAAAAAGAAAAGAAAAAAAGCAGCACAGACAACATTATCTACATGTACTCAAAGACATGCTTTTTACCCTAATGAAGGCAAGACCTGAGTGAGTCACCATTTTTGGAGCTCTGTCTGTACCGGTACCATCACCACTGCTAAATTGTATAAGTCAAACTAAGCCCTTGACTCTAATAATCTTGACCAACCACCTCCCACTCCCCCCCCCCGTATTATCTTCAAAATGCAACACTACTAAGGGATAGTTCACACAGATTGGGCAGAGAATACCCCAACACAGCTAAAAATCATGAAATGAGGTGAGGGAAAGCCGAGAAGTGTCGACAAGGATAGCATTAAAAGGTCTGGAGCTGCAACTTTTGTGTTACAGCGCTCGCCTAAGCCTACACAAGACCCAATACTCATCTCCAGCAACACCAGGGAAGGGGGTTGGGGGGAGGGGAAAAAAAAACTCAGAGGCTGAGGCAGGAGGATCACTAGGAAGAACGAGGCCAGCCTAAGCTACATAGCTTCTGCCTCAAAAAAAAAAAAAACAACAAAAAACAAAACAACTAACTACCAAGTGTCCATTTTATTAAATCTCTGTCTTTTATCAATCCATGCTACCCTACCTGGCTAGAGATAGCGGATGGGTGTATTCGGAGCCTGACCCCAAGGCTTCAGCTCCCTGCCCCCCCTCTTCGAGGTGCTGCCCCGCCCCCACTCACGTGGGACTCTGGAGATGGCCTCGCCAGTCCGCAGTCCTCAGAACCCATTCAAGTTAAGAACTCTCATTAAGCACCTGCTGTGTGTTAGGGTCCGAGCCTTAGGATGGGTATTCAAAAATGGTCAGCATGCCTTTTGGGGCCTACACTCCACCCTTTTATTACCAAAAAAAAAAAAAAAAAGACTCCTAGTCCATCCTCCATCCAGGGCCTGCCTCCCTTCCATTTCTGATCCATGCCCTCTCTCCGCTAATTGAGTATTGGTTCCCTCCCCCCCCCAAAAAAAATAGGAAATGAAATCTTCCTCTGGCCCACGGGAAAAGGCCCCGCACCTGGGGTCGACAGGCACTCAAAGGCGGGTGGGCCGCTTGGAGTACCCCGAAGGGGACGGTGCGGATCTCTTACCACCTGGGTTCTGGGTTTAGAACCAGGTGACCCGACCCCCCCCCCCCCGCCTCTCCCCGGGCCTGCATTCCCCAAGCCGAACGGAGCGAGCCGCCACCTCCCCAACCCCAGTGCACGCGGCCGGCCCGGCCCACACTTACGGCGTGCAGCGGTCGCTATATTCATTAGCAATCGTCTCGATGCCCCCGGCACGGGCCACGGCCACGTAGCAACTCTGGAAACCCAGGTCTATGCCCACCACCGACATGGCGCCGGTTATTTACTCGGGCTCAGGCCCGGGTCCGGCCGCTGAAGAACAGGACGCGGACCCCGGCGGGGCTGACTGGGCGCGCTGAGAACGGGCCGCGAGAGCTGCAAAGGCCGGAGCGAACGGGGGAAACCTGCGGGTTGTCCACACGCGAGCCGCCTGTAAGTCCTTGGAAGGAAACGCCGCGACCCTAGGGCACCCTCAGGCCGGCTCTCCGGCACCGGCTCAGCCGCCACACAGCAGGCGCCGGCCGCGGGGGCGGAGAAGATCTCGAAAGATCTCGTTGCGACGGGAATCCAGAGCTGCAGCGCGCGAGAACTGCGCAGGAACAGAATGTTCTCGCGAGATCCCGGCGCCTCAGCAGCTTTTTCTTTCGGAGCCTGCCTCTCCCCCCGCCCGCCTCCTCCCCACCCTCTTTCCCCCCCCCCCCGCCCATCTCCCGCGCGCCTTCATTACGCAAGCGCTTGCGTCACGTCCTGGCACCGGAAACCTGGGAAGGTGGAAGATGGCTGAAAGAGAAGCGGCCTGATTGAGCCTGCGCACCAGTTCCCGGCGGCGCTCACACACCAAGCACCTCCCTTTCCGGAAGAGAAGACGGAGAGCCAGCGGGAGGGCGCTGAAGGGGCGCTGTTGGCCTACTTCTGTGTTTAATCGCCGAGAAACTTAAGGTGATGCCGTCTCCGCCACTCCCCTCACCCTTGTGTTGAGTTCCCCGCCCCACTCCCCCCAAGAAAGAGACACGGTTTAATCTTCAAATTCTGCCAGATCCATTCTCAGGTCATCGGGATAAGTTATTAGGAGGTTAGGGGAACCGGCCATGGTTTGGGAGGGACAAGAGACGGGGGGGGGGGGGGGGTGGAGAGAATTCCGCTTTGAACATGGCCTTTAAAAGCGGATCTTTGCCACTGTCGAGGAGCGCCCTCACCAGCGAAAGGAAGGAATCCAATCCTAATCACCTCACCTCAGTTTTCTTTCTCTCAGCCTGCCTCCCACCCTGGTGAAAACCACGTGTCAGACTTAACCAGTCCCAAACACATTCCAAGCCCTGTGCTAGGCCCCCAGCTGGTTGCCAGGGGCCACTTATGTTCTGCCAGATGGATGACAAGTTTACATGAAGCTAATGAACCTTAAACTTCAAGGCCCTCTCACACCTGATCCTGGAAGAGCAGGAAACCGTTGAGACTTTAGTAGGTGGAAAGGGGAGGCCAACGTGTTTTCTGGGAGCAATTCTGTATAACATTTATGATCGGTTACCTATAGCGACTTAAGAAGAATTTGAATCCCCCAAGTCTCCAGTAATGTGTTTTCATTATTGTGAATATTTAATTGTAAATAATTAATTTTGGTGTATTTTAAGAATCCCCAGCAGGGGACCAGGTGGGTTAGATCTCGGCTGTAATCCTAGCTACTAGGGAAACAGATTAAAAGGATCAAGGGTCAGGCCTAACCCTAACATAAAGTTCTCCACACCTTCCATCTCAATAAACAGGGATGGGAATGTGGCTCAGTGGTAGAGTGCTTGCCTAGCATGCATGAAGTTCTGCGTTTGAGTCCTCAGTACCATATAAACAGAAAAAGCCAGAAGTCGCACTGTGGCTCAAGTAGTAGTGCTTAGCCTTGAACAAAAGAAGTTCAGGGACCAGTGCCCAGGCCCTGAGTTCAAGCTCCAGTTGGCATAAATAAACAAGCTAGGAGTGATGGTGCCTGTCTATAATCCCAATTACTGGGAGGCATAGGTAGGCAAATCATACCGAAAAAATTTAAGCAAAAAAGGGCGGGGAGTAAGGCACCAGTGATAGAGCACCTAGCCAGCAAGTGCAAGGCCCTGAGTTCAAACCCTAGTACCACTGAAAGAGAGAATTCAACAGCATATAAATTTCAATTCTACAAAACCTATATTACCCATATATTAAGGGAGGGGATAGCCAGGCACCAGTGGCTCATGCCTGTAATCCTAGCTACTAAGGAGGCTGAGACCTGAGGATCACAGTTCAAAGGCAGCCTGGGCAGGATAGTCAGTGAGACTCTGATCTCCATTAAACCACTCAGAAGTGGCTCTGTAGCCCAAGTGGTATAGCGCTA
This sequence comes from Dipodomys merriami, assembly GCF_024711535.1. NCBI lineage: Eukaryota > Metazoa > Chordata > Mammalia > Rodentia > Heteromyidae > Dipodomys > Dipodomys merriami. The sequence continues at coordinate 1,551,184 of NW_027206002.1, read as the reverse complement.
GCCTTGAGCTGAAATGCTGAGGGACAACACCCAGGCCCAGAGTTCAAGCCCCACAACTGACAAAAAATAAAATAAAATATGGGAGGGGGTTTACCTAGTACAGGGTGGCTATGTACATATGTACAGAATGATAGATACTGGGAAGATTTCCCAAAAAGAAAAAAATGCTCAAGCTGGAAAAATCAGCAATAGAGAACTAGTATGGTTTCAAGACTACAAAAAGTTTTGTGTTGCTGTAAAACAGACTGAGTTGAAGATAGGACTAGAGCAATGCCTTTAAACATTCAAAAAGTAAGCAAAGAATAAAGCACATTATCCTGACACCTCACTCCCCGTAAAGGAGGCATTTCAATCTCTAGCAGTACTACTAAAACATAGGTGGTTTGCTTTTAAATATCTATATTGCCACACGGTTTTCACCTTTTGGCTATTACAAACCTATTTTCTTTCTCTTTGTGTATGGGAGGAGGGGGGAGAGCGTGCCATGCGTGCATGCATGTTTGTGCCAGTCCTGGGGCTTGAATTCGGGCCCTAGGTGCTAGCCCTGAGCTTTTATGCTCAAGGCTAGCACTCTACTACTTGAGCCACAGCTCCATTTCCAGCTTTTTGGTTGTTAATTGGAGATAAGAGTCTCACAGGGGCTTAATGGTGGAGAGCTTGCCTAGCTTGCATGAAGCCCTGAGTTTGACTCCTCAGTACCACATACACAGAAAAGGCTAGAAGTGGTGCTGTGGCTCAAGTGATAAGAGTGCTATCCTTGAGCAAAAGAAGCTCGGGGACAGTGCCCAGGCTGAGTTAAAGCCCGCAGGACTGGTTAAAAAAAAAGTCTCATGGATTTTACTGCCTGAGCTGGCTTCGAACCTCTATCATAAGATCTCAGCCTCTTGAGAAGATTACAAGTTTGAGCTACCAACACCTAGCTTGCAAACCTATTTTCCCTTTAAAGAAGATACCGGGTGGTATATGGAAAGAGATAAATGGAGTAAAGGAGTGGAGACAAAATGAAAAGCCTATGGAAAAACAGAAAACAAAGATGAATAGATAGTTGTACATCCATGCTCATAGCAGCTTATGCATAGTAGTCAGAAGCTAGGAACACTTTATATTTCATAATGGATTTTTTTGTGTGTGTCAGTCTTAAGGCTTGAACTCGGCCTGGGAGCTGTCCCTCAGTGTTTCAGCTCAAGGCAAGCAATCTACCATTTGATCCACTGTGCTACTTCCACTTTTTTGCTGGTTTATTGGAGATAAGAGTCCCACAGACCTTCCTGCACAGGCTGGCTTTGAACCACAATCCTCAGATCTCAGCCTTCTGAGTAGCTAGGATTACAGGCATGAGACTCTGGCCCCCGGCTACATTGGATTTTTATTTTATTTTATTTTTTTGGGGGTCCGGTCATGGGGCCTGAACTCTGGGCCTGGGTCCTGTCCCACAGCTCTTCAGCTCAAGGCTAGCGCTCTACCACTTGAGCCACAGCACCACTTCTGGCTTTTTTTCTTTTTGCTTATGTGTTGCTGAGGAATCGAACCCAGGGCCTCATGCGTGCACGGAAAGCGCTCTACCACTGAGCCACCTTCCCAGCCCTACAATGGATTTTTTTAATGTGATAAAGACCTATCACAAAATACTGTACAGCCTTAAAAAGATGGCTTTTTCTGATGTACGCTAAAAGCTGGATGATTTTTTTTTTTTTCAGGAGTGAATAGGAGATCTATTCCTGGGGCTTGAACTCAGGGCCTGGGCATTGTCCCTGAGCTCTTTTGCTCAAGACTAGCACTCTACCACTTGAGCCATAGTGCCATTTCTGGCTTTTTCTGCGATTAATTGGAGCTAAGAGTCTCATGGACTTTGCTGCTGGGGCTTGCTTTCAATTGCAATTCTCAGATCTCACCCTCCTGAGTAACCAGGATTACAGGCTTAAGCCACCAGTGCCTGGCTAAAGATGGATGATTATTGAAACATTATTCTAAGTAAAAAGCCAACTAGAACTGGACAAACTTTTTATGATTCCACTTAAATAAGGCACCTACAATAGGCAAACACATAGAGACAGAAAAGCCAAATTACTGCTTAACACTGACTTGTGGGTGAAATGGAATGGGGAGGTACTATTAGGGCCAACAGAGGTTGGCGGTGTGGCTCAGTTGTAGAGTGCTAGCCAGTGAGTGAAAGTGTCAGATACCAAGTTTGAGTCCCCATCTCAAACCAAAAAGAAAAGGAAGAAAAAAAAGGCATACAAAATTTCTATTAGGTACAATGAAACAATATTGAGGATAGTTAGTGGTAAAGGTTGCACAATCATGTGAATATACACTCCATGACACTGATCTGTTTAAAAAAAAAAAAAGCACAGTACTCACAACTGAACGCTGGGCCTCACACGTGGTAGGCAAGTGCTCTACCAGTTGAACTATGCCCCCAGCCCTTGTGGGGTTTCATTCTTTCTTCCTTCCTTCCTTCCTTCCTTTCTTTCTTTCTTTCTTTTTTTTTTTTTTTTTTGTCTAAGACAAAGACTTGAACTGGGTACATGACCTTGTGTTTGTATTTTGTTTTGATTTTTGTTTTTGCTGGTCCTGGGGCTTGAACTCAGAGCATAGGCACTATCCCTAAGCTTTTTTGGCTCAAGGCTGGCATTCTACCACAACTTCACTTCTAGATTTTGGTAGTTAATTGAAGATGAGTCTCATGGACTTTTCTTCCCAGGCAGGCTTTGAACCTGTATTCTCAGATCTCAGCCTCTGAGTAGCAGGGATTATAGGCATGAGCCACCAATGCCCAGCTATATTTTGTTTTTTGGGTTTTTTTAAGGAAGAAATATTTATTTTTTAATGTCATATTTTATGAATATTCTAAAATTTCAATATAAAAAAGAAGACAGGGCAGGGACAAACCCCCAAATAGGAAGTAAATGGTGGGGCAAGTCTACATAATATATTTTGTTTTTGAGGTAGGGTCTTCATTAACTTTCCCAAGCTGTTCTCAAACTTGTGATCCTCTTGCCTCTGCCTCCTAAGCAGCCTGGATTACAGGTTTATGCCACCAAACTTGGCTGGTTTATAATTTTTAAAGTGATTAAAATAGTAAACTTATGTTAAGTATATTTTCACACACTTTTTGTTTTTGTTGTTGTTGTTTTCCGTCAGTCACAGGGCTTGAACTCAACATCTGGGTACTGTCCCTGAGGTTTTTTGCTCAAGGCTAGTTCTGTACCACTTTGAGCCACAGCTCCACTTCCTGGTTAATTGGAGATAACAGTCTCTTGGTCTTTTCTGCCTAGGCTGGCTTTGAACTGCGATCCTCAGATCTCAGCCTCCTGAGTAGCTAGGATTACAGGTGTGAGCTACCAGTGCCTGCCTCCCACAGATTTTTAAAAGTAGAAAAAAAGTCAAAACTGGCATGATGTAACATGCCTGCAGTCTCAACTCTTTGGGATGCTAAGGCAAAGGGATTCCTTGATCCCAAGAATTCAAGGCTACCCTAGGTAACATAAGCCCCATATCAAGAAATAAAGAAGCTAATCTTTTTTTGTGCCAATCCTGGGGCTTGAACTCAGGGCCTGGGCTCTGTCCCTTAGTTTTTTCACTCAAGGCTGGAACTCAACCACTTGAGCCACAACTCCACCAATAGCCTTTTGGTAGTTAAATGGAGATAAGAGTCTCACAGAATCTCCTGCCTGGGCTGACTTCAAACTGTGATCCTCAGATTTTAGACTTCCTCTCTTGGAAGGCATCCTTAGCCTTTGGCTAATTTGGCAAATGGTACATCTTTTTATGTCCCAGCTTCATATCTCACCCGCCCTGTTGTCTTTGGCACTACTTTCCATTTCAAATACCACCAGCCCTATCAATCTTTTTTAATGATTTGTCCTTCTCAAAATAAAATGTAACTAACATCAGGCACAGAGTACTCATCCTGCTATAAATAGTTTCCTGGATCATCAAACTTATAGCCCACGGGGCTATTCTGGGGTATTTAAATAAATGAAGTCAGAAAAAGTCACTTGAGAATTCTGAAGAATCTAAAGTGGTAAGAGTTCCAAGAGTCCTAGTTGTTGAAACAATAAAGTTTCCAGAATGCTGTTCATTCAGAAAGTATGTTGAGAATTTTAGAAGCAGGAAATTGTTAGATTGTTTTTTTGCTGGTACAAATATGAACCGTTTAAATGCACAGGGTTCACAAGCTGCCCAGAAACAAAAAGTTCCCAGTCCCTTGGGAACTCTTAATCCTCACTGCCAGGTGTCCATCAGAATCATGTCCTCCCTCCCAAGAGGTTTCTGCAATGCTTTGTGTCATGAAGAAGCCACCATTAGGGAATGGTATCTTTCTGACCTCCGTTCTCACAGTGAGTGGCTCATTGCCCATAGTCAGAATAACGTTCTTAAACTCTAAAACTCCAGTACCTCCATAGTAGAGGTGCCAGGTCTCTAACTCCCAGTATACCTGCTAGACATATATTCAGTGACTCTAAATTATTATTATTTTAATGTCTGTAATCCTAGCTACTCAGGAGATTGAGATCCAAGGATAACAGTCCAAAGCCAGCCCAGTCAAGAAAGTCCATTAAGACTCATGTCCAATTAACCATCGAAAAGCAGGAAGTGGAGCTGTGGCTTGAAGTGGTAGAGTACTAGCCTTGATCAAAGAAGCCCAGTTAGGGCTGGGAAGGTGGCTCAGTGGTAGAGTGCTTGCCTTGCATGCATGAGGCCCTGGGTTCGATTCCTCAGCACCACATATGCAGAAAAAGCCGGAAGTGGCACTGTGGCTCAAGTGGTAGAGCGCTAGTCTTGAGCTGAAGAGCTGAGGGACAGCGCCCAGGCCCAGAGTTCAGGCCCCACGACCGGCAAAAAAAAAAAAAAAAAAAAATAAGCCCAGTTACAGCAACTAGACCCTGAGTTCAAGTCCCAGGGCCAATATGTACGTACACATAATCAAGAAAGTGGCATTTTCGCCGGGCGCTGGTGGCTCACGCCTGTAATCCTAGCTACTCAGGAGGCTGAGATCTGAGGATCGCGGTTCAAAGCCAACCCCGGGCAAGAGAGACCATGAGACTCCTATCTCCAATAAACCACCAGAAAACCGGAAGTGGCGCTGTAGCTCAAGTGGTACAGCGCTTGCCTTGAGCTGAAGAGCTGAGGGACAGCGCCCAGGCCCAGAGTTCAAGCCCCACGACCGACAAAAAAAAACAAAAAGCAAAGAAAGTGGCATTTTCCTATTTAATAAATAAGATGGGCTTGGAAGGTGGCTCAGTGGTAGAGTGCTTGCCTTGCATGTATGAGACCCTGGGTTCGATTCCTCAGCACCACATAAGCAAAAAAAAAGCTGGAAGTAGTGCTGTAGCTCAAGTGGTAAAGCACTAGCCTTGAGCTGAAGAGCTGAGGGACAGTGCCCAGGCCCTGAGTTCAGGCCCCATGACCAACCAAAAAAAAAAAAAAAAAGTGAGACAACCAAGACCTGATGAAGTTGAGGAAGTGGTTCAAGTTTACACAACTTGCCAAAGCCCAACTTTTACAATTGTCTCCTCCACCACCACTGCTTCTCTTTCAGCTCAGGCTTCTTGTATACCAGACTCATTAAATGTTAAACTAGCTTTTTTTTTGTTCAGTGGTGCTGATGGCTCACACCTGTAATCTTAGCTGCTCGAAAGACTGAGATCTGAGGATCCAAGTTTGAAGCCCACTAAGCAAAAGAGTCCATGGATTGGAAGCATAGCCCAAGTGGTAAAGCGCCAGCCTTGAGCAAGAAAGTCAAGTGAAAGCAGAGGCCCTTACTTCTAGATTTAACACACACACACACACACACACACACACACACACACACACACACACACACACACACACACACACACACACACACACACACACCAGCATTTGCTAGGACTCTTAAATAATAAAAATAAAAATATTTTAAAAAATTGCTAGGTTAAGTCAAGTACAGTGACTCAGAACTATAATCTCAGCTGCTCAGAAGGTAGAGCTCTGGTAGCTCAGTATTCAAGGCCAATCCAAACAAAAGTGAGACCTCTAGCACAATATGGAAACTAAGCGTCTATAGGAGGATTGTGGTTTGTGGCTGGACTGAACAAAGTGTGAAAAACAATGTCAAAAAAAAAAAAACTAAAAAAGTTGAGAGCGTAGCTCAAGTGGTGGAGCAACTGCCTTGCAAGTGCAAGGCCCTGGGTTTAAACTCAATGAAAGCCCCCCCAAAAAGGAGCACAGTTTAGTCTCTTGCTGTTTTTACTGAAGCATTTGGCCAACCATAATACTCTGGGATGTTAAAAACTACCATCGTAGTTCACTAACTCCAAGTTGGCTGACAGCCTAAGTAAGGTCTTTACCACACCCTCTCCAACTGTCTGCTGCCATAGTAGCACCATGATCTCATCCAGAGTTCTTCCCCAAAGCCCAACTCTTATGCCCTTATTCAGGCCCATTCTCTTATGCCTTTGGCCTGCAGTATCACTAGCAAGTCCCTGCCCTTTCCTTCTTCATAATCCTCAAATCCTTGGTGAACTTTACACAGCCTTCCCCAGACCACGTAGGCTGCTATGATCAGATTTAACACCTTCATCTAAGCCCCTTGATCACCAATAATTTTCCTGGCATGACTCACACCTAGTCTCTTTATCCGCCAGCTCCACCCTCTTCTCAACCAGCCCCAGCCTGGGCCTTCTTCCACCTCTAGCAGCTGACATTCCAACTGCACTCTCAAGTCCTGCTTGTTGATCTGGTCAGCTGACACCAGAAAGGTGACTCCCTGTTCTTCAGCTCTGCTCTTGCTCTGGCCTGTCCTATGTCTCATCAGGCAGCCATCCTGCCAGAGCAGCAGCTGCCATTTCGTTCAACTTCAACTTACAGAATTTTTCATCTTTTTTTTTTCATTTTAATTAGCAGATTCATCAGTATGCAATATATCCTATGCTGCATTACCTTCAGCTGAAATACGGTTACTTGTCTCAGGAGTGAACATTTCCTTGCTTCTTGTTCCAACCTTCAAAGGCAATGATTTTTCAGGTTTCCACATTAAAGAGACATCCAGAGGGCTGAGGATAGCTCAATAGAAGAGCGTTTGCCTAACGTTTGAGAGACCCTACGTTTGATCCTTGACCCTCCCTGGCACCAAGGGCGGGGGAAGAATAGTATTTGTAATTTGATAAAGGCCAATGTAATGACCAAGTCTCAAGTTCATGTGGCACTGTGCCCATGCGTTGCTTTGCCACCAAAGGAGGACCATCTATTCCTTATTGACATGTAGTGTTCAAATGCAATGTGAGTTCAAAATCTAAATATATCACAGATGAGTCCAGTTTGACACTTGAACACCAGCAATGCAAGCTCTCAGAGGAAAGTGACCAACAAGGTATTTTCCAGGGATGGAGGATGGAACCAATCTCTGTAGCTACAGGCAGGAGCAGGAGCAGCAACAACAAGTAAAGAGGTAGCCCAAGCTCTTTGGAAGCATCAGGAGCTTCTGACAAGACAAAAGCCACATTTAGAAAAGGTTGAGTGACATCATCCAGAAAAAAAGCTTTCATTAAGGAGGTTTTGTAGAGCAAAAAAACACAAGACTGGGTAATGTGTGTGTGTGTGTGTGTGTGTGTGTGTGTGTGTGTGTGTGTGTGTGTGTGTGTGTGTGTGTGTGTGTGTGTGTGTGTGTGTGTGTGTGTGTGTGTGTGTGTGTGTGTGTGTGTGTGTGTGTGTGACAGTACTGGGGTTTGAACTCAGGACCTCTATTTCTTTTTTTTTTTTTTTTGCCAGTTGTGGGATCTGAACTCTGGATCTGGGCACTGTCCCTCAGCTCTTCAGCTCAAGGCTAGTGTTCTACCACTTGAGCCACAGCCCCACTTCCAGCTTTTTCTGCTAATGTGGTACTGAGGAACCGAACCCAGGGCCTCATGCATGCAAGGCAAGCACTCTACCACTGAGCCACCTTCCCAGCCCATGGACCTCTTTCGTGCTCAGCTTTCTTGCTCACTTTTTTTTTTTTTTTTGCTCAGAGCTGGAATTCTGCCACTTGAGCAACTTTTTTCAGACCAACATTTTGCTAGTCACTTGGAGAAGAATCACTGAGCACTGGTGGCTCATATCTGTAATCCTAGATACTCAGGAGACTGAGAGCTGAGAATTGCAGCTCAAAAATCAGCCCAAGCACACAAAATTGGTTATCTCTAATTAACCATCAAAAAGCTGGAAGTGGTGGTATGGCTCAGGTGGTAGAGTGCCAACTTTGATGGCAAAAAGCCAAGCAAGAGCACAAGGTCCTGAGTGCAAACCTTACTACAAACACAGATGAACGCGTACTCACATGAAAGCATGTGCACACACATACACAAATTGGAGGAGTCTTAAAGATTTTTCTGTCCAGGCTGGTTGTGAACCACAGTCTTTCAGAATAATGAAGATTATAGGCATTATCCACTGAAACCTAGCAGGACCTGATATTCTTGAAATGCTTTCGACAAATGAACTTCTCAACAGATAATAGAAAGGTGGTTAAGACGTTTTTCTTCAAAACCAGATAATTGACCCTTTAGGAACACTTTAGTCTACTAAACATGGGTATACTTCATATCATTTCCACCAAAAGGAAAGGTTTATTATTTTTTTTACAGTCCTAGGGTTTGAACTCAAGGTCTTATACTTGCTAGGCAGACACTCTATCGCTTGAGCCACTTCCACATTTTTCAGAAAGGGTCTTGTGCTTTCATCTGAGGCTGGCATCAAACTAGATATTCCTACTTCAGATCCCTTCATAGTAGAGTGATAGACACCATTGCACCATCATACCTAGCTTATTCTTTGAGATCAAAAGTCTCGCTGATTTTTTCCCTTGGCTAGATTTTTTTTTTTTTTGCCAGTCCTGGGGCTTGAACTCAGGGCCTGGGCACTGTTCCTAAGCTTCTTTTTGCTCAAGGGCTTCATGCATGCTGCCACTAAGCCATATTCCCAGCCCTTGGCTAGATTTTAAATGACAATCCTCTCTTCCAAGTATTGGGATTACAGATATGAGCCACCCTACCCAGCCCCCAAAAGTTATCTTTAAAAATATATATAGGGGGGCTGGGAAGGTGGCTCAGTGGTAGAGCGCTTGCCTTGCATGCCTGAGACCCTGGGTTCGATTCCTCAGCACCACATAAGCAAAAAGAAAAAAGCCGGAAGTGACACTGTGGCTCAAGTGGTAGAGCACTAGCCTTGAGCTGAAGAGCTGAAGGACAGCGCCCAGGCCCAGAGTTCAGGCCCCACGACCGAACCCACAAAAAAAAAAAAAAAAAATATATATATATATATATATATATATATATAGGGGCTGGGAAGGTGGCTCAGTGGTAAAGTGCTTGCCTTGCATGCATGAGGTCCTGGGCTCAATTCCTCGGCACTATATAAGCAGGAAAAGCTGGAAGTGGTACTGTGGCTCAAGTAGTAGAGCAGTAGCCTTGAGCTGAAGAGCTCAGGGACAGCACCCAGGCCCAGAGTTCAGGTCCCACGACTGGAAAAAAAAAAAAAAAAAAAAAAAAAAATATATATATATATATATATATATATATATATATATAATTTAAGTAGTTGTACTAAGGGATTACCATTCAACTTTTTTTTTTTCATTACCAGGCTTTGAACTTAAAGACATTGTGCTTAATTGGCTTCCTTGCCTGGCTGGTTCTCTACCTCTAGAGCCACTTCTCCAGCCTCACTCTTTGCTGGTTATTTTGAAAATAGAATCTCATGGACTTTTCTGCCAAGGCTGGCTTCAGACCTCCATCCTCTGCTACTGAGTAGCTAAGATTACAGGCATGAATAGAATAGGATGGAATAGAATAGAAAAGAATAGAATTAGAACTGGCTATAAAATAAAAAGGGACCAAGAGAGAAAAATAGTCTAGTGTGATAGGGAGTGTCTCTTGGATCCACCACATGTTGGAAGTAGGTGGCTGAACTTGGACTGCCTCAATAAACTCTACCAGAAAGGGCTGTTGACAGGAAAAATGACCCATACGCAGGAGATAGCTATTGGGAAGGAGTGTCCTCGTGGAACCAGCATCTCCCTTGTCAGGGAACTGTGGAGTGGGAGGTTGGAAGGGGCCGTCTGAGGATGCATCCTGGCTCTTGTTCACATACTGCATTAATACAGAGGCTCGCCAGCATTCACTAATGAAGCAAGGACAAAATATAGACCCACACACGCAAGTAAGAGACTGTTTTACTTGAGTTTTCTTTTCTTTGTTTTAGTGGCACTAGGAATATAACTCAAGCATGCTAGGTCCAACCACCTACCACTTTAGCCATCCCATGTTTGTTTGTTTGTTTGTTTGTTGGGGGCTTGAACTCTGGGCCTAGGTGCTATCCCTGAGCTCTTCAGCTCAAGGTGAGTGCTCTTCCACTTGAGCCACAGTACCACTTCTGGTTTTTTGGTGGTTAATTGGAGATAAGAGACTCTCAGAGTTTCCTGCACGGGCTGGCTTTGAACCTCAATCCTCAGATCTCAGCCTCTTGAGTAGCTAGGACTACAGCGCCTGGCCTGGTTTGGTTTTGAGATAGAGTCTCACTAACTTTGCTTACAGTGGCATCAGACTTGTGATCTTCCTGCCCCTATGATTTGAGGTTTCTATTACCTTTTCCCTGTTTTTCTTTTCTTTATTTCTTTTGTCTATTTTTTTTTTTTGAGACAGACCTCTCTATGTCACCCCTGAGTAATCCTCCTATCTCAGCCTCCCAAGTGATGTGATTACAAACCTCTACCACTTGACCTGGCCAAAAGTATATTAATAGATATACCTCTTTCATTGTAGATCATATTTTACACATACACACACCTCTATGTCTGTCTGTCTCTGTCTCTGTCTGTCTCTCTGTCTCTGTCTCTGTCTCTGTCTCTGTCTCTGTCTCTGTCTCTACCTCTCTCTCTCTCTCTCTCTCTCTCTCTCTCTCTCTCTCTCTCTCTCTCATCTGTCCATCACAGCTCTGAATATATGTGCTTCAGAGCAAGTTCTATTACAGGTATGAAAAGACCTTCAGTTTTTGTTAAGAGTCCCAGGTAAAAGACCCTGATTGTCCATCCTGACTCAATCATCATGTTGTTTCAGTCAAATGTAACTAGAGGTACAGGGTCAGTAACAATTTTCAACAACAAAAAGATCTGTAGGAAGTGGAGCTGTCGATCAACATGGTAGAGCGATAGCCTTGAGTGAAAAAGTTCAGGACAGTGCCCAGGCACTGAGTTCAAGCCCCATGATCAAAAAGGAAAAGAAGGGCTGGGAAGGTGGCTCAGTAGAGTGCTTGCCTTGCATGCATGAGGCCCTGGGTTCCATTACTCAGCACCACATAAACAAAAAGAAAAAAGCCGGAAGTGGCGCTGTGGCTCAAGTGGTAGAGCGCTAGCCTTGAGCTGAAGAGTTGAGGGACAGCGCTCAGGCCCAGAGTTCAGGCCCCACGACCGGACCCAAAAAAAAAAAAAGGGAAAAGAAAAATAACTGGGAATATGGCTTAGTGATAGAGTGCTTGCCTAGCATGCATAAAGCCCTGGGTCAATTCCTCAGTAACATACACACAAAAAAATGTGGAAGTGGTACTGTGGCTTAAATGGTAGAGTGCTATCCTTGAGCACAGAGAGGGTCAGGGACAGTGCCCAGGCCCTGAGTTCAAGCCCCAGGACTGGCAAAAATAAAAATAAAAAATCTGTCATCACAAGCTAGAGAACACTCCCAAAAGATGCCTTCCAGTTCTGTTGCTGTAATGAGAGCATAGGTTGTATACTTAGATACTTTAGCACTGACAAATCCAGACAGGCCTGGGCAGGATTTGAAATAAACACAAAATTGTTTAGGAAGACTTTATCTTACTTTGTAAGGAGTTGCATAGGTGATATGTACAGACAGTGAGAAGGAGCAGAGTGGAATTGATCTAAAAGAGGAAGTAAGGAAGGAATTTGAGACCCTGGGCCTGGAAATAGGGGTCATGTCCCTGCCATGTGATAGCTTTTCATAGCAGCCCATAAACTGTAATAAAATCAAGATGTGCTTGGTATCGTGGACACCCAAAAAACACATAACCCTGTGCTAGTGGCTCACTCCTATAATCCTAGCTATTCAGGAAGCTGAGATCTGAGGATCACAGTTTAAAACCAGCCCAGGCAATAAAGTCCATGAGACTCTGATCCCAATTAACCACCAAAAAGCTGGAAGTGGAGGTATGGTTCAAGTGGTAGAGTGCTAGCCTTGAGCTAAAAAGCTAAGAAACAGTGCTCAGTTCTTGAGTTCAAGCCCCAATACCAACACACACACACACACACACACACACACACACACACACACACACACACACACACACACACACACACACACACACACACAAATGGCTTTGTAACTTCATACACAGGATCTGGAACAAAAAGAGGAAGAAAAAGCCTAAGAGCAGCAGATCAAACACTAGTCATGATTATTGAGAATCATAATTGAATATTGTTGTTACTTCTTCCAAAAATTTTACATATCAATTTTTTTACAGCTGATAAAAGATTTTTACCAACAAACTACCACCCCCCAAAAAAACTTAAGAGGGATTGAACTACTAAAAAACATAGGAACTGAGAGTAATACTCCCAGTACTACAATGAAAAAAAAAATCTTTTAATTCCTCTAGGCCTTCAATATTTAGCCAAATGCATAGCAAAGCCTATAGATGATATATGGGTTTCTGTTTTATTTTACTTTTTATAGATAACCAGAGTAAATTAATTGAAAGTGAAAAGAAAGTAGTGAGACTCTCCATCCAGGGAACGGCCCCATAGAGGAATTTCTAGGTTTCTGTTTTTAATGGGGAAAAAAGAAAAAGAAAAGCTATCTAGATTTCACCAATGATAGCCTGGTTAAATAACCTGTGATCAAATTACGCCTGATTCTTCCTAAAATGGGGTTTCTGTGCTCTTCCTTACTGTTTGCATCTGTGCTTGCTGGAAGGTAAGGAGTTTCACAAGTCTTCACATGTGAAGGTCATAAGACTTGTATCTATATTTTATATTCTATATTAACTGATTTGAACACCAGCTAGCCTAAGGAATTTCCTTTAGAAAATTCCTCTCTCTCTTCCCCTCTCCCCCTCTCTCCCTCTCCCCCTCTCTCCCTCTTTCCCTCTCTCCTCTCTGTGTCTATCTCTCTGTCTCTCTTTTTTGCTCATCAGCTAGCCCATCACCAAATGAGCCATGCCTCCAGCCCTATCCCTTAAGGAAATTCTTGCTCTCCTGAATCAAATAGGCCTTAATGCTCTTACCCAGCAACACTGAGGATTTCTGAGAACTCTAGCCCAGTATGAACCAAATTAGGTCTTCAAACAGGATTAAAACAAGAGAAGTATGAAGTACTTTCCCACTTTTTCAAAAGAACACAGTAACTCTTGATCACCAAAGCCTCTCAACCTTTGCTATTTCAGCTTTAGTCCAGGATGATAACTGGGAAGAGGGAGTGGTCATTTTTCCAAGGAGGGAAACTGGGTGTCCTCTGAGACTGATTCCCTAGACTGTTTGAAAGAACTGATGGTCATTTTTGTTCCATTCATTATTATGATATCACTAGGTAAGGTGGAACAAAGTTTGCTTTTGTTCTAGTTCTTTAAGGAAACATTCTCAAATTGAATTCCTTTAGGGTTAAAGTGTGAGAGTTTGCTCCACAGGGGTGGTGATTTATTTGCCTTCTACCTCATTTCTTTACAATTCTAGTAATATCAATGAGCATATCTAAGTTAAACCATCCACATCATCTCCTCCTCTGGGCCACATGATAGCAGCAAAGATGAGCAGATAAGCATATGAGCAAGCATATGAAACTTCTCCAACTTCTGTCCCCTTTCAACAAATGGGGAATAATTATTCTCTCCAATGCCCTGTTACAGTTTTATTTTGTTGTTGTTCCTGGTACTGTTGGAAGCACACATGACCCTCTGGTGAAAATGAAAATGAATAAACACACAAGAGATATAGGAGAATTCCTCAAGGCCTTATAGCCTCTGTACAGAAAGGTGAACTACCCTCACTCTCCTGAGAGTTGGGGCAGGCACCCAGGCTTTATGGTATGCTTGTTTTTTATCCCTATCCAAGGGGTGCTGTCCTTTTTTCTTGTTGCTAAGGAGTCAGATCCACATTTTTTTTTTCAAACAATTGGTTACCTGGGTGATAGAGGAATACAGGGAAGTTAGAAAGTATTTTAGAGCCTTCCTACTATGGTGGTTGGGGGATGGGGGTGGGTAGCTGTCCTCTTGCAGGCAAAGACACATTCCTCTCACCAGGGCTGGCTGCTGACAAAGTTAGAGGAGGTGAAGAAGTTAGTGGGAAGTTCACACTCAAGGGAAGGGGAGGGGGGAGAGGGGGGAGGCTGGGAAGGGATGTGAAGGGTAAACAAAGGAGGAGGCTGCAATGCTTGGTAAGAAATGTATGCATTATCCTGCCCATGTAATTGTAACTCCTCTGTACAGTATGTTCACAAATAAAATAAAATTAAATTACAAAAATAAAAATAAAAAAAAGGGAAGGGGAGGCATTAGTCTTTAACTCCATTGGTAAGGACTCACCCTTCACTTTGGCTGGCTAGTATAAAGAAGCAAAGAATTCAAGACATAGTACACAATGATGATTGGTTACAAGATAGAAATATTTTAGTTTGACAGCAAAGATTGCTTCTTCTCACAGTAGTATTTTGTTTTGATTTGCTTTTGGTGCTGAGAATAGAACCCAAGACATTGCTCATGCTAAACAGCAGCTCTGCCCTTGAGCTACACCTCCAGCCCTGTCTTGACATTATTCCATGTTTCCTAAATTCTGTGCTTAATTTCTGATTAAGAAATATCTCCATTATTTTGTTGTTCCAGCTTATTGCAAAGAACTACTCTGAACTTAGATGATTTAGAATAAGACTGCTCATTACCCACTTATTAAATATGAAGAGACCAGACACAGACTCCAAATTCCTAATGTTTGTCTCATAAACCATTAATTGAACTCTTTGTCCCCTGAAACTAGCTAGACCTTGAGATAAATATTTCGTTTGGCTGACAGAGATTCTACTACTCACTGCCCTACCTCCCCCCAGCACAAAACAACCAATTTGCAGATAGCAAATAAAAGAAATCTGTTGACTACTTCCAAGCCCATCTTGAGCTTAAACTGATGCTTCTCATCAGGAAAAAAAAAAAACCTCCCTGGTGAAGCCAGGCGCTGGTGGCTCATGCCTGTAATCCTAGCTACTCAGGAGGCTTAGATCTGTCTGGGCTCCTATCAAAGCCAGCCCAGGCAGCAAAGTCTGTGAGACTCGTTTCTCCCTCCAATAAACCACCAGAAAACTGGAAGTGGCGCTGTGGCTCAAGTGGTAGAGCACTAGCCTTGAGCTGAAGAGCTCAGGGACAACACCCAGGCCTGGTGTTCAATCCCCAAGACTGACAAAACAAAAAAGAAAAACATCTTCAAGCTGAAAACAATTCTTAGGTTACATTTGCTCTTTTTGGTCCAAGAGGCTATGTTATGATTCTTTTATATAAAACGAAGTACACTTACTACTTCTATTGGCTTTACACACCATCAACCTGAATCTAAACAATATTTTTAAACATATTTAATTTTCTTGTTATTTAGGTGGCGTACAGAGGAGTTACTGAAGGGTCCCACACACCCATCCCAGGGGACCATGCAGAGGCAGGCACAGGAGAAAGATGATAAGGCTTATTAGAGGAGCCATATTTTCCCCCAAAGCCCTATCCAGGGAGCAGGAGGGTCTGGGGGTAGGAAGTGAGGTGGATGGGAGCCCAGGTGGATCTGGGCGGAGAGAGGGTGGGGCTAGCTGTTTAGTGGGAACTCCAGGAATGGGAGGGGGCCCAGGTCTGGGTGGAGCTGAGGACCAAAAGTGTGCATAATACTGACAGTTACTATTTCTTAAGTCAGGTAATGAGTACATTTCTTTTTTGGACAATGCCACACCTTCCTTCGCTTTCCCCCAGTTACCTCCTCCCGTCTCTGTCCACAGGTTGCATAGTTCATTTTCCACATCATGTCTATTGAGTTAATATTTTTCTTACTAGCATTTTTTTTTTTTTTTTGGCTAGTACTTGGGCTTGGACTAAGAGTCTTGCTCTCTCACTGGGCATTTTCACTCAGGCTGGAAGGCTGGCTCTCTACCACTTGAGCCACAGCTCTACTTCCAGATTGTTGCTGGTAAATTGGAAATAAGGACTTTTCTGCCTGGGCTGGGTTCAAACTGGAATCCTCAGATCTCAGCCTCTTGAGTAGTTAGGATAAAAAGCACAAACCATCAACATCTGGCTCTTATTAGCATGTTAACTGTTTGGGGTTTTTTTGTTTTGTCTCTTCTGTTTTGGTTCTAGAGATCTAACCCAGGACATTGCATTTGCCAGGCAAGCACTTTGCCACTGAGCTACAATTCAACCCTCTTATTAACATTTTATTAAAATTCTGGAAGATATTTTGTTGCTCATGAACTCAGACTGGGCGATGTCCCAGAGCTTTTACACTCCAGGCTAGTGCTCTACCACATTGAGCCACAGCATCACTTCCATTTTTCTGGTGGTTAATTAGAGACAAGTGTCTCATTGACTTCTCTGCCCAGGCTGGCTTTGAACCATGCTTTCCTGTCCAGGAGCCACCATCACCCTGTAAGACTTATTTTTGAGTGCAAAGGTTTTTTTTGTTTTGTTTTGTTTTGCTTTTTTTCCTTTTTTAAAAAGTACTTACTGGAAACCTGGGTGGGAGAGACATGGTGTGTGTGGGGGGTAATATATCAAATGTTTTATTTGCTAGCAAACAAAACAAACATAAGATACATTTTATTTTATTTCACAGAATATTGCTATGAAGCATAGACTGGCCTAGACTTCTTTGTGGGTTTTTTGTTTTGTTTTGCCAGTCCTGGGGCTTGAACTCAAGGCCTGGGCACTGTCTATGAGCTTCTTTTGCGTAAGGCTAGCACTCTACCACCTGAGCCTTATTTCGTTATAACTGGGCCACCAAGTGCTCAGATTACAGGCATGTTCCACCATGCCCAGCTATTTAAAAACATTTTAGAGAACTAGATGTACTTTCAGTTCACATGGTAACTTTAACTCTCAAGTCTAATCACTTTACCCTTTTAGACTGAATTATTATTATTATTATTATTTTGTGGGTTGTGGGGCTTGAACCATGGGCTTGGGCACTGTCCCTTAGCTCTTCAGCTCAAAGCTAGTGCTCTACCACTTGAGCCATAGTGCCACTTCCAGTTTTCTGTTGGTTTATTGGAGATAAGAGTCTCAGACTTTCCTGCCTGGGCTGGCTTTGAACCATAATCCTCAGATCTCAGCCTCCTTAGTAGCCAGGATTACAGGCATGAGCCATTGGTGCCTGGCCTGAATTAATTTTTCTTTAGAATACTTCATTCAACATGGTCTTTGACCCTTTTCTGTTGCTATAAAAAAGAAAGAAAATCTGAAAGTGACACTAAAAATAGAAATGTAGCTTACTTAAGTTTAAATAAGTTTAGCTTAGCAGACACCTGTGGCTCATGCCAGTAATCCTAGCTACTCAGGAGATCTGAGATCTGAAGATTGTGGTTCAAAGCCAGCCTCAGCCGAAAAGTCATTGAGACTCCTATCTCCAATTAACCACCAAAAACCCAGAAGTGCTGCTGTGGCTCAAAGTGGTAGAGCACTAGCTTGAGCTTAAGAGCTCAGGGATAGTGCCCAGGTCAAGTTCAAGCCCCATAACCAACAAAAAAAGAAAAATAAGTTTAACTTACTGTTATTGATAAATCTAAGAGAATGACACTGCATCTGCCAGGCTTGTGGTAAAGACTTTCTTGCTGCACGAAAATATGAGATAGGAGCTGGCCACTGGTGGCTCACACCTTAATCCTAGCTACTCAGGAGGCTGAGATCTGAGGATCACGGTTCAAAGTCAGCCTGGGCAGGAAAATCCAGTATCTCCAATAAACAACCAGAGAACCTAAATTGGTGCTGTGGCTCAAAGTGGTAGAGTGCTATCCTTGAGCAAAAGAGCTCAAAAGTAGTGCCTAGGGCCTGAATTCAAGCCCCACAACCTACCAAAAAAAAAATATATATATATATATATATAATAATTTTTATGAGCTGACAGCAAATATCAGCTAAAGTATCCTAAAATATTTGAATAGCCCTTTTTTTCACTTGACAAAGTATCTGTACTTTACATAGTCTCGTGTGGCCCTTATGAAGTACACATTTTTAAAACATAAATAAAAGGAAGCCCAGCGCCGATGGCTCACACCTATAATCCTAGCTACCCAGGAGGCTGAGATCTGAGGATCATGGTTCAAAGCCAGCCCGGGCAGGAAAGTCCGTGAGACTCTCATCTGTAATAAACCACCAGAAAACCGGAAGTGGCGCTCTGGTTCAAGCGGTAGAGCGCTGGCCTTGAGCTAAAGAACTGAGGGACAGCGCCCAGGCCCAGAGTTCAAGCCCCACGACTGACACTAAGAAATAAACGGAAGTAATTAACATGCTGTACTGGATGTTTTGCTGAAAAAAAAAAAATTCTCTCCACTGATGGCCTGAGTCTTGCTTAACTCATTTTGTTCTCCAGACTCCTAGCTATCAGAGCACTATCCAGTGCAGGTTCCATTCTTCCCTGGGCTGCCAGGGGCCCCGTCCGGCCCCGCCCACGTCTGCGCCGCCCAGCCTCGAGGGCCACGCCCCCTTCCACGGAGTTTCCCAAGAGTCCCTGCGGCGGCTCTCTCGTCACATCATGGCGACTCCCATGCATCGGCTCATAGCTCGGCGACAAGCGTGAGTGAGGGGGCCGCTAGGGACCCCCGGCGGGTCGGGGGTGGGGCGACGCGCTCGGGACGGGTTCGGGAGCCAGGCCCTGGCTTGCCGGGGGCGGCGGGGGAGGGCGGGAATGGCCGTTTGTCAAACATGTTGCCTATTTTCTTGTCGGGATTCGGCCCGAGAGTTAAGTTCGGTGGCGCCGGGGGGTGGGGAGGGGGTTCAGCGTCTTCGTGGGGGGCGGTCGGGGGAGAGCTGCGGGGCCGGGCAGAGAGGCCTGAGGGGAGCCCGCGCGCCTGGCGTCACCCCCACCACCCCTCCCACAGTTGGTCTCGGTGCTTGGGTGTCCCTCCGCCCACCTCACGCACGGTCGGTCCCCTGTGCGGTGTCTTTGCTTCCGCCGATGGGAAACCCCTGTTCCCCCCCCGTGCAGCCTCCAACCGAGCTGGCTTCTCCTGCCTCTTCCCTATCGCCTTTCTGGGCAAAAGATTCTTCTCCCAAGCTGGCTTCTCGCTTTCTGCCATTCATTCTGTTTTTCAATAAATATCCATTTATTTCACTCTGGCGTACCACACTCAGTATGCCAGAGCCAAAAAAAAGGTATTCAAGAAAAAAAATCTCTGCTTTCCGGGAGCTGACATCCTACCTAACGGTGAAAATAGTTGATAAACAAGCACATAGAGCTGGTGATGAACGCTTTGCGAGAAAGAAGTTGGGATGCAAAAACAGAAAGGATTGCGTTAAGTTGGGTGGACTGAAGTTTGGGGCCAAATGCTTGGCCAAAAGGTTGGACTGAACTGTGACATGTAAAGAGAGATTAAACGGGTAAGAAAGATTATAAGAGCATTTGGAAAGAGTAGCCAGGCAGGATCATGATTGCTTTGAGACTGGGAAGAAGTTGTGTGTGTGTGTGTTTGTGTGTGTGTTGATTCTGGGGCTTGAACTCAGAACCTAGGCACTGAGCATTTTTACTCAAGGCTAGAATTCTACCACTGAATCACAGGTTCATGTCCAGCTCAATTGGGGATAAAAGTGTCATAGGCTTTCCTACCAGGGCTGGCTTTAAACCAGATCCTTAGATCTCAGCCTCTTGAGTAGCTAGGATTACAGGTGTGAGCCGGGTAGGAACTTAATTTTTAAGAACTAGAAGTTGTCCAATGTGCCTATCAAATAAGCAAAACAGCACAACAGTTTTGCAAAGATAATACACAAAGGGGTGGTTTCAGACTCTTCTTTCTTTATCATCCAGTATTTTATGCCATCAAAATTTGCATCTTTAGGGGCTGGGAAGTTGGCTCAGTGGTAGAGTGCTTGTCTTGCATGCCTGAGGCCCTGGGTTCGATTTCTCAGCACCACATAAGCAAAAAGAAAAAAGCCAGAAGTGGTGCTGTGGCTCAAGTGGTAGAGCACTAGCCTTGAGCTGAAGAGCTGAGGGACAGCGCCCAGGCCCAGAGTTCAGGCTCCACGACCAGACCTCCCCCCCCAAAAAAAATTTGCATCTTCATTATACACAACTCACAGTTGGCCACTAGATACAACTATAGCTATCTAATTGTGCATGTGTATATTCCTTTCTATTTTGTATTCCAAGAACTCTATTCATTTTCTTCTGTTTATATACTATACATTCTCAGGCCTAGTAGTTCCTTACATGCAAGGATAGTCAGAGTAGTAAGCTTGGAGGAAGAAAGCTTTAAAGTCAGTTCTGAGGCCAAGAAGGAGATGATAATACTTTTTTTTTGTCTGTCATGGGGCCTGTACTCTGGGCCTGGGCGCTGTCCCTCAGCTCTTCAGCTCAAGGCAAGCTCGCTCTACCACTTGAGCTTTAGCACCACTTCCGGTTTTCTGGTGGTTTATTGGAGATAAGAGTTTCACTGACCTCACTGTCCTTGGCTGGCTTTGAACCAAGATTCTCAGATCTCAGCCTACTGAATAGCTAGGATTACAGGTGTGAGCCACTGGGCGCTCGGTGAGATGATAATACTGAATATGATTGCTAAACCAGGTCTCCTGGGTCCCAGGTGTCTCTTATATTGACCCTTTTGCCTTTTTCTTCCCCTCCCTCCCCTATTTTTCTCCCCCTCCCCCTCTCTCTAGCTTGCTCTTGTAGGTGTTGGTTCCTAGCTTGGTTAGGCTATTTCAGTTGCAAAATGGCTACAGGTCCTTTAATTCAATTTCAGTTGATTGTATTTCATGGTCAAAGGAGGCTTAACCTTGAGCCAGGCATTGAGATTGGGGAAAGTGCTTGGATTAGACATACTATTTTCCTATCTACACAACTGAATAGTTTGGTTATAACCAAGGGCCTGATAAGTGGTTAGAATGCCGAATTAGCATTCTACTAGCAAAATCAAAGGTCCACTGTAAATTTGAAGTGAAAGTGAGTCTTCTAGCATCTAAACAATGCTGTTCCTTGTTTAATAAGTTAAATGTGTTGTGATAATGTACCTGTTTTTGGTAAATGTGCTACGCAGAAGAGGTAAATGTTACCTTTAGGAGTTTCTGGTCTTGTTGAAAGAAAATGTATAGAATAAAAGCTGTCAAATAGGGCTGGGAAGGTGGCTCAGTGGTAGAGTGCTTGCCTTGCATGCCTGAGGCCCTGGGTTCGATTCCTCAGCACCACGTAGGCAAAAAGAAAAAAGCCGGAAGTGGCGCTGTGGCTCAAGTGGTAGAGTGCTTGCCTTGAGCTGAAGAGCTGAGGGACAGCGCCCAGGCCCAGAGTTCAGGCCCCATGACCGGACCCAAAAAAAAAAAAAAATAAAAGAAAGGTGTCAAATAACTTTACCCATTGAGGCAGATTGTCAATGGCTCATGCTTGTAATCCTAGCTACTCAGGAGACTTATCAGAGGATCCTGATTTGAAGCCTGGGCAGAAAAGTCTATGAGAATTTTATCTCCAAATAAGTTGGAAGTGGACCTTGGCTCAAGTGATAGAGCCTTGAGCACAAAAGCTCAGGGACAGTGCCCAGGCCCTGAGTCCAAGCCAAATGACTTGCACAACCAAAATACAAACAAAAAATGAGTTTTCATAAACCATCGTTCATTTCAGTAGGTACTCATTTTACAGTATTTACTGAGCATCAATTATGTGTTCACTAGAGATAAGATGACTGCTAAAGCTGGGAAAGTGGCTCAGTGGTAGAGTGCTTGCCTTGCATGCATGAGGCCCTAGGTTCAATTCCTCAGCACCACATAAGCAGAAAAAGCTGGAAGTGGAGCTGTGGTTCTAGTGGTAGAGCGCTAGCCTTGAGCTGAAGAGCTGAGGGACAGCAGCAATCAGGCCCAGAGTTCAGGCCCCACGACTGACCAACAACAACAACAACAAAAAAAAGATGACTACTGGCTGGGCTCTGGTGGCTCATGCCTATAATCCTAGCCACTCAGGAGGCTGAGATCTAAGGATGGAGGTTCAAAGCCAGCTGGAGCAGGAAAGTCCATGAAACTCTTATCCCCACTAAACCACCAGAAAACCGGAAGTGGCAATATGGCTTAGTTGGTACGGTGCTGCCTTTGAACTAAAGAGCTGAGAGACAGCAATCAGGCCCAGCGTTCAGGCCTCACAACCAACTAACAAAAAAAAAAAAAAAAAAGGAAAAAAGATGACTTCCATATTATATTCTATATACAATAAATAAAAATTGGATTATATAACTTGAGGGTAGGGATGGGATGGGGAAAGATATGTGAGGATGATATAAAAGGTGACATTGATCAACATACATTGTACTTATAATCTGACTTGTGGAACTGAAAAGACTTTATACTTCTACTTAATGAAAATTTTTAAAAAAGAAAGACTGCTCTAGATCAAAAGTAAAAATCCAGCCGGGCGCTGGTGGCTCACGCCTGTAATCCTAGCTACTCAGGAGGCTGAGATCTGAGGATCGCAGTTCAAAGCCAACCCCGGGCAGGAGAGACCATGAGACTCCTATCTCCAATAAACCACCAGAAAACCGGAAGTGGCGCTGTAGCTCAAGTGGTAGAGTGCTTGCCTTGAGCTGAAGAGCTGAGGGACAGTGCCCAGGCCCAGAGTTCAAGCCCCATGGCCGACCAAAAAAAAAAAAAAAAGTAAGAATCCAGACAGTTACTAATAACTGATGCCTATAACCCTAGCTACTCAGGAGGCTGAGGTATGAACTAGCTCAAGGTATGAAGCCAGCTCAGCCTGACAAATCTGGAATATTGGTTGTGGGACTTAAATTCAGGTCCTGGGCACTGTCCCTGAGCTCTTTTGCTCAAGGCTAGCACTCTGTCATTTGAGCCACTGGTCCACTTCCCTGGAAGACACTTATCTCTAATTATCATCAAAAGGCTGGAAGTAGAGATGTTTCAACTGGTTTAGCACTACCTGTGGGTACAAACCAAGCAAGAATTAAAGGCCCTGACTTTAAATGTCAGTACCGTCACTTGAGGGATAAAAAGAAAAAAGAAAATCCAGTATCTCACCATACAGCCATGTCTCAAAAAAAAAAAAAAAATGTAGGGCTGGGAATATGGTTTAGTGGTAGAGTGCTTGCCTAGCATACATGAAGCCCTGGGTTCTATTCCTCAGTACCACGTAAACAGAACTAAGGCCAGAAGTGGTGCTGTGGCTCAAGTGGTGGAACTACAGAGAGGCTCAGATCCCAGGGACAGATCCCAAGCTCTGAGTTCAAGCCTCAGGACTGGCACACACACACATACACGAAAAATGTCATGTGATCTTTGGTCCAAATTATCCTGAATATTCCAATATGTGGGCCAGTAGTAATAGCTCCCGTTTATTTGTGTATTTATGCCAGAAGCCTTATTGCTTGCCTTATATATATGTATCAATCAAATGGGGATCTTGTTCTCATAATAATCTAGTAATATAGATACTACTTTTTTTTTTTTTTTTTTTTTGCTAGTCTTGGGTCTGGAACTCAGGGCCTGCGCACTGTTCCTGAGCTTTTTTTGCTCAAGGCTAGCACTTTACCACTTGAGCCACAGCACCACTTCTGGCCTTTTCTGTTTATGTGGTACTGAGGGCTTTACACATGCTAGGCAATCACTCTACCACTAAGCCATATTCCCAGCCACTACTTTTTTTTTCCCCACTTTTTTTTTTACCAGTCGTGGGGCCTGAACTCTGGGCCTGGGGGCTGTCCCTCAGTCTTCAACTCAAGGCTAGCACTCTACCACTTGAGCTACAGCACCACTTCCAGCTTTTTCTGCTTATGTTGTGCTGAGGAATCGAACCCAGAGCTTCAAGCATGTAAGGCAGCCACTATTTTTTTTGTATGTGTGTGTGTATGTGTTGGTTGTGGTGCTTGAACTCTGGGCCTGGGCCCTGTCCTTGAGCTTTTCAGCTCAAGGGGAGCATTCTACCACACTGCCATTCCAGTTTTCTGGTGGTTAATTGGAGGTAAGAGTCTCAGGGACTTTCCTGCCTGGGCTGGCTTTGAACTGTGATCCTCAGATCTCAGCCTCCTGAGTAGCTAGGATTATAGGCCTGAGCTACCAGTGCCTGGCACTTTGGTTTGTTTTTTTGGTCGGCCATGGGGCTTGAACTCTGGGCCTAGGTGCTGTCCCTCAGCTCTTCAGCTCAAGGCTAGTACTCCACCAACTGGCCACAGTGCCACTTCCAGTTTTCTGGTGGTTTACTAATGATAAGAGTCTCACAGACTTTCCTGCCTGGTCTGGCTTTGAGCTGCGATCATCAGATCTCAGCCTATGGAGGAGATAGAATTACAGGAGTGAGCCACTAGCACCCAACATTTTTTTTTTTAAGAAGTTCTATGTTGGGCTGGGAAGGTGGCTCAGTGGTAGAGTGCTTGCCTTGCATGCATGAGGCCCTGGGTTCGATTCTTCAGCACCATATAAGCAGAAAAAGCCAGAAGTGGCGCTGTGGCTCAAAGTGGTAGAGGGCTAACCTTGAGCTGAAGAGCTGAGGGACAGCGCCCAGGCCCAGAGTTCAGGCCCACAACCGACCAAAAAAAAAAAAAAAAGAAGAAGTTCTATGTTGCATAAGCTGGTCTCCCAAGTTGGGCCCCTTTTATTTCTGCCAATGGGTGGAATTATAGATGTGTACCTCCTAATCTGACAATATTTCCCTATTTTTTAGAAGGGGAAACTGGTTCAAATAACACTTTAGTAAAGATCATATAGCTAGCTGAGTGCCAGTGGCTCATGCCTATAATCCTAGCTACTCAGGAAGCTGAGATCCAAGGATTGCAGTTCAAATCCAGCATGAGGAAAGTTAGTGAGACTTTTATCTCCAATTAATCACTGGAAAACCAAGCAGCAATGTGGCTCAAAGAGGCAGAGTGATAGCCTTGAGCACAAAAGCTCAGGGACACTGTCCAGGCCCTGAGTTCAAGCTCCATGACTGATAAAAAAAAATCATATATCTATGTATTGAAAAGTCAGATTTGTTTAAAGTTGTCATTATGAAATATGACACATATATAAAAAGCAACTTAATAAATGATTATAAAAGCAATATCCCATGCAATTACTATCCGAATGAAGCCATTTAACCAAAGCTCTCTGGGGCCTTTTCCCAATCATAGCCTCCTTCATCCTCTAAAAGTAACCACTATCCTAACATATTAGGGGTTAAGTAGCCCACAGTGGGTTAAGGCGGGCATTGACAGAGGGGCCCAAACTGACTTGCAATGTCAGCAGGTGCAGAGGGGCATCCAGCAGGTTGGGACTAGCACAAGGCATCAAGCAGATTTAGGAAACTGACTGCCCAGAGGCAATTTAGCACAAGTTTTCATCCTCTTGAGACATCTGCTTGGTTAGGGTAGGTAAGTGGAAGGTAATTTCTTCTTTTTTTTTTTTTTTTGTCGGTCGTGGGGCTTGAACTCTGGGACTGGGCGCTGTCCCTCAGCTCTTCAGCTCAAGGGGAGCACTCTACCACTTGAGCTACAGCGCCACTTCCGGTTTTCTGGTGGTTTATTGGAGATAGGAGTCTCACGGTCTCTCCTGCCCGGGCTGGCTTTGAACCGTGATTCTCAGATCTCAGCCTCCTGAGTAGCTAGGATTACAGGCGTGAGCCACCAGCGCCCGGCTAGTAATTTCTTCTTCTTCCTTCTTCCTCCTCCTCTTCCTTTCTTCCTTCTCCTCCTTTCTTCTTCTTCTTCCTCCTCCTCCTCCTTTCTTCTTTTTTTTTTTTGCCGGTCATGGGGCCTGAACTCTGGGTCTGGGCGCTGTCCCTCAGCTCTTCAGCTCAAGGCTAGTGCTCTACCACTGGAGCCACAGCGCCACTTCCGGCTTTTTCTGTTTATGTGGTGCTGAGGAATGGAACCCAGGGCCTCATGCTTGCAAGGAATGCACTCTACCGCTGAGCTACCTTCCCAGCCCTCCTTTCTTCTTCTTTCTATTCCTCTTCCTCCTTTTGCTCCTCCTCCTCCTCCTCCTTTTGCCAGTCCTGGGGCTTGAACTCAGGGCCTGGGCACTGTCCCTGACTCTCTATGCTCAAGGCTAGCACTCTACCACTTGAACCACAGCTCCACTTCTGGCTTTTTCTGTGTATGTGGTACTGAGGAATTGAACCCAGCATTTCATGTATGCCAGGCAAGCACACTACCACTAAGCCACCTTCCCAACCCATGGAGTGTAATTTCTTGTGGGCTATTAGGTTCTAAACAAAAGGAAGAATATGTCCATATGTGAAGGACCAACCTGGCAGTGAGAATTGGCACAGGCAGAGTGAACGTATGGAAAGATGGAGCAGGGCTGAGAATCAGATCCCAAGGGAAGTGAACAGAGCATCCCCAGAAGAAGCAGGTATCAAAGGCTGTAGTGGACAGTAGGTTACTTGAGGGTAATCGGCCAAATAACTAAATCTGTTATGGATAATGGAAATGGGGTTTCTCATTGAAGAAAGAAGTATGAAGGGAAAAATAGAATAAACCCTGTGAAGTTGGTTGGAATGAAAAGTCTCTGTGTAAGTGCATGATTTTCAGATGATTAAATGTAGATGTAAAATGTTTGTATTTGTTACCTCTAGAGAGTGTGTGTGTGTGTGTGTGTGTGTGTGTCTGTCTGTCTGTCTTTTCTAACTCTGTCTCCTGAGAGTACCTGGAAGCAGCAATATTGCCATAGTGAGCACATGTGTGCCTCTGCCCTGACTCCTAAGAAACATCAGTATTCCTTGGAGAAAAGGCTAATTTCAAACTGGGATAGAAAAAACAAACAAACAAGATGAGCCTGCTACTCTTGTTGTTGAATCAGAAAGCAAGAGGTCTTCAAAGAATGGAAGCACCATGTCAAAAGAATCCAAATGAATTATGGTGGTAAACTATACCTCATTGAGTAAACTAGGAAAGCATTCATTTGATACTTGTGGTGGGCCATATCTATATTGTCCCAGCCATTTAGGAGGCTCAAGTAGGAGGATCACAAGTTTGAGGCCAGCCAGTGTGTCTTAGCAAGACATTGTCTAAAAATAAAATGGGGTGGGAACATAGCTTTATGATAGACCACATGACTAGCACATGCAACACTGGGTGTTCAATCCTCAGTACTGAAAAAAAGAGAAAACAAAATATTATATTTTTCCCTCCATACTGGAGATTCAACTCAGGATTGGCTTGGATTCTTTTTTGGATTGCTCTGATCATTCATTCTAGGTAAAGCTATATTTGTGAATAGCCCTGTGGAGTGACCAACATAGCAAGGAATTGAGGCCTGCCAGCTAGCACATGAGTGATCTTGGAGGAAAAAAAAAAAATCCTCCAACTCAACTAGAAGCATGTTCTACAAAATAACTGGTCTGTAATATTCTAACAATGTCAAGGTCAGAAAAATGAAGATGTGAGTGAGGAACTCTCCCAGACTGAAAGATACTAAACAGGAGGCAACTGCAAAAATTGGTGCTGTACTGAACTTTTTATAAATGGCATTATTGTGACATTTGATCAAATGTAAACAATGTCTAAAGATTAAATAGTAGGGGCTGGGAAAGTGGCTCAGTGGTAGAGTGCTTGTCTTGCATGCATGAGGCTCTGGGTTTGATTCCTCAGCACCACATAAGCAGAAAAAGCCGGAAGTGGTGCTGTAGCTCAAGTGGTAGAGTGCTAGTCTTGAGCTGAAGACTGAGGGACAGTGCCCAGGCCCAGAGTTCAGGCCCCACGACCGACCAAAAAAAAAAAAAAAAAAAAAAAAAAAAGATTAAATAGTAGGAATAAATCAACATTGATTTATTGATTCTTAGGTCATTTTTGTCATTACGCAGGAGAATGTCCTAATTAATAGAAAATAAGCAGTAATATACTTTGGATTAATGAGATACTGGATTAAAAAGGACAGGAAAAATAGTTACCTAAACTGTACTTAAGGTTTAAGTTATTTTTATACTGCGAAAATTACTTGGAGAGGATGTGATATTTCAAAGTTTTGAAAGGGTACATAAAGGAAAGGTGATACTCATTTCATTTTCTCTTCTCCCTATCTCTCATTGTGGGGATCTAACCCAAGGCCTTATGCATTTAATAATAAGCAGGTGTTGCCATTCAGCTGTATCCCCAGCCAGGACAACAATATTTCTATGCTTATTTTCTGACATAGTTCTGTGTGGGCTTCTGTTTTAAGTACTTAGAAGTAGAAATGCTGGGCCATAAAATATGCATATTCTGTATTATGATGGATTTAATTTTTTTTGAAATAGTTATACCAGTTTGTATTTTTTATGTGTCAGCCTGGGGCTTGAACTTAGCGTCTTAAGCGCTATCCCTGAGCTTTTTTTTGCTCAAGATTAGTGCTGTACCACTTGAATTTACAGCTCCACTTCCAGCTTCTATGGTGATTAATTGGAGATGAGAGTCTGATGGATTTTCCTGCCTATGCTGGCTTTGACCTGCATCCTCAGATTTCGGCCTCCTGAATAGTGATGATTACAGATGTGAGTCACTAGTGTCTGCTCTCAGTTTGTATTCTGACCAACATTGGATGAATATTCTTGTTTGCTAACATTTGCTATTGCTAAATTTTAATTTTAGTTTTCTACTAGTATTATATGAGAGCTTTAGTTTGCTATTTGTTGATTTCTTTTTTTTTTTTTTTTTTTTTGGTCCGATTGTGGGGCCTGAACTCTGGGCCTGGGCGCTGTCCCTCAACTCTTCAGCTCGAGGCTAGCGCTCTACCACTTGAGCCACAGCGCCACTTCCGGCTTTTTTCTTTTTTTGCTTATGTGGTGCTGAGGAATCGAACCCAGGGTCTCAGGCATGCAAGGCAAACGCTCTACCACTGAGCCACCTTCCCAGCCCTATATTTGTTGATTTCTTTTTTTTTTTTTTTTTTTTTTTGGGTTGGTCGTGGGGCTTGAACTCTGGGCCTGGGTGCTGTCCCTTAGCTCTTCAGCTCAAGGCAAGTGCTCTACCACTTGAGCCATAGCGCCACTTCTGGCTTTGGAGATAAGAGTCTCATGGACTTTCCTGCCCAGGCTGGCTTTGAACCTCGATCCTCAGATCTCAGCCTGCTGAGTAGCTAGGATTACAGGTGTGAGCCACCAGCACCTGACTCTATTTGTTGATTTCTTTTTTTTTTTTTTTCCGGCCGTGGGGCTTGAACTCTGGGCCTGGGCACTGTCCCTCAGCTCTTCAGCTCAAGGCGAGCGCTCTACCACTTAAGCTACAGCATCACTTCCGGTTTTCTGGTGGTTTATTGGAGATAGGAGTCTCAGGGTCTCTCCTGCCCGGGCTGGCTTTGAACCATGATCCTCAGATCTCAGCCTCCTGAGTAGCTAGGATTACAGGCGTGAGCCACCAGCGCCCGGCTATTTGTTGATTTCTAATGAACACTTTTTCATATGTTTAATGTTCACTTGTGTTTCCCAATCCTGTATTTCTAATATATATATATATATTTTTTGTCAGTTGTGAGGCTTGAACTCAGGGCCTGGGAGCTGTACATGAGCTCTTTCAAGGCTAGCACTCTACCACTTGAGCTACAGCATCACTTTTGGTTTTCTGGTGATTAATTGTAGATAAGAGTCTCATGGACTTTCCTTCCCAGGCTGGCTTTGAACTGGGATCCTCAGATCTTAGCCTCCTAAGCAGGTAGGATTACAGGCCTAAGCCACCAGAGCCCAGCTGCTTTTTTTTTTTTTTTTTTTGTCGGTCATGGGGTCTGAACTTTGAGCACTGTCCCTCAGCTCTTCAGCTCAAGGCTAGCGCCCTACTACTTGAGCCAAAGCGCCACTTCCAGCTTTTTCTGCTTATGTGGTGCTGAGGAATCGAACCCAGGGTCTCATGCATGCAAGGCAAGCGCTCTACCACTGAGCCACCTTCCCAGCCTCTGCTTTTATTTTTTTTTAAGGACTTATAACTCATTTATGTAAATTTTCTTTATACTTTTTGTGTGTGTGTCGGTTGTAGGAGTTGAACTCTGGACCTGGGCATTGTCCCTGAGCTTCTTTTGCTCAAGGCTAGCACTCTACCACTGGAGCCACAGTGCTACTTCTGGCTTTTTCTGTTTATGTGGTACTGAGGAATCTAACCTAGGACTTCATGGATCCTAGACGAGCACTCTACCACTAAGCACATTCCCAGGCCCTGTACATTATTTTTGTATATGAGTATGATATGTATATGCATTTCTAGACTATTTTTCATTGGCTTATTTGTGTGTGTGTGTGTGTGTGTGTTTTTTTTTTTGTCGGCCGTGGGGCCTGAACTCTGGGTCTGGGCGCCATCCCTGAGCTCTTCAGCTCAAGGTTAGCGTTCTACCACTTGAGACACAGTGCCACTTCCGGCTTTTTCTGCTTATGTGGTGCTAAGGAATCGAACCCAGGGCCTCATGCATGAAAGGCAAGCATTCTTACCACTGACCCACCTTCCCAGCCCTTATTTGTGTATTCTTGTTCTTTTATTCTTACAAAGCAATGTCTTTTGTTGTTGTTAGTACATGGTCCATTAAATTCTGCTTACCAGTGCTTGTTTTTGTTTTGTTTGAGACAAAAGCTCACTGTGTAGCCCACCTCACCTCAAACTCAAGCCTCCTGCCTCTATTTCCTGAATATTGGGGATTACAGACATGAGCCACTGCCTTATCATATACCTGTTTTTGAAGGTTCTTAACACTTAGGCAAAGAATATTTTATATATGTATATACACATATGTGTATATGTATACATGATCAGTTTGTTCATGGGGACCTCAGCTGTGTAAAATATCCTCTTTCTTTCATATCTTGTCTTGGTAGTTTTTTTTTTTTTTGTCAGTTGTGGGTCTTGAACTCTGGGCCTGGACGCTGTCCCTCAGCTCTTCAGCTCAGGGCTATCACTCTACCACTTGAGCCACGGTGCCACTTCTTGTTTTCTGGTGGTTAATTGGAGATAAGGGTCTCACGGACATTCCTACCCGGTCTGGCTTTGAACCATGAGCCTCAATTCTCAGCCTCCTGAGTAGCTAAGATTACAGACATGAGTCATCAGTACTTGGCTTGGTGGTTCCTTCTTTCCATGTTTATCCTGTGAGTTCTCAAGCAGATTGTTAAAACTGTTTTGACTGGACTAGGGGTGTAGCCCAGGGTTAAGTTGCTTTTCTAGCATGCACAAGGCCTTGGGTTTGATTTCTATCATTGCCAAAAAATAAAAATATTTGGACTGTCCTCTCTTCAAATCAGTGGGTTTTTACTATACAATTATACTCATGTTATATTATGTTTTTATTTCCATCAATAAATACTTATGAAACTTGCTTTCTTTTTCGTTATTTAGGTAACTATACAATTTCCATAATTTTGCCTCCTGTTCTACAAATCTTGAATATGTACAGTTTGACCTTTCACAGAAACATTTGCCTGCCCTGATGCAAAGCCTTTCCTAAATTTGCTTAGTAACTCTGATTATTCTGGAATATCTTATTTATAGGTTCTTTCGCATAATATACCATCAACAATGAATATAGTTTATTCATTTCCATCTTATAACTACTTTTCTTTTCTAGCTATATCTCAAGTCCAATTTAGAGATTCACATTTTTGCAAGTCTTACAGATGTCAAGAAGCTAGGCTGCAGTGTGTGTGTGTGTGTGTGTGTGTGTGTGTGTGTGTGTGTGTGTGTGTGTGCGTGTGCGTGTGCGTGTGCGTGTGTGTGCGTGCGTGCGCGCGCGCAGGCCAGAATTGGGAGTTGATCTTAGAGCCTTTCATTCTTGACTTGCCTGCTCATGGCTGGTATTCTGCCACTTGAGCCATATTTCCAGTATCATTTGGTTTTTTCATACGGTATAGCCTTTCAGAGCCTTTTTTTTTTTGGGGGCTTGAACTCTGGGCCTGGGCGCTGGCCCTCAGCTCTTCAGCTCAAGGCGAGCGCTCTACCACTTGAGCTACAGCGCCACTTCCGGTTTTCTGGTGGTTTATTGGAGATAGGAGTCTCATGGTCTCTCCTGCCCGGGCTGGCTTTGAACCGCGATCCTCAGATCTCAGCCTCCTGAGTAGCTAGGATTACAGGCGTGAGCCACCAGCGCCCGGCTGCCTTTCAGAGTCTTAACTCATAGACACAACATTTATAGCACCCTCTTGTGATGGGCAAACACCTCCAGTTGGTTTAATTGTAAATTTCCATTCTCTTCTTTATCCCCTTGTTAATTCTCTGATTCTTCAAGCAAAGCACAGTGTTAAGTGCTTGCCTAGTATATGCAAGGCTCTAGACTTTAGATGTTTATTTTTTTAGGTTTGATCTCTGGCACAGCAAAAATAAATATAAAAATGTTTTGACTATTCTTTTGTGGTTCTGAGTGAATTACTCTCCATTACCTAATCTGTCATTAACTGAGATAGAGTGAAGAGTCAAGATTCAAGCTTAAGCCGGGTGCTGGTGGCACACATCTGTATTCCTAGCTATACAGGAGGCTGAGATCTAAAGATCACAGTTCAAAGCCAGACTGGGCAGGAAAGTCCATGAGACTCTTATCTCCAATTAACCATGAGAAAACCAGAAGTGATGCTGTGGCTCAAGTGGTAAAGCACTTGCCTTGAGCTGAAGAGCTCAGGGACAGAGCCCAGGCCCAGAGTTCAAGCCCCATGACTGACCAAAAAAATAAAAATAAAATAGATTCAAGCTCACTTCTATGTAACTGCAAAGTTTATGCTTTGAACTACTTATTATACCTTCTGTGCCTTAGTCATGACAATAGACATTTTGTACTTCATGTTGTTTATGCTTTTCAGGGCAAAAAGTGTCACCAGGCAGAATTCTAAGACTTATATTCCATTTTTTTGCTTTGTAGTGAAGCAAATAAGCAACATGTAAGATGTCAGAAATGCTTGGAATTTGGACATTGGACTTATGAATGCACAGGTAAAAGAAAATATCTACATAGGCCTTCAAGAACAGCAGAACTAAAGAAAGCTTTAAAAGAGAAAGAAAATAGATTATTACAACAAAGGTAGGTTTATAGGACTATTATTTATATTTTATTCATTTATAGTTTACTGTTTCGTGGTAGTTCTCTAGATTTTAATTATAATCTTAACTCTTAACTAGTTTTTAATGAATGCTTACTATATGCCAGGAACCATACTAAATACTTTGCATGAATTAGCTTAGTTAAACCTCAAATCTGTCCTATTAAAGTAAGTACTGCTGTTACCCTCAGTTTACATATGAAGAAAGGGAACTCAGAGTTAGTGAGTCAGTGTCACACAAGTCCAGTTGAACAACCAGCCTGTACCCCATGGTCTTAATTATGTTGCTTTATTGCCCAACTATCAGTGAAGTGACAACAGATAACACTGAGTTGGGAAAAATCAGCAGATAGGAAAAGCCATCAAATATATAAACAAAATAGAGACTAGTGTATATACTTTGATTTATGTTAAGGAAGCAAAGAATAGTGGAATTTTTTCAAAATTATAAGTGGTGGATAACAGTGGTATTCCTTAGAAGGAGAATAGATAGGAGGGAGACTAGAAAATTATTTACTCTTTTATATTCTTTGAATGAAGGTTGTTTTTTGTTTGTTTTATTTTGATGGTCATGGGGCTTGAACTCAGGGCCTAGGCATTGTCCCTGAGCTTTTTTGCTCAAGGCTAGCACTCTGAGTGCTTGTTCCACTTCCAGTTTTTAGGTGGTTAATTGGAGATAAGCCCAAGCTGGCTTTGAACCACTATCCTCAGATGTCTGCTTCCTGAGTAACTAGGATTACAGGCATGAGCCACCAGTAACTGGCTTGAATGAACCTTTTTTTTTTTCCTTTGGTCAATTGTGGGGCTTGAACTCTGGGCCTGGTGCTGTCCCTCAGCTCTTCAGCTCAAGGTGAGTGCTCTACCACTTGAGCTACAGCGCCACTTCTGGTTTTCTGGTGGTTTATTGGAGATAGGAGTCTCATGGACTTTCCTGCCTGGGCTGGCTTTGAATGGCGATCCTCAGTTCTCAGCCTCCTGAGTAGCTAGGATTACAGACATGAGCCACCAGCTCCCGGCTTTGAATGAACCTTTTTAAACTTCCTATGAAATGTATGTTTTAGAGAAGCTGAAATAGGAAGATGTTGGGTTTCCTTAGTGTTATATATTAGAAGTAGCATTTTGGTGAGGACTGTTAACTATATATTATAGTATAATAAACATCTGGACTTCTATGGTGGTAGTCTTTGAATCTGTGCACTGAAAGCTCTAAGGGGATCAGGCAGGAATAAACCATTCCTAGAAAATTAACATTCATATATGCTTATTATTATTATTATTATTATTTTTTGGTCATGGGGCCTGAACTCTGGGCCTGGGTGCTGTCCCTTACCTCTTCAGCTGAAGGCTAGCACTCTACCACTTAAGCCTCAGCCTTACTTCCAGCTTTTTCTGCTTATGTGGTGCTGAGGAATTGAACCCAGGGCCTCATGCATGCAAGGAAAGAACTCTACCACTAAGCCACCTTTCCAGCCCCTACATATGCTTTTTCCAAAGACAAATTCTTTTGTCTACTTTTTGTACCAGTCCTGGGCTTAAACTCAGGGCCTACACACTGTCCCTGAGCTTTTTGCTCAAGGTTCCCACTCTACCACTTGAGCTACAGCTTGACTTATGGCCTTTTTTTCTTTTTTTTCTTTTTTATGTGGTTAATTGAAATCTCATGAAACTTTCCTTCCTGGAGTGGTTTTAAACTGTGATCCTCAGATCATAGTCCCTTGAGTAATTAGGATTACAGGCATGAGCCACCAGTGTTCACAGTAAACACTTTAACCAGAGTAGATCTCATGCTGTAACTTAAGATCTAGGCCACTGACACACAAAATCAGGTCATTCTATCTAAAAATCCCAGATTGCCCCCTGGAAGCTAACCTTTTGAACATTCATGATCCATTAAGTGGTCATTATTACAAGAATGTGTTACCCATACATTATTACTTGTTTCTCTCTGTGCTTTAGTTGTGAACATTTCCTTACATGTGATGACTATTTTCAGCATACTCTAAAGCACATAAACTGTGCTCCCTCATCCCTTAATTCCTTCTTGGTAGATAATGTTAATCTTCCAAGCATGACATGTAGTCATTTAAAGGCATTAATAAGCCTCCTTATTTAGAAAGCTATGGATCCATGTCATACATTCGAAATTTAACCTAAAAAACACTTTAAATGTTTTTAACCAATCTACACTGTTGTGAAGAATTCACTGGAGCATGAATTACCTTATAAAGAGAAGCTGTCTATTAAGTTCTAAAAAACTGGTAAAGCCTTATGATCTCAGGCACTGAAAAGGTAAAAGTTCAGATATTCTACATACTATTGAAGTGTCTTAAGTGATCACTAAAACTTGTAGACATAAAATATATTGGGAAAGTGGGATAAAAGTACAAAGGGAAAAGAACAGTGTGAAAGTACCATCTATTAAAGACAAACTTATTCATATATGAGGTAGATATCAAATTGTAGTATTTTAGTTTTCTTTGGATATAAGATCAATATGGGCTGAGAGTGTACTCCATGTTGATGGCTTGTAACATGCATAAAGCCCTAAGTTTGATTCCCAGAACCACAAACATAGAATGACATGAATTTTAGATTTGGATCTGTTAGAGACTACTGATTTTCTGGTTCAGTGATCATAATTTTGTTGTTGGTGGTGGTGGTTGTGGGGCTTGAACTCAAAGCCCAAGTGCTGCTGTCTCTGAACTTTTTCAGCTCAAGAATAGCACTCTACCACTTTGAACCATGGCACAACTTCCAGTTTTCTAGTGGTTAATTGGAGATAAGAGTCTAATGGACTTTCCTGCCCAGGCTGGCTTTGAGCCACAAACCTCAGATCTCAGCCTCTGCATAGCTAGGATTACAGATGGAAGCCACCATTACCTGGCACAAATTCTTATATAATTTAGTAAATGTACTTCTACAATTGATTTTACAGCAGAAATTACAAGTCAGTGATTCCATTGTATAAAAATAATTATATAAGAACATTTGAAATAAGGATGGAAGCATTATGTAGGGAATATAGAGAAATTCAGAAAGTAGAAACGTTAAATTAAATTTACCAGTCAGTATTGTAGTGATAGAAGTAATTGTGTAATTTGACAACTTAAATATTGTGTATACTATTTAAGGCCATTTGTACATTTCATTCAAATTCATTAGACTTCACTCTTTATAAGATGTATAAGAAATTATAGTCCTGAAGTACCCAGTTTTTTGGCTTTAAATAAGTAACTGAAAATTTGGAAGACATACGGAAAAAGGTTAAATTTGCTTTTTAAAAAATATGAGCTAATCCAAGTGGTAGAGTGCTCGCCTTGAGCTGAAGAGCTGAGGGACAGCGCCCAGGCCCAGAGTTCAAGCCCCACGACCGACAAAAAAAAAAAATATGAGCTAATCATTTACACTATGTTTCTGGGGACTCAAATTATAACAATTACATTATTATTTTGCTTTGTTTGTTCATTTAGATAGATAACCTAACTCCCAAAGTAAAAAAGAATTAGATTTGTGCATTCAGTCATCTTAATTATTAACTTACCTGCCTCTGAAAGTACAAGTGATAAAATTGATTGCTTAAATGATAATTAAGTGGACTGCCTGTACCATATATAGCCTACAATGGGTAACTTTCCATGTGGTTGTAGCGAGTAATACTGTATTCTGAGAACATATTAGTATGAAAGATGGTGTGTTTCTCCAGTGTAAAACAATTCTGAGAATGGCAGAAGGGTTTTTTGAGTTGTGTATAGCATTATTAACAGGAGCTTTTTTCCTCTTCCATCAGCATTGGAGAAACTAATGTAGAAAGAAAGAACAAGAACAAAAGGTACGTGTGGCTTCAAGAGTATTATGTAGGGCTGGGAAGGTGGCTCAGTGGTAGAGTGCTTGCCTTGCATGCTTGAGACCCTGGGTTCGATTCCTCAGCACCACATAAGCAAAAAGAAAAAAGCCGGAAGTGGCGCTGTGGCTCAAGTGGTAGAGCGCTAGCCTTGAGCTGAAGAGCTGAGGGACAGCGCCCAGGCCCAGAGTTCAGGCCCCACAACCGGACCCAAAAAAAAAAAAAAGAGTATTATGTAGGTAACGTGTAATACTAGTTGGAGGGACAGGACTTAAAATAAATAGTTAAAAGGTTTGGATATGAAGTCTTTTGAGTATCATCCTACTTTCTGATATTGTCCTCTTCTTATCTATAAATCATTGCCTCCATTTCTCCTCTTCTATATCCATTTTTCCTTTTTCCTTTACCAGTACTAAGGCTTGAACTCAAGTCCTTGTGTTCTTGCTTAGCTTTTTCTCCTCAAGGCAGGTGCTCTACTACTTGAGACACATCTATATTTCTGGCTTTTTGGTGATTAATTGGAGATGAATCCCCACTGACTTTTTGTTGCCCAGGCTAGCTGGGCAGATCTCAGTCTCTTGAGTATCTAGGATTTCAGGACCTTTTTCTACATATTTCTAGAGTCTTTATACCTAGAAATAGTCGATACTGTCTTATCTTGAAAATGTTATTGAAATATTAAGAAACTGTTGGGCAGCTCTTATCTGTTCTGAAGTAGTTATAAATAAGGAATATATAAGACTAGGGGTGTGGCTCATGGGTAGGGTACATGCCTAGTTTGCATGAGACCCTAAATTCTGTCCCCAGCACTGCAAAATAAGAAAAAGTAAAAAGAAGAAACATTCACCACTCTATGTGATGTTTAAATAGTTCCAGTGGTTATACTGCAGCTAATATCCTTTACTCTAAAGCATAATACACTAATTCTCTTTTGGTAATTCAGGCTAAGAGTTGCTAAATTAATCAGAGACCTCCTTTTACAAGGTCTCTGGTTAATTTAGCAACTCTTAGCCGGAGTTAGGCAATTGAAAAGAACATCAATCCTAGAGCTCACATTCTAGCAATATTTCAAGATATACATACACGGTATTATGTGAGATTATTTTTAAACACTGTTGAATAACAGCTCCCCATGTATGTAGCAAGGCCTTGGTATTCATGGGGACATGGCTTTCAATGAAACTGACTTGAAAGACAGCCGATACTCAAGATGTGAGTTCAGTACTGCCCTCAAATATTCCATTTTCCCTTTAACACCAGACACATGAACTTTGAGCTTGCTTTGGGGTACCATTTGCTGTTTGGGGAGGCAGATTTCCATAAAATTCATGGCAGAAAATACTCAGCAAATCACACAGTGATTTAAACACAACTCAACCATCACATGGGCCTGCTGAGAATGTACTTCTTCATATAAACTCAGCCGTGTAATGTGTGCATGGGAACGAAACACTTCTATTTAAGTTTTTAATTAAATTATTATTTTATTATACTTAGTCAAACTGCATGTAATAAATCCAGGAACAAGAGGGCTTACTATATAACATTCATTGTCTAATAGGTCTAAGAGTGTAACTAGTTCCAGTAGCAACAGCAGTGACAGTTCAGACAGTGATTCTTCATCAGAAAGTGAAGAAACCTCTACCTCATCCTCCTCAGAGGACAGTGACACAGATGAAAGCTCTTCTTCTTCTTCCTCCTCGGACTCATACACCACCTCCTCGTCCTCCTCCTCTGATTCAGATTCAGACTCAGACTCCAGTTCTTCCAGTAGCAGCAGCAGCACAGATAGCAGCTCTGAGGATGAGCCACCAAGTAAGAGGAAAAAGAAATAGAATTGCTCCTTCCATACTGGGCAGATGGACTGAAAACCAGCGGGACACTCGAAGGGGAATTTAGAAAACATTCAACTAGGTTAGCTGACCAAAATTTCTAGAGTTCAAAGGTTTCTAAGTGTTTCATGTTGAAAAGACACAGAGTATTAATAATGGATTATATGAAGACTTATTTTAAGGTGGATCTTTTTTTAAAAAAATCTTGAAGATGTAACTCTAGAACTTGATCAAAGCTGAATACCAGTAAGTATGTTTTTGTGATGGTTTTTTTTTTTTCCCTGTGAAATAAATTCCATACTTAGTTAAATGTTAATGGAAGGTATGGGATGGGTTTTCAGGATAATACATCAGAATATTTGGCAAGGTATTTTTGTTCGTAATGCTTTTGGCTGTGTTTATTATGTAAGATTTATACATTGTCACTATAAGGAGTTTTCCTACCATTAATAAATGTGCTCTCTGTTTACTTTTATGTTCAGAAAGCTATTCTACTTTTTGTCCTGATTCAAGATCAAGGAACCTATTAATATATTTAGACCTTTTGAATGCTAGGTCTCAAGTTGTTCTGTCATAGTATTCATTTCCTCTGGTTCCTGAAGTTCTTAGAGTTACCCTTCTGAAAAATTCTAGTAGAATCTAAAAAGGGACAAAAATATGAATCTAAGAACTCTTAATTTTGGTGCCTTTAAAAAGATGCAATGTATCAGAAGAGAAAGCAGCCATGTAAAAGGCTAACCTAAGTAAAAATGCTTTAAATATATTTATGTATTAACATTCTATAGAAAGGTACCATTCAGAAGGGAAAAAGGAGATAATTTTTACAAAAAATTAGGGCAATGCCGGTTGTCTTTTATTAAGAATTTTTTTAATGCTTTCAATAAAGATTGCCTCTTACCAATTTTGCATTTACAGTGTGATAGTTTATAACTGGTCATCTATGACTTTCAACTGCATTAATACAAACAACAAAGGTTAATCTGGTATGTTTACATAATATATACACAATTGAAGCCTAACATGAAAATTAAACAAAATACTTCATAATGTTTCTTTCTTTCTTTTTTTTCTTTTTGTCAGACCTGGGGCTTGAACTCTGGGCTTGTGCACTATCCCTCAACTCTTCAGCTCAAGGTGAGCATTCTACCGCTTGAGCCACTGCGCCACTTCCAGTTTTCTAGTGGTTTTATTGGAGATAAGAGTCTCATGGACCCAGTGCCAGTGGCTCACACCCGTAATCCTAGCTACTCAGGAGGCTGAGATCTGAGAATCATGGTTCAAAGCCAGACTAGTCTGTGAGACTCTTATCTCCAATAAAAACCACTAGAAAATTGGAAGTGGAATTGTAGCTCAAGCTGTAGAGTGCTTGCTTTGAGCTGAAGACCTGAGGGACAGAGCCCAGGCCCAGAGTTCAAGCCCCATGACTGACCCCACCCTCCCCCCCCCCAAAAAAAAAACAAAAACGAGTCTCATGGGCCTTCCTGCCCGGGCTGGCTTTGAACCTCGATCCTCAGATCTCAGCCTCCTGAGTAGCTAGGTTTACAGGCGTGAGCCACCAGCGCCCAGCTTTTTTTTTTTTTTGGTCAGTTGTGGGTCTTGAACTCTGGGCCTGGGTGCTGTCAAGGTCAGCACTCTGCCACTTGAGCCATAGTTCCACTACTGTCTTTTTGGTGGTTAGTTGGAGATGAGAGTCTCACAGACTTTCCTGCCAGGCTAGCTTTGAACTGTAATCCTCAGATCTCAGCTTCCTTTTTTTTTGGTCAGTCATGGGGCTTGAACTCTGGGCCTGAACGCTGTCCTTCAGCTCTTCAGCTCAAGGTGAGCACTCTACTACTTGAGGCACTGTGCCACTTCCGGTTTTCTGAGTGGTTTATTGGAGATAAGTGTCGCACAGAATTTCGTGCCCCGGCTGGCTTTGAACCGTGATCCTCAGCCTTGAGTAGCTAGGATTACAGGCATGAGCCACTGGTGCCCAGCACAATATCTTTCTTTTTTCTGCTCTTCCTTCTTTCCTCCCTTCTTGTTCTTCCTCACTTTATTTTCTTTCTTTCCTTCATTTTTTCCTCCCTCCCTCTCCTTCCCTCCCTCTCTCTCTCTTTCTCTCTTTCTTCTTTCTTTCTTTCTCTCTCTCCTTCCTTCCTTCCTTCTTCCTTCCTTCCTTCTTCCTTCCTTCCTTCCTTCCTGCTTTCTTTCTTTCTTTCTTTCTTTCTTTCTTTCTTTCTTTCTTTCTTTCTTTCTTTCTTTCTTTCTTTCTTTCTTTCTTTCTTTCTTTCTTTCTTTCTTTGTCTTGAACTCAGGTCCTAGTCCCTGAGCGTTTTTGCTCAAAGCTGGTGTGCTACCATTTATGCCATAGTTTCACTTGTGGCTTATTTTGTGATTAAGAGTCTTATGGATTTTTCCGCCCCAGCTGACTTTGAACCACAATCCTCAAACCTGAGGAGTTAGGATTACAGGTATGAGCCACTGCTGCTCAGCTTACAATATTGTGTGTGTGTGTGTGTGTGTGTGTGTGTGTGTGTGTGTGTGAGCTTACAATAGTGTGTGTGTGAGCTTACAATAGTGTGTGTGTGAGCTTACAATATGTGTGTGTGTGTGTGTGTGTGTGTGTGTGTGTCTAGAAGCTTGAACTCAGGGCTTGGGCACTATCTCTGAGCTTTTTTGCTCAAGGCTAGCAATCTTACCACTTAAGCCACAACTTCATGTCTGTGGTCTTAATTGGAGATAAAAGTACCAACAGATTTTCTTGTCCCATCTGACTTCAAACAATGATCCTCAGGTCTCAGTCTCCTGAGCAGCTAGGCTTACAGGGGGTGAGCCACCGACACCTAGATGATAAATCCATTAAAAAAATTTCTTTTACTTGTTTTAAATTTACTTTTATATATCTAAAGGAAAGAAATCTCAAATAGAAAGTAGTGTGTACATAGAGTGTATATGTAAATAAGAAAATAAAAGTTGCACCAATATAAAATCAGATTTTAGTGTTCATTGGTGGGTTTCCCCCTTGGTGTAAGTGCTTAAATACATTGCAAGTAGTGGAGAAAAAATAATGATCTGGATTGTGATAACCAGCTTCCAAGATGGTTTCCAGTGACTCTCATTGTGGTAAGTTCCTATACTGGATTAAGGCTATCTATGTGAGTAATAGAATGGGACAAAGGTGAAAAGGTATGACTTCATAATAGTCTTCTGCATTCTTTCTGGGGTAATCTGGCATCTATGCCACAAGAATATGTTAGTAGCCTTGTGGAGAGCTCAGGAGGCTGAGATCTGAGGATCGAGGTTCAGAGCCAGCCCAGGCAGGAAGGTCCCTGAGACTCTTATCTCCAGTTAACCACCAAAAAGCCAGAAATGGAGCTGTGGTTCAAGTAGCTTTGGGTACAAAAACTCAGGGACAGAGTCTAGGTCCTGACTTCAAGCCCCATGATGGGCACAAAACAATAACAACAAAGTCAACTGGAAAGCAGATCCTCCATTCTCAACCTTCAACTAATGACAAGCTTTTAAGGGACTTCAAGCCAGAGCTGCCCAGCAAAGCCACTTGATTTCCTGATCCACAGAAATCGTGAGAAAATAATTATTGAAGTAAGCCACTTTTGAGTATAATTTGTTAGGCAATAGCAATAAAGCCAGGCCTACACATTTTGAAGCTAATGGTTATCAAAAGACTACATTAAAGCCTGGGTGTCAGTGATTCTGGCTGTAATCCTAGCTACTCAGCAGGCTGAGATCTGAGGATCTTGGTTCAATGCTAGCCCAGGCAGTAAAGTCAATGAGATTCCTATCACCAATCAACCACCAAAAAACAAAACAAAACAAAACAACTGGCTCAAGTTGGTAGAGTGCTAGCCTTGAGCAAAAAAAGCTCAGGGACGGTGCAGTTTAAGCCCCAGGACAGGCACAAAAAAGAAAAGAAAGAAAAGCCTGGTGCTGGTGGCTCATAACCCTACCTATTCAGGATTGTAATTCAAGGCCAACTTGAGCAGGAAAGTTATCAATTCCCAGCAAAGGGCATTGGAGGTGTATCTCAAGTGGTAGAGTGCCAGCCAACCTGAGCAAGTTGTAAGGGCCCTGAGTTCAAACCCTACTATGGTCAAAGGAGGTGGGAAGAAATGAAAGATAATGTTTACAGGAGGATTATTTTTGTTGATTCACTTTTCTTCAGAAGGCATTGTATTAATCACCCTCTAAAATGCTCCCCTCCCCAATCCCTGCCTCCTGGTTTTCATGTCTTTATGTACTTGTAAAGTCCCCTTCCACACTAAGGCTGACTATAAAACCAACCGGATGTTGCAAAAATGAAGAGTGTGACTTATGAGACTAGCTCATAAAGGATACTGGATTTTTTTTTGGGGGGGGGGGAAATGTCGTTTGTGGGGCTTGAATTCTGGGCCTGGACACTGTCCCTCAGCTCTTCAGCTCAAGGCAAGTGCTCTACCACTTGAGCCACAGTGCCACTTCCGGTCTTCTGGTGGTTTATTGGAGATGAAAGTTTCTTCCTGCCTGGGCTGACTTTGAGCCATGATCCTTAGATCTCAGCCTGAGTAGCTAGGATTACAGGGGTGAGCCACCGGTGCCCGGCTGATACTGAAAATTTTAAATGGACTCATCCTACTATAATTTTTTTCCCACAAAAATAAACGTGTAAAGGAGGATATTATCAGAGTATATTTCAGAGTAACTGATTTGCTAATGAAGCATGCAAAATCATTTACTGATGGGGAGTTGAGAATGAAGTCATGTTTGATTGCAACAGCCAAAGAACTATATCCAGAGAAAAATCTAGATTGGTCAGCATTGAAAACAATAGAGACAGTGTTAATAATCAAGAAATAAAGCAAGGTCCCTGTGGCTCTAGCCTGTATTCCTAGCTACTTGGGTGGCAGTTCAAGTTAGCCAGGGCATAAAATTCTGTGAAGCTTTGTTTTGGCCAATGGCTGGGTGATTTGGTGTCTGACTGTTGTCACCAGCAACACAAGTGGAAAGAATAGCAGTCCCGGCCAGCCAAGGAATAAAGCTAAGCACTACTTCAGAAATAACCAATGAGTAAAAGGGGCTAGAACTGTGGCTTAAATGGGAGAGTTCCTTAAAAAAAATTAGTGTGCATGTTTGTGTGTGTGTGTGTGTGTGCGTGTGTGAGAGAGAGAGAGAGAGAGAGAGAGAGAGACACCTGCTTGCTGGTCTGAAAGCTTCAATTCAGGGCCTGATTGTTGTCCCTGATTTTTTTTTTTTTCTTTCTTAAGGCTAGTCCTCTACCACGTGAGCCACAGCTCTACTTCTGGCTTTTTTAGGTGGTTTACTGGAGATAAGAGGCTTTCCTGCCTGGATTGGCCTTTTTTTTTTTTTTTTTTTTTTTTCTTTTTTTAAGGGGGAAGATCCTGAGTTCAAACCCCAGAAATAAAGCTAAATGTCCTAACTTGATCCACCACACAACAGTTCTAAAGCTTATCACTAATAAATTATTATAATGATTATTTGAACTCGGGCTGAGATGGGAATTTTTTTTTTTGTAATTATGGCAAACTGTTATAAAAAATTTACCACTTTAGCTGCTTTAACTTAGTTCAGGTTTTGTTTATTTGTTTCTTTTTTGTCAGTCATGGGGCCTGAACTCTCAGCCTAGGCACTGTCCTTCAGCTCTTTAGTGCAAGGCTAGCATTCTACCACTTGAGGCACAGCACCACTTCCAGCCTTTTCTGTTTATATGGTGCTGAGGAATTGAACCCAGGGCCTCACGCATGCAAGGCAAGCACTCTACCACTGAGCCACCTTCCTAGCCCTTCAGTTGTATTATGTATGTTCATATTGTTGTGCAACCATCACCACCATCTACCTCCAGAATTCATCTTGCAAAACTGACAATTCTTTTTTTGGGGGGGGGTCCGGTCGTGGGGCCTGAACTCTGGGCCTGGGCGCTGTCCCTCAGCTCTTCAGCTCAAGGGTAGTGCTCTACCACTTGAGCCATAGTGCCACTTCCGGCTTTTTTCTTTTTGCTTATGTGGTGCTGAGGAATCGAACCCAGGGCCTCAGGCATGCAAGGCAAGCGC
Source organism: Dipodomys merriami (assembly GCF_024711535.1). Taxonomy (NCBI): domain Eukaryota; kingdom Metazoa; phylum Chordata; class Mammalia; order Rodentia; family Heteromyidae; genus Dipodomys; species Dipodomys merriami. The sequence goes on along the minus strand of NW_027206002.1, from coordinate 1,506,322 downwards.
TCTACCACTGAGCCACCTTCCCAGCCCTCAAAACAATTCTTAATATCCACCACTTGCAACTACAAGGCTTGAAGTTTGAACTCAAGCCCTCATGCTTGAGCCACACTCCTAGACCTTTTTGCTGTCAGATAGGATCTTGAACTTTTTTGCTTGTATGGGCCTCAGACCATGATTCTCCTAGTTCTGTTACCCAAAGAGATGGGATTATAGATGTGTACCACAGCACCCCATTTGTTCTTTGAGATAGGATCTCTTAAGTTTCCCCCCTGGCTGGCCTTCAATTATGATCTTATCTTTATTACTTAAATAGTTAAGATTACAAGCTGCTGTGCCCAGCCCTCTACTTTTTGTCCTTATGAATCTGACTACTTTTGACACCATATGTATGGACCTATGCAGGTTTTTTTTTTTGTTGTTGTTGTTTGTATGTTTGCTTGTTTGGTACTAGTCCTGGGGCTGGAGCTCAGAACCTTAGCACTGACTCTGATCTTCTTTTGCCCAAAGCTAGTATTTTTACCACTTGAGTGACAGCACCATTTCTGACTGTTTTTGAGTTTTTTTTAATTGGAGATGAGAGTTTCACTGGCTGCCTGGGCTGACTTCCAACCTTGATCCTTAAATCTCAGCCTCCTAAGGAGTTAGGATTACAAGGGTGAGCCATGGGTGCTCAGCAATAATTTTATTTATTTATTTATTGGCCAGTCCCGGGGCTTGAACTCACTTTGGGCACTGTCCCTGAGCTCTTCAGCTCAAGGAGAGTGCTCTACTACTTGAGCCACAGTGCCACTTCCAGTTTTCTGGGGGTTAATTGGAGATAAGAGTCTCATGGACGTTCCTGACTGTGCTGGCTTTGAACTGCTCTACCGGTTGAGCCACAACACCACTTCCGGTTTTCTGGTGGTTTATTGGAGATAAGAGTCTCACGGACTTTCCTGCTCAGGCTGGCTTTGAACCTCGATCCTCAGATCTCAGCTTCCTGAGTAGCTAGGATTACAGGAGTGAGCCACTGGCATGGGCTAGTCATTGTTTTCTTAAGTTAACATATTTCATTAAGCATAAGGTCCCCATATATTGTAGCAAACATGTTTCCTTCCTTTTCAAAAGCTGAATACTATTCCATTGTAGTTATGTAACATTTTGTTTATTCATGTATCCATTGGTGGACACTTGATTTGTTTCTACTTTTTGGCTATTATGTATACAATATTACCAGATAGTGTGAAATTATTAAGATGCTCTTAGGAACACCTAAGAATTGCTGGGTTCCTGGCTTAAACCTAATACCCTAGCTACTCAAGAGGCTGAGATCTGAGGGCTCTGGTTTGAAGCCAGCCTGGGCAGAAGTCTGTGAGACTCTTATCTCCCATCCAAATGGTGGAGTGAAGCCAAGAGAAGTGTGACTCCAAGTTCAATCGTTGGAGACATGCACGCGCGCGCGCACACACACACACACACACACACACACACACAAAGAACATATAGGTGGGCTCATGCCTGACATCTGAGGATTGCAGTTCAAAGCCAGTCTAGGCAGGAAAGTCTGTGAGACTCTTATCTCCAATTAACCACCAGAAAAATGGAAGTGATGCTGTGGCTCAAAGTGGTAGAATGCTAGCCTTGAGCAAAAAAAGCTCAGGGATAGCATGCAGGCCTTAAGTTCAAGCCCCATGATCAAAAACAAAAAAACAAGAACATATAAGAACAATATATAAACTTGGCACTGGTGGCTGTTGGCTCACACCTGTAATCATAGCTACTCAGGAGGCTGAGATCTGAGGATCATGGTTGGAAGCCAGCCTGGGCAGAAAAGTCTAAGAGACTTTTTTGGGGTCTGTCATGAGGCTTGAACTCAGGGCTTGGGTGCAAGACTTTTTTTTTTTTTTTATCTCCAATTAACCAGCCCCAAACCACAAACAGAGGAGTGGCTCAAGTGGTAGAGAATTACAAGTTGGAGCCACCAGTGCCCAGCTGAAAACTTGTATAGTGTTAGGGCTGGGGAGGTGGCTCAGTAGAAGAGTGCTTGCCTTGCATGCATGAGGCCCTGGGTTCGATTCCTCAGCACCACATGAGCATAAAAGGCCGGAGGTAGTGCTATGGCTCAAGCTTTGAGCTGAAGAGCTGAGGGACAGCACCCGGGCTCAGAGTTCAGGGCCCATGACTGGCAAAAATGAACAAACAAACAGAAAACTTGTATAGCCTGCAAAGCCTAAAATATTTTAGATCTTTAAAAAAGTTCACTTGCCCTTAGGTCTAAATGAAGATAACAGGGGAAGAGGAGAGAGAAAAGGGCTAAAGTCCAAATGTTCACTCACCTGAATTCATTAGTCATGAACAGATATATGTAGGATCTCCAGCAAACAATGGAGAAAAGTAGCTTTCTGAGCTTGCTTTATAGGCTGGTGCTGTCCCATTTGAACTATATCTCCAGGCCTGCTTTTGCTGGTTAGTTTAGAGATGGAGTCTTAATGAACTATTCTGCCTGGGCTGGCTTCAAACCACAATCCTGGGCTCATCTTGAACTGTCCATCTTTGGATCTCAACCTCCAGAGTAGCTAAAATTACAGGTGTGATCCAGAATCAGTTGAGCTCTTTGTGCGTATGTGTGCATAAGGACTTGAATTCAATGCCTTCCACTCGTAGCTTTTTTTTTTCTTTCTCATGGCTGATACTTTGCATCTTAAGCTATGCCTCCAGTTACAGCTTTAATTAATTAGAGGTAAGAGTTTCTTGGATTTGCCTGAACTGGCTTTGAACCTTGATCATTAGCTCTCATTCCCCTGAGATGCCTAATTACAGGTATCAACCATGAACACCCAGTGCACTCTTTTTTTTTGGGTCCGGTCGTGGGGCCTGAACTCTGGGCCTGGGCGCTGTCCCTCAGCTCTTCAGCTCAAGGCTAGCGCTCTACCTCCTGAGCCACAGTGCTTTGGCTTTTTTTTCTTTTTGCTTATGTGGTGCTGAGGAATCAAACCCAGGGTCTCATGCATGCAAGGCAAGCGCTCTACCACTGAGCCACCTTCCCAGCCCCACCCAGTGCACTCTTAATTTCTTCTTTCTATTCTCTCTGTCTCCGTCTCTGTCAGTTTTACGAATAGATTCTGCCATCCACATGGAGCTAGGAATGGAACCCAGGGCCTCAGAGCTACTATGTCACATGGTAGGCAAAGGCTCTACCAGAGCTTCATCCCTAAGCCTCTTTTATTTTTCAGATTTTTTTTTTTAATTCTGGGGATGGAACCCAGGGCCTATCTCATGCTAGGCAAATATATTAATATTATATATAATAGTATATATTAATATATATTTACATTTATATTATATTAATATTATGTTATATAAAGCTACATGTCAGTCTCATATTACTATGAGACTTTTTTTTTTGCCAGTTCTGGGGCTTGAACTCGGCTTGAACACTGTCATTTAGCTTCTTTTCTTCAAGGCTAGTACTCTACCACTTGAGCCCCAGTGGCACTTCTGGTTTTTTCTGTTTCTGTGGTACTGAGGAATTGAACCCAGGGCTTCATGCATTCTAGGTAAGCACTTTACTACATTCCCAGCCCTGACTATATTTCTTTTCTTTGTTGTTTGTTTTTTGGTAGTGGTGGGGCTTGAACTCTGGACCTGGGTACTTTCCCTCAGCTCTTCATCTCAAGGTGAGCGCTCTACCACTTGAGCCACAGTGCCACTTCTGGTTTTCTGGTGGTTTATTGGAGATAAGAACCTCATGGCCTTTCCTGCCCAGGTTGGCTTTGAACCATGATCCTCAGATCTCAGCCTCCTGAGTAGCTAGGATTACAGGCATGAACCACCGGTGCCTGGCACCGGTTTTGAGGACTGATCAAAGTGTGTGTGTGTTTGTGTGTGCGTGTGCTGGTCCTGGAGCTGGAACTCAGGACTTGAGCACCTTCTCAGAACTTTTGTGCTCAAAGCTAGAACAGCTCTACTTCTGGATTTTACAGTAGTTAATTAGAGATTAAAAGTCTCACAGACTTTTTTGCTTGAGCTAGCTTTGAACTGTGATCCTCGGATCTTACTCAGCTTCTTCAGTAGCTAGGGTTTACAGGTGTGAGCCACTCAGGGCCAGGGCCAAAGCACTTTTTTTTTTCTTTTTTTTTGGGTCCAGTCATGGGGTCTGAACTCTGGGCCTGGGCGCTGTCCCTCCGCTCTTCAGTTCAAGGCTAGCACTCTACCACTTGAGCCACAGCGCCACTTCTGGCTTTTTTTCATTTTTGCTTATGTGGTGCTGAGGAATCAAACCCAGGGCCTCAGGCATGCAAGGCAAGCACTCTACCACTGAGCCAACTTCCCAGCCCCCCAAAGCACTTTTTTATACGCACATTTCTTATAATACCTTGATCATAAAGCTCTTTCAAAGCTTTTGTATTTTGTCAAAAATACAAAAAAAAAAAAAAAGTTCTTTCCTCCAGGAAAGGAAAGTAGCTAGGAAACATAAGCTTGTTTTTCAAATGAATAAGAGGTAGCCTGTCTAGACAGTTCCATGACACCCTAGAACCCTGTCTAGTCTGTATTACTTTGTTCCCAGCTAAATTATACCTTGTGGGACGGGCAGGATATTAAAAGGGGGTGCCTGACTATTTTCAGAATCCTTTCATGAAGAAAAATCCTAGTGACAAAAACCATTTAGGACAAGGATAAGTTCCAGACGATTCTAGACATCTTCCTACCTAAGCACAACGCCCCCACGCCTGCTGCCCTTCCACTGGACTTGTGGAAAGGCAGCACTTTTGCACACCTTGGGAGGCTGAAGTCCAGGTTCAGATAGCACCAGAAGACAGGTCAGGGGGCTGTGCCCAGCTTCACCTGTAGGGCAGAATCAGAAGATCTAGCCGGCCCTTAGCCCCGCCCCCTCCTCCTAGCCCCGCCCCCTCCCCAGCTCACTAGCGGGCAGCACAGGAAGGTGTGTGTGTGCGCGCGCGCACGGGGACGTGAAGGCCCCGACATGCCCGCCCGCTCCCTCCCACCCCCACCCCCCTTCCACCGAGGCCCTTCGGGTCGCCCTCAAGCTCTCCCTCAGGCCGTCGGGGCCATGACAGCACACCCCCACCCCACCCCGTACGTCACCATCCCAGGATCCGCCAGAAGCACCTCAGGCCCGCAGGGCCCTCGTCCCCCCCCCGCCCCTCCCCACACTGCCTCCCAACCCCCGCCACCCCTCCCCGTGCTCGCGGGCGGCGTCACGTGACTGTCCCACACCCGCCCGGCTCCGGTCACATGGGCCGCACGGCCGCTGCGTCAGTCAGTTCTGGCTGCGGGAGTCGAGGCGTCGCCGTCACCGTCGCCGCCTGCGGACGGGGCGGGGATCTCAGTGTCCGGGTTTTTTTTTTTTTCCCCCTCCCGTCAGCCCGCCCTCCTCCTCCTCCTCCTCCTCACTCCCTCCCCTCTCCCCTCTTCCCCCCCTCCTCCCCTTCGCCACTTCAGTCAGCCGTCCGGGCTCGGCCCGACCGTCATGGAGCGGGGCGGGACCTCCGCGTCCACCGAGTGAAGCGCGTCGCCGTCGCCCGGCGAGGCCTCCGGATCCGCCGCCGCCGCCCACAGCCCTTCGCCCTTGGCAGCCCGTCGCCGCCTCTCTGGGCGCCTCCCCCCTCAACCCCCCCCCCCCGTCTCCCCGAAAACGCGTCCGGTGAAGGTGGAGGCCGGGCGCCCGTCGCAAGCCGCCGCGGTCGGGAGATGGTTCGGGCCTAGCGGAGCCGGGACTGGAGGTGAGAGAGGGGCGGGTGGACAGACGGACGGACGGACGGACTTGATGGACTGACGGACGGACGGAGTGTGTGTGTGTGTGGGGGAGGGCCGGGGGAAGGGGGGGTAGGGACCCCAGGGGCGGGGGCTGTTCGATCCGGCTTCGAACCCCCCCACACACACCTCCCTCGTTTGTGTGCGCGTTCCCTCCCACCCGTGGACATAAATAAATAAATAAAGACAACCTAACCCAATCCCGGCGAACCTTCCAGGCGCCCATCTTTTTCCAACCGGTTTCTTCCTCTCCTCCTCGCTCGTTTTCTCCTCCTCCTCCTCCTCCCGCCCCACCCCAGGCTCTTGTCTCGGTGACACCTCATCGGCCGATTTTTGTCGTGCTTTTTAATACACCTTCATCATTGACAAAGATTTAATTTAAAAAAAATTAAAGTGTTTTTTTTTTTTTTCTCTCTAGTTAAAGAGAAAATAGGCCTCTGGGTTCTGGCTATCATGACCCCAAACTAGTTCTCGCTTTCCTTCTCGCGATCCTGCGCACCTCCTCCCCCTCCCCCCCCCCCCCAGAACTACGCTGCAAAGAAAAAAAAAGGGAAAAAAAATTCCACCTTACACTAACGTTGGGGATCGACTGAAAATGAGACTTACGGGCGACGGAGCGGAGGAAATCCTGGAATTCTACCCCCTTCCAACTTGAGGGGTCGGCCTGTTACCTGCAGGTTCTCCCCCTCTTCTCCCCCCCCCCCATTGGGTGGTGTTTGGTTAGTGATGTCTAGGCCCAGCTGCCTGAGCTCCGGGTTAAGCTCGTAATTGACGTCAGGGCTTTGTTCCTTCCACTTTGCTTGCTGGTGGTTCCACTCTTTGAGGATGGATGGTGGGGTAGAGGAGTTTGAGGTGTCGCGGGATTGCCTCCTCATTCCCAAACGACGTCGTGGATAGGGTGTGGGGAGTACTGATTGGAAATGTTCAGGTATGGACTTGAAACTAAGTTAAGATTTAGGCTTCTAGGTTTTTGGGGGTTGGTGTGTGTGTGTGTGTGTGTGTGTGTGTGTGTGTGTGTGTGTGTGTGTGTGTGTGTGTGTGTGTGTGTGTGTGTGTGTGTGTCTGTGTGTGTCTGTGTGTGTCTGTGTGTGTGTGTGTCTGTGTGTGTCTGTGTGTGTCTGTATCTGTGTGTGTGTGTGTGTGTGTGTGTGTGTGTTACAATTTAAAATTGTCCCTTTTCTTGCCTGTTGGGTGTTGGGAGATTATAAATTAAGGCCAGTCCTTTTCCAAGTTACCAGTGTTTTTCTTGACCGAATCTAAGCCATAAGTACCCATGAATAGTCTTATGTAGCATTTCAAACATGTGCTGTTTTTTAGGGTTCAGACGGTAAAAAAACACTTGGAGCTTTGTTTCTGTATTGACTCTGAAAAGCTTTTTAAAAAAAATAAAGTCTTTTATTTAACTGCCTTTCAACTTATTGAAATTGAAATATTTATGAGAACTTTCTTAATCTGGGTTTTCTTACGGCTTTTGTGGCTTCTGAGTCTGCTTGAAATCACTCTCAGTCATATGTGCATAAAAGAAGTGTTGGCAAGTGGCCACTTGGTTCTCAACAAAGCTGGCTTCAACTCTTTTAAGGTTTATTTTCCTTAATTATCATTGCATTTCAGTCTCTAGACATAAAAAAAAAGTGTGGTTGTTTTTAATTAACTTTCAGAAAGAACTTACTAAACACCTGGAAGCAGTAAAAAAAAAAATTAATTCCAGCAATGTCACTCAGTTTGTGTCATTTGCAGACTTATTTTTGTCAGCTCTGGTGAAACAGTAGACACACATTAGACAAAATTTGGCTTCAAGTAAGAACAAGGTAGGGTGTCTCTGAGTGACCAAACATTTACTGTTTGCTTGAAAAAAAAAATAGCTGTGGTCTAAGCTCTGTAGTCCAAGCGTTGGCATGTAAAGATGGCTCTACGGTGCTTTGGTGAAGCTGTGGAATTAAGAATTCCTAAAGATAGAATCTTTTCATTACAATTCACTTTCTACTCATCGCATTCTCACATACTCACACATTCTCTTTGTGCTCTGAAGTTATTGTATGCCTTTTGTAAGTTAATATAATAGTAATTTTCTCATAGGCCTTTTGTACTGTCTTTAGAGTATCATGTTTATTCTTCTTTATTCTCTGATGAACAGTATGGTTTTTTTTTTTGTTTGTTTGTTTTTTGGTCAGTCATGGGGCTTGAACTCTGGGCCTGGGTGCTGTCCCTGAGCTCTTCAGCTCAAAGCTAGTGCTCTACCATTTGAGCCAGAGTGCCACTTCCAGTTTTTCTAGTGGTTTATTGGAGATAAGAGAATCATGGACTTTCTTGCCTGGGCTGGTTTTGAACTGTGATCCTCAGATCTCAGCCTCTTGAGTAGTTAGGATTACAGGTGTGAGCCATCTGTGCCCGGCCACAGGTTGATTTTTGAGTGGGATCCTGTTTTGAACTTGAAATTATTGTTGTATCAAATTATCCAATCTGATTTTACAAAAGAGGTAATCTGAAGAAAGCTGTGTGAGCTAGTGATAAATAGGTTTTTGTTGTTTTTGTGCTGGTCACAGGACTTGGGAGCTGTCCCTGACATTTTTTGCTCTAAGCTAGTGCTCTGACACTTGAGCCACAGGCTCCATTTCCTGTTTTGTTTAGTTTTTTTGGCCATTAATTGGAAATAAGAATCTCATGGACTTTCCTACCAGACTGGCTTTGAAAATGATTCTCAGATCTCAGCCTCCTGAATAGTTAGGATTACAGGCATAAGCCAACCAGCGCCCAGTGATAAGTATTTTAAGGGGGGAAAATGAATATCAGATTCAGAAGGTGAAACAAGATGAAGCCTTCTAAAAGTTATATATCTTTCAGTTTTGAAGAGGCAAAGGGGAAATGTATTGGTTTTACGTGTACCTGAAAGGAACAAAGAAAACAGGTATTTCTTCTTTTGTGGCCATCTACTGAATTAGAATGGAGTCCAAAATGTCCAAAGCCTACCCTTTTATTGTTGTATTTTTCATAAAATTGAAGAGGTGTTAAGTATTCAGGAGATGGCTGAATATGAAAGTTCAGTGTGTATTATAAAAATAAATTTATAGGGGCTGGGAAGGTGGCTCAGTGGTAGAGAGCTTGCCTTGAATGCATGAGGCCCTGGGTTCAATTCCTCAGCACCACATAAGAAAAAAGCCAGAAGTGGCGCTTTGGCTTAAGTGGTAGAGCACTAGCCTTGAGCTGAAGAGCTGAGGGACAGCGCCCAGACCCAGAGTTCAGGCCCCACAACCGGACCCCCCCAAAAAAAAATTTCATAAAAACGTTCCTATACAATAAGAAAGGTTACCCAGCTCTCCCCAGTCCTTACTTTATCCATTCTCTTTTGCATTTCCTCTGATAAGTTGGGACACTTTTATTTGATTTCTGGGAGGTTGTTTGCCAGTCTTGGTTATTACGAAATAAAATTACTAAAGACTTCTTAAAGCTATTCTGTCCTGTTACCTTGCTGCTTTTTCCTTTGCTTAAGAAAAGCACCCCACTTGTTTTCAACTTGATAACCATTGTGGTTATTTGAAGTGACACTACAATATATAAAAGACAGCAATAGTAAACATTCTAGTTACTAACTTTTGACTAATCATTTGCATTCCTCTTTGTCTTCATGTTTGTTTTCAGTGGTATTGTATTTTGAGAATTTTAATGTTACTGGTATACAGAAAATATTCTAAAATTAATTTTAAAATATCCAAGAGTGTTTGTTTTTTTTTTCCTTGACAGTCCTGGGGCTTGAACTCAGGGCCTGGGCACTGTCCCTGAGCTTCTTTGTGCTCAAAGCTAGTGCTCTACCACTTGAGTCACAGCACCACTTCTGGCTTTTTCTGAGTAATTTATTGGAGATAAGAGTCTCATGGACTTTTCTGCTTGGGCTGGCATTGAACCACAGTCCTCAGATCTCCTGAGTAGCTAGGGTTACAGGCATGAGACACCATTACCAGACTCCAAGAGCATTTTAATATTGGAACTATCTATTCTGTTTCTGAAGAGGGAAAGTCCTTTTTTTATTCCAGTCATGAGGCCTGAATTCTTGACCTGGGCACTGTCCCTCAGCTCTTCAGCTAAAGGCTAGCGCTCTACCACTTGAGCTACATGTGGCGCTGAGGAATTGAACCCAGGGCTTCATGCATGCAAGGCAAGTACTCTACACTGAGCCACCTTCCCAGCCCCAGAAAGTCTTATTTAATATATTTTCTGCTTCATTATACTTTATTTAAAATTCTGTAATCTGAGCAATCTTAGTGTAATGTTGGTATGTCTAATGAATTATAGTGACTTTTAGTTAGGCAGACACAGGTTAACAGGTTGATTAGTGGGTGCTAGTTTACTTATTTATTTATATTTGTATCTATGTGCTGGTGTTGGTTGGGTTTTTTGTGTTTTTTTTTTGGTGTTTTGTTTGCTTCGTTTTTTTTTTGTTTTTTGTTTTTTTTTTTTTGCTGAGGCTTGAATTCTAGGCCTAGGCCCTGACCCTGAGCTTCTTTTGCTTAAGGCTAGTGTTCTACCACATGAGCCACAGCTTCACTTTTGGCTTTTTGCTGGTTACTTAGGGATAAGAGTTTCATGGACTTCCTGCCTGGGCTGGGTTTTGAACCATGATCCTCGGATCTCAGTCCTGAGTAGTTAGGATTACTGGCATAGGGCCCTCTGATTTCTTGATATTTTTCCCTTTATTTTTATGACTCTGCCTTTTACCTGGCTTTTTTTCTACTGGCTGTTGCATACAGCCAGTATAACCCCTTAATATGAATAGCTTTGAATCTTAGCCTGAGTACCCTTTGTATATTTTTCTGAGTTGACCACATCTGTTTATTTTGATTTCAGTAGCTAATGTGTTAGTCAGTTTTCTGTTGCTATAATAAAATGCCTGAGATAAACAACAAAAAGGAGGAAATGTTTATTTTGGTTCAGATGTTTCAGTTGCTGGTTGTTTGGCTCTGTTGTTTTTAGGCTTGTGATAAAGCAATCATCTTAGTGAAAGTGCCTGGTGTGGTAAATGTATTTACTTCATGGTGGCCAGGAAGGAGAGCAGGAGAGAGGGAGCTATCATTAGACCCATTTTCTAAAGGTTTCTCCATCCTCATCCCCCCCATAGCCTACCACTGGATGGGGACCACACTTTTAACACTTGAGCCTTTTGAAGAGAGAACATCCTCTTACTCAAACTCCTAGTGATTTGTGATCACTAGAACTTCATCTAACCAAGTATCCCCTTTAGATTACTGATTAAGCACTTTAGTTATAAGACACATCCTAACTACATACAGCAAAGAGGAATTTATTGGTAGCATGTTAGGTATCCTATGAATGCTAAGAAAGCTGAACAGCTATAGGAGGACAGCTAGAACCCAGGAATGGCTGGAACCAAGGTTTTATATTTTGTTGAAGCTGGGTGCTGGTGGCTCACAACTGTAATCATAGCTACTCAGGAGGTTGAGATCAGAGGACTACAGTTCAGAGCCAGCCCAGGCAGGAAGTGTCCTTGAGACACTTAATCTCCAGTTAACCATTAAAAGGCGGGAAGTAGAACTGTGACTCAAATGGTAGAGTTCTAGCCTTGAGCAAAAAAGCTCCCAGACCAGACCTTGCACTGGGATCAAGCCCCAGGGCCTGCACTAAAAAAACAATTTTAACAAACAAACAACAACAGGGACTAGCTCAGTGGTGGAGTGCTTGCCTTGCATGCATGAGGCCCTGGGTTCCATTCCTCAGCACCACATAAGCAGAAAAAAGCCAGAAGTGTCTCTGTGGCTCAAGTGGCAGGGCACTAGCGTTGAGCTGAAGAGCTGAGGGACAGTGTCCAGGCCCAGAGTTCAGGCCCCATGACCAACCGAAAACAAAAACAAAACTTTGTCAGGAGCATGTCTTTATCTCATCTGAATTTTAACTCTTTTTCTTTTTGTTGGTGGTGGGGCTTAGACTCTGGGCCTGGGTACTGTCTCTGCTCTCTTTGGCTCAAGGCTAATGCTCTACCACTTGAGCCACAGTGCCACTTCCAGTTTTCTAGTGGTTTATTGGAGATAAGAGTCTCATGGACTTTCTTGCCTGGGCTGGCTTTGAACTGTGATCCTCAGATCTCAGGCTCCTTATTAGCTAGAATCACAGGCGTGAGCCACTAGTGCCTGTATCTGAATTTTAAATCTTCTATCATTACAGAGAGATTGACCTAATTCTCAGTTCCACATCTTAGAAAGGTTCTCATTAAGTTTACATGGCTACCTTATATGTCTGCTTTGGTTAGGGTGCTACATTGTAATATCTTTTATTTAGAATTCATAAGGAAGAAGTAAAGGACATTTCTGTCTCATTTATTCCAAGAGTATTTCATACATATGCAATATATATATATATACACACACACACATACATACATACATACATACATACATACACATACATACATACATACATACATACGGTGGTCCTCAGAGCCTGGGTGCTATCCCTGAGCTTTTATGCTACCACTTGAGCCACAGCTCCACTTCTAGCTTTTTGGTGGTTAATTGGACGTTAATTGGAGTCACAGACTTAACGGCCTGAAACTAGCTTTGAACTACAATCCTCAGATTTTAGCCTTCTGAATAGCTAGGATTACAGACGTGAGCCACTAGTGCCTGGCTTGTCCTTATTTTATCTTAACTTTATTTTTTGTTGGTCATGGGGCTTGAACTCTGGGGCCTGGGCACTGTCCCTGAGCTCTTCAGCTCAAACCAAGCGCTCTACCGCTTGATCCCCAGCATCACTTCCATTTCTGGTGGTTAATTGGAGATAAGAGTCTCTCAGAATTTCCTGCCCCGGCTGGCTTTGAAGTGTGATCATCAGATTTCAGCCTCCTGAGTAGCTAGGAATATAGGCGTGAGCCACCTGCGCCAGGCTTGTCCTTTTTTTTTTTTATTTGACATATTCAAATTATCTTATACATCAGCAAGCATTCTCTTTCTGTGGAAGAAAAACAGTAACCTCTGGATGTGGTCACTAGAAATGAATTTGGGGTTCCCTTCCATAAAAGAAAGGAGAATGTTTGCTTATTTTAAAGGTGATTGATAGTCACAAGTCTGAGCACTGTGGGCTGAATGCTGATGTAACTGATAAACAGTGGTGGGAAAAACCTTCTGAGGGGAAGGGGAAAAGAAATTATTATTTTTAAGTTTGTGCCATATCTTGTTGGAGAAATGGTATAAGGTAAGTGATAGAAACTGAACATTTCTTTGTTGACTCACTTCTTTGCAAATGGAGTGAGTTCTTTGGTCAGCTAACTGAAGATTTTCAGCTCATTCACTAGATTTGTCTTTGGTCTGACACTAAGATTAATACTGAAGGGATTTGGGAGAAAGAGTTTAAGGGGAAGGCAGTTCTATGTTGCCTTAGTTCAAGAGTCCATGAACTTTGATAGACTGAATACAACCTGCTGCCTGATTTTGTCTGTATTTTTTGCTTGGCTTATTTGAAACAGGGTCCTCCTAGTTAGTGTAGTCCAGGATGGCCTGTAACTTGTGATCCTCTTGCAACCTCCCAAGTACGGGGATTAGAGATGTTCATCACTATGCCCAACTGGTATTCACTCATTTACTTATTTATTTTTCAGTCATGGGGCTTGAACTCTGGGCCTGGGCGCTGTCCCTCAGCTTTTCAGCTCAAGGTGAATGAATGCTCTACCACTTGAGCTACAGCGCCACTTCCGGTTTTCTGGTGGTTAATTGGAGATAAGCGTCTCATAGACTTTCCTTGCCTGGGCTGGCTTTGAATCATGATTCTCAGATCTCAGCCTCCTGAGTAGCTAGGATTACAGGCGTAGCCACCAGCACCTGGACTATCTTTTTATATTTTAATTGTATTTTTTTTGTCTTTTTTGTTACTGGGGCTCAAACAGGACGTTCTGCTTGCTAGGCAAGTGCTTTGCCACTGAGCTACATCCCAGCCCTATATTTTTTTGATATTAGGAAAAATCAAAGGATGTTTTCTGGCAAGTAAATATTATAGGAGACTTAAATTTCAAGGTCTGTAAATATGATTTTATTGGAATATGGCATACCATTTTGTTTATGTGTTGTCTGGCAGGTTCTGCTGCAATAAGAGCAGAGTTGAGAAATTGTGACTATATAGTCTGCCAAGTCTAAAATATTTACTTTCTGGCTCTAAAAAAATGTTGCTTTAGCAGATCAAGTGGACTTTAGTGGTTACTTAGGTCTGAGGATTGCCTTAAAGTAAGTTATAAGATATCTGTTTATTTTATTTATTTTGTGCATGTGCGTGTGTACATGCGTGCATGTGTAGTGCATATCTTGAACTTAGCGTTGTCCCTGAGCTTTTTAACGGAAGGCTAGTGCCCTATAGCTCCATTTTCAGCTTTTTAGTGCTTAACTGGAGACAAATCTAATGGGTTTTCCTGCCTGGGCTGACTTCAAACCTTGATCCTCACATTTCAGCCTCCTGAGTAGCTAGCACTTACAGGCATGAGCCACTGATGCCCAGCTAAGGTCTTTTGCTTATTTAGTGCTGGTTCCTGGGGCTTGGAAGTGAGGGCCTGAGCACTGTCCTTGAGCTTTTGTGTTCAAGCCTAGAGTTCTACCATTTGAGCCACAGCTGCACTTCTAGCTTCTTTCGGTATTTAATTATAGATAAGAGTCTCCTGGACTTTCCTGCCTGGGCTGGCTTTGAGCCACCATCCTCAAATCTTAGCCTTATGAGTAGCTAGGATTATAGACTGAGCTACAGCACCTGGCTCCATTGATGAGTTTTATAAAAGTTATGAATAACTGTTTTATAGCCAGATAGTCCTTTAAGACTTTGCTGCTATGTTTAGACTTGGTTTATTATTTGTTTGTGCCAAGTGCATTATACTAGTGATTTTGCAGTGGTTTAGGTAGGAAAAGAAAGTGAGTAAAAGTGTTTCATGATAACTGTATATATTAATATAGAAAGGCCAACCCAAAAGAACCCTGGCAAAGTGGCTAATACCACTTTACCTGTTTCTGACAATATTTCATCTTTGTAATTAATCACCATGAAATAGCTTATTTGCAATAAATGTGTTTTGTTTCAGACTTCAACAGTGATACAGATATTGAAAAAACTGTCAGTTTCAGTAAGGTGCATAGCCAAAGATGAACAAGGTAGTGTGCCAGAATTAACAAGTGAAAGCTCAGCATTTAAGAAGCGTCAAACTAGCCTAGCGCTGGTGGCTCATGCCTGTAATCCTAGCTACTCAGGAGGCTGAGATCTGAGGATCGAGGTTCAAAGCCAGCCCGGGCAGGAGAGACCGTGAGACTCCTATCTCCAATAAACCACCAGAAAACCGGAAGTGGCGCTGTAGCTCAAGTGGTAGAGCGCTCGCCTTGAGCTGAAGAGCTGAGGGACAGCGCCCAAGCCCAGAGTTCAAGCCCTACGACCGACAAAAAAAAAAAAAGTGTCAAACTAGTCATGTAAATCGTAGTACTTGGAAGGCAAGTTTGAGGCCAGCCAAGCCTACATAGTGAAATCCCATCTTCAAAAACCAAACCCCTTGCACTGCTAAAAAATACCCAAAAAACATTGCCAGGTAGTATGATAACATAGGATTGTATTTCTCTGAACTAGAACATGAAGACTTGGGAGTTATTAATTATCCTTAATATTACATATTTATAAGCATGTTTTACAGGAATGATTTTTATTGGTAAGTTTTATGTTGTGTATATGGGAATTTTACCACAATAAAAAAGAAAATTGTCCCTCTATTACCTATTTAAAAATAAAAGCCCTGACTTAGTGGTATAGTGCTTGCCTACCAGGCATGAAGCCCTGAAAAAAAGCCAGAAGTGCCTAGGCCTGAGTTCAAGCCCCAGGACTGGCAAAAATAAATAAATAAATAAACAAACAAGTAAATGCCCTGCTTCTGTTCCTAGACCATCTAGAGTAATAGGGTCTCCTTTTGTGGCCCAGAGAGGCCTCATATCTTTCATTACTGAAGTCAAAATACAAAAACATACTTAAAAATATAAAACTAATCCAGGACTACTTATTTCCATGCTTAACTACATTGTTGGTCTAATTTTTTCATAACAACAATATCTGTTACATTGTTATTTTATTTATTTATTTTATTTTTTTATTTTTGGGTCCGGTCGTGGGGCCTGAACTCTGGGCCTGGGCGCTGTCCCTCAGCTCTTCAGCTCAAGGCTAGCACTCTACCACTTGAGTCACAGCGCCACTTCCAGCTTTTTCTGCTTATGTGGTGCTGAGGAATTGAACCCAGGGCCTCATGCATGCAAGGCAAGCGCTCTACCACTGAGAAACCTTCCCAGCCCCACATTGTTATTTTAAATTTTACTTTGTATTTAATTTTTAGTCTTACATAAAGACCAGCTCTTTTTTTTTTGTTTTGGTTTGTTTTTTGGCAAGGGCACTAAGGCTTAATTTCAGGACCTGAGCACTGTCCTTTAGCTTTATAGTTCAAGACTAGTACTCTACCACTTGAGCCACATTTCCACTTCTGCCTTTTTGCTGGTTAGGTTGAGATGAGTCTCATGGACTTCCCTCTGGACTGGCTTCAAAACATAATTCTCAGATCTCAGCCTCTGGAGTAGCTAGGATTACAGGCATGAACCACTGGAGCATTGCTGAGTTTATACTTAATTCTACTTTGTATGTATCTATTTAATATTATGTACATTTAACACACACATATATATATATACACACATACACACATACGTGTGTGTGCACGCAAGCACGCGTGCGTGCATGTGTGCCAGTCAGTTCTGGGTTTGAACTCTGGGTTGGGGCACTATCACTTTTCAGTAGTCTTCTCCTCACTTCCTGGTACTCACTTCCCCATCAACAGAGTTTGTTTTGCTTGTCATGCTACATGCATATTTCTAAACCCCAGAACTTCATAATACTAATAGCCTTCAATGTTCTTTTTCTCTTCATTTTGTATTTGTAACTCTCTTCTTGCTTGGCAAGAGCTGTGGTTCTTCTAGACTCTCATTTACTAGTCATTTGCTAGTCTGTAGAAATGAAATTGCTGCACTATTAACTAGCACCAAACCTAGAAATTACAAATTTTAGATAGCCTTTGTTGTTGTTGTTGTTGTTGGTACTAAAGATTAAACTCAGGGCTTCGTGCATTTAAGCTCTTTACTCATTTATGGATAAAGTATTACATTTATGACCATACCAACTTACACACACAGTCTTCTTTCTTTCTTTTTTTCTTTTTTGTTGTTGGTCATGGGGCCTGAACTCTGAGCCTGGGTGCTGTCCCTCAGCTCTTCAGCTCAAGGCGAGTGCTCTACCACTTGAGCCACAGCACCACTCCAGCTTTTTCTGCTTATGTGGTGCTGAGGAATTGAACCCAGGGCCTCATGCATGCAAGGCAAGCGCTCTACCACTGAGCCACCTTCCCAGCCCACAGTCTTCTTTCTTTGCTTCCCAAAGTAGCTAAGATGTAAGATGCTTGCCACCTTCATCAGCTATTTTTGAGAATGGGGTCTTGCCTGAAATAACCCTCCTTTCTACTTTGCCATTTTCTCTTTCCCTTTCCCTTTTCCTTTCCTTTTTACTAGTTTCCCCCTCTCTCCTTCCTTCCTTCCTTCCTCTTCTCTCTCTCTCTCTTTCTTTCTTTCCCTCTTTCTTTCTTTCTTTCTTTTTTTCTCTCTCTCTCTCTCTTTCTTTCCCTCCCTCCCTCCCTTCCTTTCCTTCCTTTCCTTCCTTTCCTTTCTTTCCTCCCCTCCCTCCTTCCCCTCTCTTCTTTTTTTGGTATGTGTGCAAGTACCAGGCCTTGAACTCAGGGTCTCATGCTTTGCCTCATGTTTTGTTGTTTACAGGTTATGCTCTATCACTTGGCTATGCTTTTTTCTAGTCTGCCATTTTCTTTCTCTCTCCCCTCTGCCTTTTTTTGTTGTTCAGGACCTGAACTCAGCATCTGACAGTTTCTCTTATTGGCTGATGTTCTGAGCCATGCCTCCAGCCTGCAGTATTTCTTTTTTGAAATATTTAATATAGTAATTTGTTGTGATGTAGCATTTTTCTAATTTTGACTAAATTCTTTTTCATTTCAATAGTTTAAACTAGTTTCCTGAGGGATAGGCTATAAAAGTTTTGCTTATACAGCAAAGATGTATGCTTTAGATTGACTCTTGTTTAAGTTGCTTAATTTATTGGAACTCAGATTACTGGAATTTTTAGTTTGGGGAAAAACTTTAGTCAGCGATAGGTACAAGAAGAAAATGAAATCTCTAAAATAAACACAAAAATAAGTTAGATTAGAAAAAGGAGATTAGTGAGTTGCAATCGAATGTAAATGATTATAAACAATCAGTTCATTTAATTCTGAGCTTTCTAGCAGCACTGTTAAAGGAAATATTAGGTTGGATGACTTTCACTGTTAACCAAATATTTCCAGGCTGGGAATGAAGCCCTGGGTTCGATTCCTCACCACCACAAACAGAAAAAGCTGGAAGTGATGCTGTGGCTCCAGTGGTAGAGTGCTAGCCTTGAAGCTCAGGGACAGTGCCCAGGCCCTGAGTTCAAGCCCCAGGACTGGCAAAAAAACAAACAAACCCCAAAACAAACAAACAAAAAAAACCTTTAAATTAAGTCATAGAGGGAATTTTGTTCTGGGAAATATGTCTTCTTCTTCTTTAATACAATAAATATGCAAATATTTTTCTTCACTTTCTCACTCCTCTTCCTTCCCTTTCTTTCCTTTGAGATATAGGGTCTTACTTTCTTGACCAGGCTGGACCTGAATGAGGCTCAAGCAGTTCTGTCTCTGTCTCGAACTAGGATTACAAATGCATGCTACTCCTCTTAGTTCATATAAATATTTGTATTCTTTTTTTTTTCTTCTTTTGTGCCACTGGATTTGGAATTCAGGGCCTTGTACTTGCAAGGCAAGTACGTTGCCACTATAGTCACACCCCAACCCATTTTCCCGTTTTTTTAATAAGGTCTCACTTTTGCCCAGACTGGCCAGGCCCATGATGCTTCCCAAGTAGCTGAGCTAGGAGGCGAGTGCCACCACACCCAGTTTTTTATTGGTTGAGATGTTTTTCAGGAACTTTCTTGCCCAGACTGGCCTACATCTTTGATCATCCTAATCTCAGCCTCTTAAATCATTAGAATTAAAAGTGTGAGCCACCATGCCTGGCCTCAAATATTTTTAAAGTGGTTTTCTTCTTTCAGTTTTTTGCTTTGTTTTGCTTTATTTTTGTGTTTGATAATGGGGCTAGAACCCAGGACCTTACACATGCTAATCATGCTACATTCATTATATAATCTTTCAGGATCTGAATGTAGGAAATTTGGAAAACTGGTAGTTAACAGGTCCTTAGACTCTGCTTAACTTTTTTTTTTTTTTACTTTATTTTAATTTTTGGTGCCATCCTGGGGCTTGACCTCTGGTGCTGTCTTAAGGCGTTTGTTGCTCAAGGCTAGCACTCTACTGCTTGAGCCACAGCTCCATTTTGAGCTGCTTTTTTTTTTTTTTTTTAATTTTTTTATTGTAAAGATACTATACAGAGGGTTACAGTTACATGAGTGAGGTAATGAGTACACTTCCTCTTGATTGAGCTGCTTTTTTGATATTGGAAATAAGAGTCTTGCACACTTTTCTGTTCAGGTTGGCTTTGAACTATTATTCTCAGATCTCATTCTTCTCTGAGTAATTAGGATTATAGGTGTAAACCACCAGCGCCCTGCTTGACCCTGCTTAACTTATTTTTGTTGTTAATTTCTTTTATTAGTAAGTATCAGGATATGCACTTTTTTTTTTTTTTTCTTTTGGTCCGGTCATGGGGCCTGAACTCTGGGCCTGGGCACTGTCCCTCAGCTCTTCAGCTCAAGGCTAGCGCTCTTCCACTTGCATCACAGCACCACTTCCGGCTTTTTTCTTTTTTCTTATGTGGTGCTGAGGAATCGAACCCAGGGCTCATGCATGCAAGTCAAGCGCTCTACCTCTGAGCCACCTTCCCAGCCCCTGCTTAACTTTGTATTTTGGTAGCACCATAATCCAGGAGACTGGATGTGAGTAATAAAAAACCTACTAGTTGGTCCAAATACTGAAGGTCGGGCTGGGAAGGTGGCTCAGTGGTAGAGCACTTGCCTTGAATGCATGAGGCCCTGGGTTCGATTCCTCACCACCACATAAGAAAAAAGCCAGAAGTGACGCTGTGGCTCAAGTGGTAGAGCGCTAGCCTTGAGCTGAAGAGCTGAGAGAACAGCGCCCAGGCCCAGAGTTCAAGCCCCACGGCCGGACCAAAAAAACCCAAAAAAACAAATACTGGAGGTCATTCTTTGGTTTCATTCTCCAAGTAAAGCATAGATTCTTTAAAGAATGATTAAAGGCTGGGAAGGTGGCTCAGTGGTAGAGCACTTGCCTTGCATGCCTGAGGCCCTGGGTTCGATTCCTCAGTACCACATAAGCAAAAAGAAAAAAGCCGAAAGTGGCACTGTGGCTCAAGTGGTAGAGCACTAGCCTTGAGCTGAAGAGCTGAGGCCCAGAGTTCAGGCCCCACGACCGGACCCAAAAAAAAAAAAAAAAAGATTAAAATATGTTTCATGTCACCCTCTGGTGCTCATTATTAGAGAAAGCAGAAATCCCATAGTATATTATATAACACTCAACAAGTTATATTGTTATTTACACTTACTAGAATATTATGCAGGTAAAAAATTTAAATATACATTTCAAGCACTTAGATCTCTCTTCTCCCTTTCTCCTTCCTTTCCTTTTCCCCTTCCTTCCTTCCTCTTTGCTTCCTTCTTTCTCCACATTAAATTGCTTTATTTGCATGATACTAAATCGTACAAACCACCATGTTTTATTTTTGGATGTTTGTTTTCTCTAACCACAAAAGAAAGCCCTCAAGAGTATATTGGTTTTGCTGTCCATTCTAATTTTTTTTTTAATTGTATTTTATTTTATTTGAGAACATACTGTACAGAGGGGCTACAATTACATGGTCAGGATAATGCATACATTTCTTACCAAGCATTGCAGCCTCCTCCTTTGTTTACCCTTCACTTCCCTTCCCCGCCTCCCCCCTCCCCCCACCTGTCCATTCTAATTTTATAATTATAGTTTCCCTTAGTCTTGATTGACTTCCCTTTCTGATTTGATTTAAAATTATAAACTAGAAATACTCCACAGGTATAATTTGATTTTTCCCTTTGGATTTAAAAAAATTTTTTTTGTTTGAGACTGAGACTGTCTCACTTTTTGTCTGACACTTTCCCTCATTGCCTGATGCTCTACAACCTGAGCCATACTTTCAGCCCCATGGATTTTGTTTGTTTTAAGACAAGATCTTATGTAATCCATGCCACCGGGGACATACACTGTAGCCCAGACTGGCCTCAACTGGAATCTTCCTACCTCATCTCTCCAGTGCTAGGATCATGGGTGTGTCCTATCCTTTTATGAGATTGATGTGCTCTACCTACTGTGCTAATGAAGCACCTTAGCGACTCTTTAAAAAAAAAATCAAGAAAGATGCTTTAATCTGTCTTCAGAAAAAAGATGTGTCAAAGGCTGTGGTAATCGCTTACCTCAGAGTTTGATACTTTTTCCATCTTTGTCTCTGCAACCTTTACTGCTATAAATAAGCCTGTGGCCCTTGGTTTGTTCTAGTGAAAATAAACATACTGTGGTGATAGTAGGAATTACATTCCCATTTTTCTCCCAGTCAAGACTTTTTTTTTGGTAATACAATTTTGAATTATAATTTATTAACCAATTGCTAGTTTTAGATTCTATCACTCAAATCTTTAGTTTTGCCACTTATTGAGGTGCTTATTGTAATATTAATATATTTAGAGCAGAAATGTCGTTTTTTAGGGAATCTAGAGCAACAGCAAAGCTGAGGTCAAACTGCCATAAGGATGGACACCAAAGAAGCTGTGTTTGGGACAAAAAGAAATCAAGATAAGGTAGATGTGAAGTAGAGAAAGAGCTGGCCCCAGGGAAGTGGGTGGTAGGTTGGAGCGGGTTGTATATCTCTAAGGGCAAAGGGTAGTTAGATTTTTGAAGTGAAAGCCATGAAAAACTTACAGGAAATATTGATGATTGAAGCTCAACTAGTATCTTTCCTCTAAATATACAAGTTTTCACTGACAACTAGCAAAATCCTTCAAAGATGGTAAGTTTGGGCTAGCCTTATTATGTGTGAGAATCGGGGTTCAATTCCTAGTACAGCATTTTTTAAAGAATTGTTATCTACATAGAGGAGTGAGTGCTAATATTCTGGAATAGTGTCCCCTCTCTGGCTATTTGTAGAAGACGCTATGATAATAGTTGAGAAACCTATTAAAAAATCCCACCTTGAGTACCTATGCCTGTTGTTATTTGTAAGTTAAAAGAGCATCTCCAATTGGAGTATTCAACTGACAAAATATGTACAGAGGATTTTTCTTCTTATTTTATGTAAAAATTGTGTTTCTCCTCATAGCAACATGAACCGTGAGGACCGGAATGTGCTGCGCATGAAAGAACGGGAAAGGCGGAATCAGGAAATTCAGCAGGGTGAAGACGCCTTCCCACCCAGTTCCCCTCTATTTGCTGAGCCATACAAAGTTGTAAGTTTGAAACTTTTTTCCCCATCTATGTAACCCTTTTACTTTTAAAATGTTTTAAACTTGGGCTGGGAATATGGCTTAGTGGTAGAGTGCTTGCCTTGTATGCCTTGAGCAAAAGAAGCTCAGGAACAGTGCCCACGTCCTGAGTTCAAGTCCCAGGAATGGCAAAAAAAAATTTTTTAACGATTTTTAATGTTAGAAATTTATTATAAAAACCATTTGCTTGGGCTGAGAAGGTGGCTCAGTGGTAGAGCGCTTGCCTTGCATGCCTGTGGCCCGTCCTGGGTTTGATTCCTCAGCACCACATAAGCAAAAAGAAAAAAGCCGGAAGTGGCATTGTGGCTCAAGTGGTAGAGTGCTAGCCTTGAGCTGAAGAGCTGAGGGACAGCGCCCAGACCCAGAGTTCAGGCCCCACGACCAACAACAAAACAAAACAAAAACATTTGCTTTCTTTCTTTCTTTCTTTTTTTTTGTAAATGGAGCATCCTTTTTTTTTTTTTTCGGTAGTAATGAAATGCATATGGGAAAGTATATAAAATGTGTTATGGCTTGAAGAATTTTTACCACACAAACCACCTCAGATAATCAGTGTTCATATCAGAAAAAAAGAGTATTACACAATAGATGTCCTTGAATTCCCATTCTCATTGCTGTCCTATATTCTTTAAAAATGTGGGCGGACACTGTTGGCACATACCTTTAATCCTAGCTACTCAGAAGGCTGAGATCTGAGATTGAAGTTCAATGCTAGCTTGGGCAGGAAAATCTGTGAGACTCTTTATCTTCAGTTAACCACCAGGAAACCAGAAGTGGCACTGTGGCTCAAATGGTAGTACTTACCCCAGCCCAGAGATCAAGCCCCACAACAGACCAAAAAAAAAAAAAAAGATGATTTTTATAGATCATTTTGTCTCCCCCTACTTCTTGCCATTCTACTTAATTTACTAAGTTTCATTGACTATTAGTGTGTTTGGAAAAATGTGTTATCACTATGTTTGGTTCTTTTTTTATTATCATAGACCTGAATTCTCTCTCTCTCTCTCTCTCTCTCTCTCTCTCTCTCTCTCTCTCTCTCTCTCTCTCTCTCTCTCTCTCTCTCTCTCTCTTTTTATTGTGAAAATACTGTACAGAGGGGTTACAATTACATGGCCAAGATAATGAGTACATTTCTTATCAAGCATTGTAGCCTCCTCCTTTGTTTCCCCTTCCCATCCCTTCCCATCCTCCCCCCCCGCCCCCCTATCTCTCTCTCTTTCTCTCTTTTTTTTATGCCAATTCTGGGACTTGAGCTCAGGGCCTGGGCACTGGCCCTGAGCTTCTTTTGCTCAAGGCTAGCACTCCAGCACTTGAGGCACAGCACCACTTCCAGCTCTTTCTGTTTATGAGGTACTGAGGAACCCAGGCTTCATGCATGATAGGCAAGCTCTCTACCACTAAACCACATTCCCAGCCCCATAAATATTCTTGATTTTCTAATATATTCAATGCTTAACTGTCCAGAGTTACATTAGCATATTATCAGAAATGGTAAGTTAAGTCAATTGCTAGTTTTTTTGGTTTTTTTTTTTAGGTCCAGTCGTGGGGCCTGAACTCTGGGCCTGGGCGCTGTCCCTCAGCTCTTCCAGCTCAAGGCTAGCGCTCTACCACTTGAGCCACAGTGCCACTTCCAGCTTTTTTCTTTTTGCTTATGTGCTGCTGAGGAATCGAACCCAGGTCCTCATGCATGCAAGGCAAGCGCTCTACCACTGAGCCACCTTCCCAGCCCTTTTGGTTTGTTTTTTAGTGCCAATACTTGGGCTTGAACTCAGTGCCTCCCATTTTCACTCAGTTCTTTCACTTAGCTGGGTCTCTTCCACTGCAGCTATATATTTCCACTTCAGGCTTTTTGCTGGTTAATTGGAGATAATTTGTCTGTTTAGGCTAGTTTCAAACTGTTATCCTCAGACCTCTTGAATAAGCTAGGCATGAACATTTGGTACCTAGATCAATTGCTGTTTTTTTGTTTTGTTTTGTCAGTCGTGGGGCTTGAACACTGGGCGTGGGTACTGTCCCTCAACATTTCAGCTCACGGCTAGTGCTCTACCACTTGAGCCACATCGCCACTAATGGTTTTCTGGTGTTTTATTGGAGGTAAGAGTTTCATGGACTGGGGCTGGGAAGGTGGCTCAGTGGTAGAGCACTTGCCTTGCATGCCTATGGCCCGTCCTGGGTTCGATTCCTCAGCACCACATAAGCAAAAAGAAAAAGGCCGGAAGTGGCGCTGTGGCTCAAGTGGTAGAGTGCTAGCCTTGAGCTGAAGAGCTGAGGGACAGCGCCCAGACCCAGAGTTCAGGCTCCACGACCGGACCCAAAAAAAAAAAAAAAAAAAGAGTTTCACGGACTTTCCTGCCTGGGCTGGCTTTGAACCGTAATCCTCAGCCACCTGAGTAGCTAGGATTACAGGTGTGAGCCAGCAGCACCCGGCCAATTGCTGTTTTTATTACTATCATTTTACTTTATTTGAAATTATAATGTCCACCAAAAAGTACTACCTTTCATAACTTTTAGTTTTAGTGGCAAAAGATGTTTTTCTGACTTTTAATTTGACTTTGGATTTCATTTCAGCTGTTCTTAATATTTTAAAGGTATATATCATGTGTAATAGATGATATACTATGTATTATAGCTATAAGTATAAAATTGAGTGTTAGACTTTCTGATGAAATATTAAAAGTAGCAATGTATTCTCAGTTATCACATAAAGTTTGATGTTTATAGAAACCATTTATGATTGCTGACATAGTGTATGTGAATGTAACACCATGGATTAGGGATTAAATAGAGATTAAAAGTATATTGAAAAAAATAAAATTTTCTCCAGAATTTTTGCATCATCCTACCATTTATTTTGCAATTATTCTGTAAAGAATTTGATTTGTTTTCTAATCCTGTTGCTACCTATAAGTAGCTGTATATTTGCCTGTCCTGTTTAATAAGATCAAACAGATTTTCAAACAATCAAAAGGCTTTATTTGCAGATCCTAAAATAAATAGGGGTAGTTTATTCTTAATTTTTTTCTTTCTTTTTTTTCTTTTGTTAGTCATGGGGCTTGAACTCAGGGCCTGTGTGCTGTACCTGAGCTTTTTCACTCCAGGCTAGCACTCTGCCATTTTGAGCCACAGCACCACTTCAGTTTTTTGGTGGTTAATTAGAAATAAGAGTCTCACGGACTTAATCCTCAGATTTCAGCCTCCTGAATAGCTAGGATTACTGGTGTGAGCTACCAGGGCCTGGCTCTTGATTTCTTTTTAATATAAACAGTAAGCTTTCTTCCATATATATGAATGAAAGTCTTACACTTAATAGATATATTGGACCTCCTCATTATCCTGATTTGAAACTTAACTCATTGATTTAAAATTTTAATAATTTGTTGATTTAATTAATAGCCAGATTTAAACTTTATCAATGAATTTTTGAGGCTTAATTTATTGTTTGGCTTTTTTTTTCTTCTTTTTTTTTTTTTAAGTTTTTTTGAGACAGGTTCTCACTATGTAACTCAAGCTAGTCTTGAACTTGCTGAGGCTACTCTCAAATTCTAATGTCTGATTAAGACCTGGAATTTACATATGCTGACCTACACTGCCACTCCTGGTAGTTTCTGACTTAACGGATGAATCATATAAACAAAAGGAATTAATTTTTTTTCAAGATGACTGTATATTGCTTGGTTTCACTACATTTTTGTTTCTGCTCCTAACTGTTAACATTGACTTAGAAGGTGTGAAATGTTTATTTACATCAGTTACTAAAATGTGAATGTTGGCTAATCTGCTGGCCATGGATCTTAATCATATAAGGGCAGATTCCTTTACTGTTTCTCAAAAGCCCCCTTTTTTTCTGCTGTTCCTATATGTTTACTGGTTTAAGAAAATTGTTTTGCTCATTTTTTTCTCTTAAATTCACTTTATATATTTCTCTGTGTCCTACAGAGTATTTGTGTTTTAGCATGGTTATTTTCAGACACAAATTTTATTTCACTGTGAAAATCATGTATTTGAGTGCTGGGAGTATACTCAGTGGTAGAGCATTCATCTAGCATGTGAGAGAGGCCCTGGGTTCAGTCCCAGAACCATCACAACCAACAACAACAAGAGACAAGCACATAGACACACATTTGAAGTTTGTTTCTAAAGGTTAACTTTAGGATGTGAGGTAAATGAAGCCTCACTTTGGAAAGGTCTTTTCCATTTGAAAGTTAGAAAATCAGCCGGGCCCCAGTGGCTCACACCTGTAATCCTAGCTACTCAGGAGGCTGAGATCTGAGGATCATGGTTCAAAGCCAGCCTGGGCAAGAAAGTCTGTGAAACTCTTATCTCCAGTAAACTACCAGAAAACTAGAAGTGGCGCTGTAGTTCAAAGTGGTAGAGCCCTAGCCTTGAGCTGAAGAGCTGAGGGACAGTGCCCAGGCCCAAAGTTCAAGCCCCACAACCAACAACAAAAAAAAAAAAGTTAAGAAAATCAGCTTTAGAAGTATATTTTATTTTCAGATTATGCTAATATAATTTTATCTTATATTTTTTGTAGACTAGCAAAGAAGATAAATTATCAAGTCGTATTCAGAGTATGCTTGGAAACTACGATGAAATGAAGGATTTCATAGGAGACAGAGCTATACCAAAGCTTGTTGCAATTCCCAAGCCTACAGTACCACCAACAGGAGATGAGAAATCAAACCCAAATTTCTTTGAACAGAGACATGGAAGTTCTCATCAGAGTAGTAAATGGACTCCAGTAGGACCTGCACCCAGCACTTCTCAGTCTCAGAAACGGTCTTCAGGCTTACAGAGTGGACACAGTAGCCAGCGTGCCAGTGCAGGTGGTAGCAGCAGCACTAATAGTAGTAGTCAGAGGCATGACCGTGACTCATACAGCAGTAGCCGGAAGAAAGGCCAGCATGGATCAGAACACTCCAAATCACGATCTTCAAGTCCTGGGAAAACCCAGGCAGTTTCTTCACTAAGCTCTAGTCATTCCAGGTCTCATGGGAATGATCACCATAGCAAGGAACATCAGCGTTCCAAGTCTCCTCGGGACCCTGATGCCAATTGGGATTCTCCTTCCCGTGTACCCTTTTCAAGTGGGCAGCACTCAAATCAGTCTTTCCCACCGTCGTTGATGTCAAAGTCCAGTTCGATGTTACAGAAACCCACTGCTTATGTTCGTCCCATGGATGGACAGGAGTCCATGGAACCCAAGCTGTCCTCTGAGCACTACAGCAGCCAGTCCCATGGCAACAGCATGACTGAGCTGAAGTCCAGCAGCAAAGCACATCTCACCAAGCTGAAAATACCTTCCCAGCCACTGGATGTAAGTCACACATTTAGACCTTTTTAACATTGTGACTGTGTGAAATAATTGTCCATGAAATTTTGAGTAAACTTGGAACCACCTTTTTCCCTTAATAGTAAGGAGTATAAAGTTTAAAGGTAGAGAAAAAAAAAGTTTAAAGGAAGCCTGTGAGTTGACTCCTAAGTGTATCCATAGAATTGTAAACTTCCCCTCTCAGGGAAAGGCTAAAAGTCATTGATGGTTTTCAGTTATTCAGATGACAGATCCATTATAAATAAAAAAGTGTGATCCACCAATATCTTGGGTTTCCCGCTATTGAGTCTATAAAGAATATATTGAGGGGCTGGGAAGGTAGCTCCGTGGTAGAGTGCTTGCCTTGCATGCATAAGGCCCTGGGTTCGATTCCTCAGCACCACATAAGCAGAAAAAGCCAGAAGTGGTGCTATGGCTCAAGTGGTAGAGTGCTAGCCTTGAGCTGAAGAGCTGAGGGACAACCAGGCCCAGAGTTCAGGCCCCACGACCAACCAAAAATAAGTAAATAAAAAATGTATATATATACACACATACATTGATTCTATAAAGAATAATATACCCTGTTTTCTTTTGTTTAAAAAGAAAATTAAGGGTCTGGGAAGGTGGCTCAGTGGTAGAGCGCTTGCCTTGCATGCCTGAGACCCTGGGTTCAATTCCTCAGCACCACATAAGCAAAAAGAAAAAAGCCGGAAGTGGCGCTGTGGCTCAAATGGTAGAGCACTAGCCTTGAGCTGAAGAGCTGAGGGACAGTGCCCAGGCCCAGAGTTCAGGCCCCACGACCGGACCCCCCCCCCCCAAAAAAAAAAATTAAGTTATTTGTTCTTATAGTAACATTCATGAGTAAGATACAAGTCGTGGTTCATGTGGAGATGGTAGTTTGGATGCTATCATTCTTTTCTCTGATTACACTTAAAAGATTGAGACAGTTGTAAAAGTACATGTAAAACGTACTTTTAAACATAGCATTGAAAATAGCCAAAGAAATGAGCACTTATTATGAAGTAATTTATGACATAATCTTTTTTAAATTAGCAAAATTATGGATTTAATTGTGA
Organism: Dipodomys merriami; assembly: GCF_024711535.1. Classification (NCBI taxonomy): domain Eukaryota; kingdom Metazoa; phylum Chordata; class Mammalia; order Rodentia; family Heteromyidae; genus Dipodomys; species Dipodomys merriami. Next base: position 1,477,579 of record NW_027206002.1, on the reverse strand, counting down.
CATTACATTGATACATGGAATTTTGTCTTTTGATATAGGTTGTGCAATAAAAAATTAAAAAGTAATATCAATAGCCAAAAATCATAGCTCAAGTGATGGGAAACAGGACTGAAGGATATTTAAACTACTGTTTTGAGAACATTTAAGTATCCTTCCTGTGGCCTTAGGAAACTGTTATGTTTATCATCTAATTACTCCCCAGAGAACACTAAATGGTAATTTGTTCTTTCTTTAAACAGTAACATCTTAAGGGTAAGACTTAAGCTTTCTGATTCCTATGTGTGCCTTAAAATAGGTACTTTACCTTCTGTGATTTAAGAAAGACTGTAAAATGTGTTAAAAAATCAGTCATCTTTTCAGTAGTGCTCATATTACCCTGCTTGTTAATGTGAAATGGTAACAGTATCTTGATAGATTTTGTATATGATTAAACTTGTGAATTTTTTATAAGTTGCTCACCTGAAAATTATATTAAAATATTAAATTTAGGTATAATAAATGTAAAAAAAATTTTTAAAAGACAAATGGAAATGTTTCCTGGGCTGTGTGGTTTGGTGAGTTAGATTTTTTAGTACTTAAAAAAAATTTATGTTTAGGGAAACCAGTCCAAATATTCTAAGTAGTATTCTGATTTAGAGTACTGTTATCATAAATACTTCTTTAAATTTTATCTTTTACAATTTGTGCAATAACAAAATTAAGAAGTAATATCAGTAGCCAAAAATCATAGCTCATAGCTCAAGTGATGGGAGAAAGGACTTAAGGATAGTTGTGTTTTGTACAACTGTGTAGTAAATACTAAAAGTCTAATAAGCTACTCCAACTCTAATGTGGGCTTTTTCCCCTCCCCTCTTTCTTAAGGCATCATCAGCTTCTGGTGATGTGAGCTGTGTGGATGAAATTCTTAAAGTAAGTGTTAAAAGAATAATTTCGGTGTTTTTATTTATGATGCTTTAGCATCATAATTACCCTTCTTGGATCCATTGCTGCTTTCTGGCCATTCTCTGCCTTTTATAGTCGCCTGAAAATGACCTACCATCTTTTGCTTGCTTGAAATCTTGCGGATAGTGTTTGTTTCGTTTGTTTTGCTGTGAGGCTCAGGTGGGGTGTTCATTGGCTCTATTGTGTTTTATTCACCAATTTGTATATTATTTGTTGTCCTTTACTACTGTAAGCAGTAAATATTGTTTGGTTTTCTGAAAAAACATTTTCCTTCTTACACATGAACTTCACAAAGGATCTAAAGCAAAGCATTGTTTATGTGTGTATTAAATACAAATAGTTGTTTTCCTTAACTTTAAATTCCATGGTTTGTATATTTGCCTTCAGAGATTTGGCTTTGTTTTTAAGTAAAACAAATTCTAGTCTTGACAATTTGCTTTGAAAAGAGGAAGATATCAAATATAACTGCACTTCCTCAGACTGAACCATTTAATAATCTGAAGTGCTAAAGAAGCTCAACAGTTACTAGTCAAATGATTATGTCAAAAATAGCTTGCTTCATAATTTGTCTGTACTTGGTGGTCAAACTGTACAATAATTTGAGTACTTACATTTTGAGTCTTCATTGGATACATTTACAATATGCATGACAAAAAAAAGAACATTTTTCTATTGGAAAAAGACAAAGTCTAATGAATTAGTGAGTTGCATTGACTTCATTTTGTTATTAGGAGAAAAGTATCTGTCACAATTTTTGGTGAGCTCCTGAATTGTTTTGTTTGTACTGTATTTTGCTATGAATTCCCTTGTGACTACCTGCTTTTTAATGCTCTCATCCTTTTGCTTTCCCCTTCCTTCCTTTAGCGCGCTAAAATCTTTTATGGCTACCATTTTGTTGAACTTGTTTCTCTAAGGCATTATTTTTTCTTCATCTAGCAGTTTAATTTGACTCCTTTTGTTTGTTTGTTTGGCTTGTTTTGTAACTGCCTGCTGTTTTATACTTGATTTTTCCTGTTGGAAATACGTTGAAGTAGGTATGACTGTTGTTATGCTCCATTGTTTTTATGTCCATCTGCTTTTCCTGTCTTTCTGTCTGCCTTTTTGTAATCCTGTGACTTCTCTTAAATAGGAGTGCATTCTTTTTGCCTCTGCCCTTTTCTTTCTGTGCTTTGGCCTACCTTTTCTACCATCTTTGGCTTTATTTGTTAGACGGCTATTCAGTATTTCTCTGTTGCCTTGGTCTCTTTTGGGTCTTAGTTTTTGTCTCTTAATTGCTTTTATCCTGGGTTTTTATTTTAATTTCTCTTTGCTTCTTTTGACTCAACATGTCAGAAGCCATATTGAAATAGATTTTTCTATTAGTAGTGTCATGCCCCACGAGTTAAGTGTAGAATTCTCATTATGTCTTGTTTCTTCCTCATGTTATATTTCATCACAAAACTAGATGTGGACTTTGAAATTCCCATTCCTTGCTTTCCATTTCAGTCACCTTGAGCTTTAGTACTTAGAAGAGTCTTCACTTTCTGTTTGTAGACTCTCTTGGCTCATGTGTTTTCTACATTGTTTTCAGATTCTTCAGTCCCTGTCTTCAGAACTTTTTTTTTCTTAGCATTTTTTAGCAGCACCCTAAGATTACTATTCTAAGAAAGAATGGTGTCCAAATTTAACACGTAGACCTTCCACAGGCCAGTCCTAAGCCTTCTTCCTACTGATGGACCACTTTTGCCAGGCTGGTTTCATAAAGCCATATACATTTTCTTGTTCTTTTACTTCCTTAAGTAAGTTTCCTTGGAATGTTTCTTCTTGTTCTTCAGTTTCTTCTTTTATTTTCCTTAGACACCGAATAAAAGCCTTCCCCCTGTAGGAGACATATTAATAACTCTTCCTTTGAATCTGCAACCTGTAAATTTTAGGTGCATGTATATGAAGTCTAAGAAGTCTTTCCCCTGAATCCTCAGTAATGCACAGAATTTTAGTACCTAGAAGATATTCTTGTATTTAATTATGCCTTTGATCTTATAATTTTTCCGTATTTTATATATACAGGGCTTGACACAAGGCCTGTTTTAGGTGGAGTCATTTGGTGATAAATTATCAACTGAGAGTATTCTAATATTTCCGATGTAAAATGTTAATACCAAAACCCAAGGTGTATTGGTTTCTGTTTCCTTTTTCCTTCCCGATCTGTGGTGTGCCAGGAACTAAAAGTCTATTTCTCTTCATCTTTTTTTTTTTTTTTTTGGTCCTTTATGCCACTTGAACTCTGAAATTGGGTGCTATCCCTGAGTTCTTTTGCTCAAGCCTAGTGCTCTACCACTTTAAGCCAAGCACCACGTTGGGTTTTCTGGTGGTGAATTGGAGATAAGTGTCTTGGAACTTTGTTGCCAAGACTGGCTTCGAACTGTGATCCTCAGGTATCAGCTAGGCCTTCAGGCATGAGCCCCACCACACCTGGCTGCTGCTTCATGTTTTTCTTCAGATTTTTTTTCCCTTTAAACAATTTGTAGTTCTAGACATCCCATGATGAAAATTTTAATTTGAAACTGGTACATATTTATGGGAATTTTCAATTTACCAATTAAAAGCATGCTAATTCAGCACCCTGTTACATGTCAAGCACTGGGATACAGTGATGGTAATGATGATAGTTGCATGCTTTGAGCTGACCTTCTAGAGCTGGATGTAAGAAATAGTAAGAGCATTGGATAAAGAATATGTGAGTGACTATTTTAAGAGCTTCTAGTAGAGACTATATCAAGTGTCCTGTTTCTGCCCTCTTTACTCATTCTGTTGCCCAAAGATAGTCAGTCCCCCCAGAGACTATATACATTTACTAGGACATAGATTATTATTTATGTTAGTTACTTAACAGTATACTGTAGATATCATTTCATATCAGTTCAAATTTTCATTTTAATGTCTGTTTGGTGTTTCATTGTATGGATGTCTGCTAATTAACACTGTACTGTTGGGTACCTGTTCTCCCCGCACCCCCTACCTACTCCCCCGTCCCCATTTTTCAAATGTGAGCCTGAAATGTGTGTCCTAATTGTGTGGTTGTAGCTATAGGATAAATTCCTAGATAAGCTACCACCTTTAACAAAACATTCCCTCCTTATTGTAAGTCTTTCATCATTCTCTCCCCTGCTAATATATACTTTTTTAATCTTATTCAAACCTCACTTGGACATATTTAGCATAATTAGAAGACATTGAGTGAAATCATACTTAGGGTTTTGCTGGTCTGCTTTCCTTCTTATGTGCTTTTGGAGTCCCTTTTCTGGTTTTCCCATGTGACCATATTTTCCTCTCAGCTCATGGGTTATGTTGTCAGATTTCTTACTATAAAATTCTGTGTGTCCATTACTTAGTAAATATATAGTGTTAAGTAAGTAATCTTTATACTTGGATTGATTTATTTCTTCATAGAGCTACACTTATCTGTATCATAATAGCATTGTAAGAAGTGAGTAACAGACAAGCAAAACAGCACACTGTGGGTCAATTAAAGGTAAAGTAAATGTTAGCTGTTAGCCCCATGCTTCCATTGATTCCCACAACAAACTCTCTTTAGTAGCATTTTATTATGTGCCTTGTATTTGATACAGGCCCATTTCTATCACTCTTCAGAGTTTATCCTAACTGCAAATTCCTTGCAGGAAATAAGCATTTATTATTTACCCTCCTATTAACAGCCCCGTAGTGCCTTGCACACAGTTGTGCTTCATCAGTATTTATTGACTTAAATATGTATAATTTTAAAGAGCAATCACAAAACCAGCATTTATAAGTACAAATCTGGTTTTTAGCGATACAGTTTTTAATCCTTGACCTGGTTGAAAACAAACTGTAATAATTACATTTCAGGAGATGACGCATTCATGGCCTCCCCCTCTAACGGCTATTCATACACCATGCAAAACAGAGCCTTCCAAATTTCCTTTTCCAACTAAGGTAAGTAAATAAACTCTATCTTTAATAATATAAGAAAACACTAAATGGCTCACCTAAAATCATGTAAGTTCAAAATTGGCTTGCATTCCCATTCTGATGGAAAATACACAATAATTAAGTTCAGAAAGTGAACATTGCTATGAAGAAATTCAAATAGGGTAATGGAAGTGAGGGCATCGTGGCCTGAGGTATTTTATTTAAGAAAGCTTGGCAGGCAATATAGGGGGAGAGACATTGATATTTATTCTAAACTATTACAGTTTTCTAGGCCAGAGATGGTTAGGGCTTCTCAAACCATTATTTTTAATGAACCCCTTTATGTAGATCTTAAAAACTATACTGTAGAAAGAAGTTCCATGAGTAATACAACAGTTCCCACCCAATCCCAAGATTTGCAGATTAAATTTATACTCAGACACAGAATACACAAATGAATTCTCTTTGTGAGAGTTTGACCATGGCTCCTAGTAATAGCCTTTCCCTCATTCTTGTTCTCCTCCATCTCACCAAAGCTGCTTTCATGTGTACTTTTGCAAGTCTTTTATATGAATTTAGATACATTTATATGTAATTATGTGTGTGAAATCATTACATACAAGCATTTCCTTATTTTCTTCTATTCAGCTATATTGTATATATAGCCTTAGGAAACTTTTCATATTATTACATATAAGATTTTAACTTTATTCAAAGTATAAATATATCCCAGTTTATTTGCTCATTTCTCATTGGTATTTAACTTGTTAATATGTTTTCATTTCTGTGAACATTTCTTTAGTAACTTTTTTGTGTCTTTTTATATATTATTTAAGATGTAAAATAAGACAGAATTTTGGGGATTAAGGAGTATGTATCATTATACACTCTGATTTCTCTGTTGTCACAGATTTGTAACAGCCTTTACTCTTTTAATACCTATTATTCCTTACATGCATACCAGTATATGGTACTGCAGACCAGTATATGGTACTATTAAGTACCAATCTTTTTAGTGAGAAATTGCATTTTATTTGCTAGATTGCTAGTGAAGCTCCTCATCTTAAAGCTCATGCTTTTGATTTCTTTGTGGATGAATTCCCCTATTCTTGCTATTCTTTTTTTGGAGGGAAAGGGGTATTGGTCATGGGACTTGAACTCTCTGAGCATTTTTTTTTTTTTTTTTGATCAGTCATGGGCTTGAACCCTGGGCCTGGGTGCTGTCCCTCAGTTCAAGGCAAGCACTCTACCACTTGAGCCACAGTGCCACTTCTGGTTTTCTGGTGGTTTATTGGAGATTAGAGTCTCATGGACTTTCCTGCCCGGACTGGCTTGGAACTGTGATCCTCAGATTCTCAGCCTCCTGACTAACTAGGATCACAGCCATGAGCCACTGGCACCCAGCTTCCTTGAGCTCTTTTGCTAAAGGCTAGCACTCTACCACTTGGAGCCACAGCACAACTGCTGTTTTTTTGGTGGTTAATTGAAGATTAAGATTCATGTCTAGGCTGGCCTTGAACTGCATTTCTGATCCTCAGATCTTAGCCTACTGAGTAGCTGGGATTATAAGCATGAGCCACCAGTACCTGACTTATTCTTGCTATTCTATAGGTGGTATCTTTAATCTATTGAGTTTCAGGAGGTTGTCTTTTTCATTTTTTTTATTGCTTTTGTTTTGTTTGAATTCCTTATTTTATTTTATTTTATTTTTGTCAGTCATGAGGCTTGAACTCTGGGCCTGAGCACTGTCCCTCAGCTTTTCAGCTCAAAGTGAATTACCTATTTTAATAAACAACATTTTAAACATATCTCCCAATTAGATTTGTGTTTTAGTTTCATGGTTTAAATATTTTACCTTTGTGTGTGTGTGTGTGTGTGTGTGTGTGTGCGTGTGCGTGTGCGTGTGCGTGTGCGTGTGCGTGTGCGTGTGCGTGTGCGTGTGTGTGTGTGTGTGCTTGGGCACTGTCCCTGAGCTCTTCAGCTCAAAGTAGCACTCTACCATTTGAGCCACAGTGCCAGTCCTGGTTTTCTAGTGGTTCATGGAGATAAGAATTTCACAGATCTATCTTCCTGGGCTGGCTTTAAACCATGATCCTCAGATCTCAGGCTCCTGAGTAGTTAGGATTACAGGCGTGAGCCACCAGCACCCGGCTTGGCTTTACTTTTTAATGTTTGCTTTTTAATGTCTTCCCAGAATCATAAACATATGTTCTTATTTTTCTTTCTCTCTGGTTTTAGGTAATTTTTTATGTTTTGTGGTTTCTGTGGTTTGAGGTAGGGTGTTGCCATGTATTCCCTGAGACTGACCTTGAACTCTCATTCCTCCTGCCTTAAGTTTTCCAAGTGCTGAGATTACAGGCAGGTGTCACTATTAATTTATCTTTTTTTTTTTTGTGGTTGTGGGACCTAAGCTCTGGACCTGGGTGCTGTCTCTCAGCAATTCAGCTCCAGGCTAGTGCTCTACCACTTGAGCCACAACTCCAGTGGTGATCAATTGGAGATAAGAGTCTCATGGACTTTCTTTCCTGGGCTGGGCTTGAACTGCAGTCCTTTATTATCAGCTTCCTGAATAGCTAGGATTACATTATCTTTTGCTTCAATTTTTAAAAATTTCCTTTATGACTTAAGTTGTTAAACTTTTTTTCACATATTTATTAGCCATTTGTTCTTTTCAGAACTGTTTAATTCATTTGTCCATTTATTAATTGGGTTTTTTAAATTAAAGTTTGATTTTTGAACTCTTTATATATTCTGTATATTAATCCTTTACTAAATAGAGGGAATAGCTGGCAAAGTTTCTCTTATTCTCTATGCCAACTCTTTATTCCAGTAATTGTTTCATTTGAACATGAGGAATCTTTTTAATTTGATGCAATCCCATTTATCAGTTCTTCCTCTTATCTCTTGAGCAATTAGAGTTCTATTCAGGAAGTTGTAGCCTATGCCTACATCTTCCATTGTTTTCTCATAGCTGTTTTCAGAGTTCCAGGTCTTACATTAAGGTCTTTGATACATTTGAATTTGGTTTTTGTCAGGGTTCTACTTTCAGTCTTCTACATGTGGATATCCTTTTTAGCTTACAACATTTGTTCAAAAGGCTGTTTTTTTCTTATTCCTATTGAAAAATCTGATGGCTCTAATAGGGTGGATCTATTTCTGGGTCTTCTACTCCATTGGTATATATATCTGGTTTTGTACCACTATCTTGCTGTTTTTGTTAACTATGGATTGGCAGTTGAAGTTGAGATCATATATTGTGATACTTTCAGCATTACCCTTTTAATTTAGGATTACAGCTCAAATATCTCCCTTACTCCCTCCCTCAGTGGGACACGGTCTCACTAGGAAATGAGTCCAGTCAGTCAGTCCACTATTTGTGCTGCAATTCACATACTTTTAGGTTTCCCATTGTTGTTAGCATCACTGGTGCTTGCTACCTTTTCCAGCATCCCTTCTGTGGAGATGGAGTCTCTCAGTAGACTTTTCTGTCTGCACTGACCTGGAAACACAGGCCAATCTCAGTCTTCTGTGTACCTTAGGATGTCTTATGCCACTGTACCCAGCCTTGGGTTGAGAAAGAATCTCAATCTTTTTTTTTTTTTTTTGGCCAGTCCTGGGGATTCTGTCCTGAGCAGCTTTTTCTGAGTAGGTTATTTGAGATAAGGGTCATTCACTTTCCTACCATAATCCTCACATCTCAGTCTCCTGAGTAGCTAGGATTATAGACATGAGCCACCAATACCTGGCTCAGTAACTTTTTTGCTTGAGCTGGCTGTGAACCTTCATTCTTGTCCTCTCAAGTAACTTGGATTATAGACATGAGCCACTGGTCCTCAACTAGCCCCAAATTTTTTTATTTTTAAATTTGTTTATTTATTTTTGTTGGTCGTGGGGCCTGAACACTGGGCCTGGGAGCTGTCCCTCAGCTCTTCAGCTCAAGGCTAGTGCTCTACCACTTGAGCCACAGCACCACTTCCAGCTTTTTCTGCTTATGTGGTGCTGAGGAATTGAACCCAGGGCCTCAGGCATGCAAGGCAAGCACGCTACCACTGAGCCGCCTTCCCAGCCCCTGGATTTTTTTTTTTATTATACTGGTGCCAGGGCTTGAACTCAGAGCCCAAACATATATATATTTCTTTCTTTTTCTTCTTTTTTGTTGGTTGTGGGACATGAACTCAGCCTATGCACTGTCCCTCACATCTTCAGCTCAAGGCTTGCAGCTCTACCACTTGAACCACAGTGGCACTTCCAGTTTTCTAATGGTTAATTGGAGATAGGAGTCTCACAGACTTTCCTTGCCCAGGCTGGCTTTGAGCCGCCATCCTCAGATCTCAGCCTCCTGAGTAGTAAGGATTACAGGTGTGAACCATTGGCACCCCGCTAAGCATATATATTTATTTGTGTCATTACTGGGGCTTGAACTCAGGGCCTGGGTGCTGTCACTGTGATTTTTTGCTCAAAGATAGCACTCTACCACTTGAGCCACAGCTCCACTTCTAGCTTTTTGCTGGTTAATTGGAAATAGGAATCCCACGGACTTTCCTACCCAGGCTGGCTTCAAACTGCAATTCTCAGATCTCAGCCTTCTGAGTAGCTTGAATTACAGACATGAACCACTGGTGCTCAACTGAAACATATTTTTAAAACCAAGGATCTTTTTTTTTTTTTTTTTTTTTGGGTCTGGTCGTGGGGCCTGAACTCTGGGCCTGGGCGCTGTCCCTCAGCTCTTCAGCTCAAGGCGAGCGCTCTACCACTTGAGCCACAGCGCCACTTTTTTCTTTTTGCTTATGTGGTGCTGAAGAATCAAACCCAGGGCCTCGAGCATGCAAGGCAAGCACTTTCCCACTGAGCCACCTTCCCAGCCCAAAACCAAGGATCTTAACCTGAAATAATTTATTCTTTAGACCTCTAAATTAGGTATTGACTAATACCATAAATGCTGTTGAAAAGAAATAAATAATGGCAAGACTATCTGGTGGCTTAATAGTTTCTTTTTATATACTTGAATAATTTGTGTACAATTTAGACCACTTGCCACTAAATGAACACTTCTCTCTTAATTTTACTTGTGTAACTTTATGTTCTTTTTTCTTAGGAGTCTCAGCAGTCCAATTTTGGCCCTGGAGAACAAAGTGAGTATTTGTTTTCCTCTTGTTTTTCAAAGTTGATCTCTTTATTGACCATTTGATTCACATGGCCTTGCCTTCTATTGCTTTAAATAATTTTTTGTGTGTATCTTACTCTAATTTTATGGCCTGCTAAGTGATACTGGGTTGAGCTGAATCCTAGTTTACTTAAAGAATCAAAAAGTGTTATGTAGGTTATTGGAAATCAAAATAAACTTTTGATAATTTGAACTAATATTTGGTAGTTCACTAATTCAGGTTAATGGACACCTCTTAAGCTCAAGAGCCGCCGTCCTTTCTACTTCATGTAGATACTTGGTTCTATGGTAGCAGCACTCTAGACAACAATTGAGTCATTTCGCTGGCTGCCCATAGCTCTTCTCATCCTATATCCGTGCCTCCTCCCCTTTTTTTTCTGCATCTTCTGGTCTGTTGTCTTCTACATATGATCTCTCTGAAGAACTTGAGTAGAAGATATCTTTTGGGGATTCATATGTGGTCCCAAAAAGATCTGTAAGATTAACAAGGTCAGGAAACACTGCAGTGTCTTAACTTTGCCAAGTAACTCCAATTATTTCGCAAATAACCTCTTAAGTAAGGTAGACAAACCAGTTTTAACGTATGTTGGGAAATGAAATGTGGAAGTTGTTTTTTTTTTTTTTTTTAAACCTTTTGCTAGTTACCTTTAATTATCTTAATGCAAAGAGATAAAAACTAGAATAATAACTTTTTTTTTAGTAGGTCATGGAGCTTGAACTCGGCCTGGGCGCTGTCCCTCAGCTCTTTAGCTCAAGGCTGGTGCTCTGCCACTTGAGCCACAGTGCACATCTGGTTTTCTAAGTGGCTTATTGGAGATAAGAATCTCACGGATTTTTCCTGCCTGGGCTGGCTAGGATTACAGGTCTGAGCCACCAGCACCCAGCTCCAGAAGAATAACTTTTAATGTTAAGCTTTATCTGAGTATCTATTTCAGTTCCCTGGCTCTAGAAGAATAACTTTTAATGTTAAGCTTTATCTGAATATCTATTTCAGTACTATCTTTCAGCTATTGTTATAGAAAAAAAGGAAACAGACACTGGGTTTTTTTGTTGTTGAATTTTTTGGTGGGGGGAGGGGGTGAATTTTAGGGCATGCTGCAATTGAACCAGGACCTTGGGCATTCGTGCTAGGCAGTTGTTGTACCCCTTACACTGAGTCCTGGTCCTTAAGAAAAAAAAAGTTCTTAAGACAGAGTTTTGCTACCTTTGCCCTTACTGGCCTCAAATTTATGATCCTCTCTCTTGCTTTCAAAGTTGTCTGGATTATAGAAACCTAGCTGTTGTTAATATGCAGAGAATAGCTAGCTATAGATAAGAATATTTACATTTTCTCTCTTCTTTTAAGAATATCTTTTCTTATCACATTCCTACTGTCTCTCCCCAAAGCTAACTATAGCAAATGGTATCATAAGCTACATCTAGTCTTTATTACCTTGTGGCTTTCACTGAACTTCCTTTAAAGCTAGATTTCAGTATAAAGTACCTTGTTTTTATATGAAAATATCATACTTTATTTAACTAGTCTTTGTTTTTGCTATTGAAACCATTCTGTTGTAAGCATTCGTGTGTGTTTATGTGTAAATATTCCTTCAGATACACCAGATGTATGTAAAGTATGTCAGTAGCAATATAGATACAGTATTGACAATGTTACATTGCTCTCTAAAAAGATTGTAAAGTTTATAGCCTGTGAACATGCTTGTTTCTATCACATGCCATATTATTGGACTTGAATGTGTTGCCATTTTGAGCATTGAACAATTATCTGTTGTGACTTATATTTCTTTGTGGTAAGACATTTTGCAATCTAAACAGTTAAATTCATTTTCTCATTTCTGCATTGTTTTTGTTCTAGAAAGATACAACCCTTCTACTAAAACTTCAAATGGTCACCAATCAAAATCGTAAGTTTCTTATTTAATGAGTTTGTCTTTTGGGCTGGTTACCTGTAATATCTGAATATGTTAAATAATATTTAGAAACAATTGATTTTTTGTTTATTTACATATTCACTTATTTGTATGCTTCTGGAGAGCAAGGTTAGGCCCTTGCACATGTTAGGCAAGTGCTTTACCACTTAACTACATCCTCAGACCCATTTGTTTATTTTTGAATGTAGACTAGAAATTGAACCCAGGATTTTGTGCATGCTAGACACATACTTTACCTCTGAGCTATTTTCAAGTTAAAATACTACCCTTTGAAGTCAGAGGTAGGCAAACTTCTGTGTGAAGGGCCAGGTTTAGGTTTTCCGGGTCACTTGTTTCTGCCCTGAATATTGTATAAAAATGGCCATATGGACTTCTGTTTAGGCCTCTCTCTAGATCTAGAGTCTCCCTACTCTTTTATGGCTTCTCGTTCAATTTCAAATAAATTTACTATGTTTACCTAAAAAGAAAAGAAAAAAAATGACCATGGACTATATATAGGATTTTTTTCCCCTTTTGGTAGTGTGCTGGAATCAAATCCAGGACCTCATAAATGCTAGATAATCACTACTATTGAACTACATCCTGAGTCCTGTAAAACTTTATTACAAAGCAGTATTAAGCTAAACTTTGCTTGTGAGCCAGTTTGCCTACCCCGGTTCTTAGCTCAGAGTTTTTCCTCACCTCTCAGAGGTAGAAAATGGTGTGTGTATTTTCTTTTTTATTATTATTATTATTTTATTTTATTTTTTGCCAATCCTGGGGCTTGAACTCTGGATCTGGGTGCTGTCCCTGAGCCTCTTTGACAAAGGCAAGTTAGTGCTTTACCATGTGCTCCACAGTACCACTTCTGGCTTTTTCTGTGATTAATTGGAGATAAGACTCATGAACTTTCTGGCCCGGGCTGGCTTTGAACTGTGTGATCTTCACATCTCAGCCTCCTGAATAGCTAGCAGTACATGCATGAGCCATTGGAGCCCACCTTGGATGTTTGTATGTTCATCATTCATATTTAATCATGAAATTATAGACTAGGTTTGACAGCTGCAGGAGTACAGGTAGGTAGGGCAATTGAAGTCTGACCCTAACTCTAGACAAAGACACAAGATCCTTTTTTGTTGTTGTTGTTGTTGGTCAGGTCGTGGGGCCTGAACTCTGGGCCTGGGTGCCATCCCTCAGCTCTTCAGCTCAAAGCAAGCGCTCTATCACTTGAGCCACAGCACCATTTCCAGCTTTTTCTGCGTATGTGGTGCTGAGGAATCGAACCCAGGGCCTCATGCATGCAAGGCAAGCACTCTACCGCTGAGCCACCTTCCCAGCCCAAGATCCTTTTGAAAATAACTAAAGTACAAAGATGTGGGGGCCATGAATCAAGTGTTAGAGCATCTGCCTGTCAGGCCTACATCATTGGGTTCAAATCCCAGTTCTTGGAGGGGAAAAAAAGTTTGTTTCCTTTTTAAAAAATTGTTATTGGCGGGGCTGAGAAGGTGGCTCAGTGGTAGAGCGCTTGCCTTGCATGCATGAGGCCCTGGGTTCGATATCTCAGCACCACATAAGCAGAAAAAAAAAGCTGGAAGTGGCGCTGTGGCTCAAGTGGTAGAGCGCTAGCCTTGAGCTGAAGAGCTGAGGGACAGCGCCCAGGCCCAGAGTTCAGGCCCTACGACCGGACCCAAAAAAAAAAAATTGTTATTGGGGGCTGGGAAGGTGGCTCAGTGGTAGAGTGATTGCCTTGCCTGTATTCCTCACTATCACATAAGCAGAAAAAGCCAAAAGTGTTGTTGTAGCTTAAGTGGTAGAGTGCTAGCCTTGAGCTCAAGAGCTGAGGGACAAGGCCAGGCCCAGAGTTCAGGCCCCACAACCAACCAAAAAAAAAAAAAAAAAATTGTTATTGGAAGCTAGGCGCTGGTGGCTCATGCCTGTAATCCTAGCTACTCAGGAGGCTGAGATCTGAGGATTGTGGTTCAAAGCCAGCCTAGGCAAGAAAGTCCATGAGACTCTTGACTCCAATAAACCAATAGAAAACCAGTAGTGGTGCTGTAGCTCTCAAGTGGTAGAGAGCTAGCCTTGAGCTGAAGAGCTGAGGAACAGCCCTCAGGCCCAGAGTTCAACCCACGACTGACCAAAAAAAATTGTTATTGGACTGGTAATGTGTCTTAGTGGTAGAGTGCTTGCCTATGATGCATGAAGCCCTGGGTTTGATTTCTCAGTACCACATAAACAGAAAAAGCCATCAAGCCCCAGGACTGGCAAAAAAAAAAAAAAAAAAAAAAAGTTATAGGGCTGGGAATGTGGCTTAGTGGTAGAGTGCTTGCCTCACATGCATGAAGCCCTGGGTTTGATTCCTCAGTACCACATACCCAGAAAAAAAACCAGAAGTGGTACTGTGGCTCAAGTGGTAGAGTGCTAGCCTTGAGAAAAAACAAAGTCAAAGTCAGGGGCAGTGCCCAGGCCCTGAGTTCAAGCCCCAGGACTGGCAAAAAAACAAAAACAAAAACATATATTAAAGGTAATGTACAGCTGGGCACCGGTGGCTCACACTTATAATCTTAGCTACTCAGTAGGCTGAGATCTGAGGATCGCAGTTCAAAGCCAGCCTGGCAGGAAAGGATGTGAGACTTACCTCCAGTAAACCACTCAGAAAACTGGAAGTGGTGCTGTGGCTCAAGTGGTAGAGCACTCACCTTGAGCTGAAATGCTGAGGGACAATGCCCAGGCCCAGAGTTTAAGGCCCATGACCTACAAGACCTACAAGAAAATAAAAAAATAAAAAAATAAATAAAATAAAGGTGATGTACAGAAGAGTTACAGTTACATAAGTTAGGTAAAGAGTACATTTCTTTTTGGACATTGTCACCCTTTCCCTTGCTCTCTCCCAGTTTTCACCTCTCATTCCCACCAATAAGTTGTATAGTTCATTTTCAACACAGTGTCTAGTGAATACCACTGTTTCCTTTTTTCACCTTTTGTCCATTTCTGTGAAAAAAAGTAATTTTTTAGGACAATATTCTTTCTAATAGGCCTTCCATGTAACTAGGAAATATTGTATATTTAAGCAACAGAGTTTGTATTGGCTCTTATTTTTATTTTATAGGAGATGCAGAAATATGCATCACAGTATATAGGGTCTTTAGATGATAATAAATTCCAGCATGGGGTCACCACTTGAATTCCAGAGATCACAAATTAACTTACTGAAGCCAGGTGCTGGTGGCTCACGCCTGTAATCCTAGCTACTCAGGAGGATCGCAGTTCAAAGCCAGCCCGGGCAGGAAAGTTCGTGAGACTCTTATCTCCAATAAACCGCTAGAAAACTGGAAGTGATGCTGTGACTCAAGCGGTAGTGCGCTCTCCTTGAGCTGAAGAGCACAAGGACAGCGCCCAAGCCTAGAGTTCAAGCCCCACGACCGACAAAAAAAACACAAAAAACAAAAAACAAATTAACTTACTGAGGAGATATCAAAGGTCTAAAGAAAGTGGCCACGATTCCAGCTTTCTTTGCTATAGCCTCAAATGGTACTGACTAGACTGGTATCTTCTTTAGTTGAACAAAGAGAAGGACTGAGAATGAAAATATATAAATACACATACTTCCCCATATACTACTGAAAAATTCAAACTCTATTTCCATTATATTTCCATGCAAAGAACTAATGCTACCTACCATATATGTGCCTATTGCTTTGGTTGCTGAGGGAACAAAAGCATTGAGGACCTGGAGCAGTCTGGTAAAAGCTTTGACATATTCACATATGTAAACAGTTTCATTGAGTTGCCATTATTAAATCATAAGGGCTTAGAGAACTCACAAGTTGGTTCATTTCCTTACAGGAAATCAGTCCTACAGATGCACTAAGCCCTTGTCCAAAGGAAAACTCTTTTTTATTTCCATCCCATTGAATTGAGCCAGTTTAAAACACCTTTTATAATAATATATCCATCTGGTTACTTTATTTCCAGGTGATCTTTTGTATATTTCTTGGAATTTGAGGTCAGATGTAGAAATGCAGGTTAAAGTTTGAGGGAAAATACAAATAGTTATTGGAGTAAAAGAAGATTTCCTTCCTACTAATTGAAGACTGATGAAATTTTAAAAGGAAAGGTAATGGAACTACTAATAATGAGAAATTAAATATTTTTCTAGTTGCATTTCTCTCCTAAACTTTGTGTTAATTTTTTTCTCTTCTTAGAAAGGAGTGTTTTGTAGTTTGTTACTGTGATTTTTAAAGTTTAATGGTTTGATTTTTCTGACTTCAAAGAAAATATAAAATTTAATTTTTATCTTCAGAAACAGATTCCAGAAGCTGTTAGCTTATAGAAACTCTTCCTTTTTTAAAATTGATTTAAAGGGGCTGGGAAGGTTGCTCAGTGGTAGAGTGCTTGCCTTGCATTCATGAGGCCCTGGGTTCCATTCCTCTGGAAGTGGCTCTGTGGCTCAAGTGGTAGAGCGCTAGCCTTGAGCTGAAGAGCTGAGGGACAGCGCCCAGGCCCAGAGACTGGACCCAAAAAATAAATAAATTGATTTAAAAAGCCAGGAACCAATGGCTTATACTTGTACAGTCCTAGCTACACAGGAGGCTGAGATCTGAGGATCGCCATTTCAAGCCAGCCTGGCCAGGAAAGTCTGTGATACTCTGATCTCCACTACCAAACAAACAAAAAGCCAGAAGTGGAACTGTGGCTCAAAATAGTACATCTCTAGCCTTGAGCAAAAAAGCTGAGGTACAGCACCCCGGCTCAGAATTCAAGTCCCAGTTGATTTCTGCTAATTTCTCACCTCAAACTGTTATTTCTACAGAAGGTACTCGTCTTTCGTAACAAGGCATTTATAAAGTTGGCTCTTAGGAGAAGAACAAATGCCTATATGCATGTGATCAGATAAAGTAGAACGTTGGCTCTTAGGAGAAGAACACATGCCTATATGCATGTGATCAGATAAAATAATATTTATTGAAATGAAATACAGGAAATGGAAACAAAAAAATTTTTCTTTGTTGCTGTTTTTGTTTTCTTTTTGTCTTGTTTGTTTCTCTGACTTTGGGAGGGCAAGGATAAAGGGTAAACAAAAGGAGCAGTTGTATTCACTAGACACTATGTTGAAAATGAACTACACAGGTTCTGGGTGGGGAAGGGAGGGAAAAACTGGGGAAGAATGAGGAAAGAAGTGACATGGTCCAAAAAGAAATGTACTCTTTACCTGACTTATGTATCTATAACCCCTTCATACATCATCCTTATAATAATAATAAAAATTAAATAAAAGTAGGACTTTGGCTTAGGAAATTGTGTCCTTAAGGTACTGACAATTACCTATTTAACAATTGTATCAATCTTCATGGAACATTGGAGGTATAATTAAGCTTAGACCTTCCAAATTCTTTAGAATTAGAGCTTTAAATTGTGTGTGTGTGTGTGTGTGTGTGTGTGTGTGTGTGTGTGTGTGTGTGTGTGTGTGTGTGTGTGTGTGTGTGTGTGTGTGTGTGTGTGTGTGTGTGTGTGTGTGTGTGTGTGTGTGTGTGTGTGTGTGTGTGTGTGTGTGTGTGTGTGTGTGTGTGTGTGTGTGTGTGCTGGAACTTCAGATTGAACTCAGGGCCTTACAATTGCTAGGCAGATCTACCACTTAACCATGACAACATGGTTAAATTCTTATGAGTTTTTTATTTCATAACCAGATAGAGTAACACTGCTTTTATATGTATGTATGTATGTGTATATGTATCTGTGTGCACACACACAGGTTGGCATTTGCCAAAACAGTGATTATTTCTAGAATTATTGGTAGGATGTATGTGGGTATGGGTGTGGGTTGGGTGTACTGGGGCTTGAACTCAGAGCCTGAGCACTGTTCCTTAGTTTTTTCCGCTCTAGGTTGGAGGTTGGTACTCTATCACTTGAATCACAGCTTCACTTTCTGAATTTTTGGGAGTCTCACAGACTTTTACTGCCTGGGCTGGCTTTGAACCCCGCAATCCTCAGATCTCAGCCTCCTGAGTCATCAGTATTACAAACATGAGCCATCAATGCCTGGGCATTGATAGAATTATTGATATTTAATACTTTGTCATGCCATGATAAACTGTTCCCAAAATAATAATATTCTTTTTTGCTTTTTTTCCTCTAGTATGTTAAAAGATGACTTAAAACTAAGCAGCAGTGAAGACAGTGATGGGGAACAGGTGTGTGTGCTATAGAGTTTTACCAATGTCATACATATTTATTTTTATCATGTTTTATAAAAATTGATATATATAGTTCATTTGTATAAAATAATTTCCTAAACTTTATAAGCTTTTTGATGTTAGAGTGTTGTAATTTTCTGCTCTTTTGTGTGTGTGTGCTGGTACTGGGGCTTGAACTCCAGGCTTGGAACTCTCATTTGACTTTTTTATTCACAGCTAGTGATTGAGCCACACCTCCACTTTAGGCTTTTTATTGGCTAATGGCACATAAGAGTCTGCTCAGGCTGCCTCTGAACCTCTCTCCTCATATCTCAACCTGTGGAATAGCTGGGATTATAGGCATGGGCCAATGGTACCTAGTTCTGCTCTTTTAATTCCCATTATTTTTAAAAATTGACTTTTCCTTAACATTTACTGTGGATCAGAATGTACTCATGAAGCAGGTTATTGACAAGAAAAAATATTAACAAACTTAAAAAAAAACTTATCCTCTAAAAATAGTATACTATTTTATTCACTATATTAAGTTTACATTAATCCATGTTAGAGAAGCCAATTTTTAAGAATTCAGATACTCATATTTATATTAAGTATTCTTTCACAAATTTCCTTCTTACATTTTAATTGTAGGATTGTGATAAGACAGTGCCAAGGAGTACACCAGGAAGGTAAGTTTCCTTTTATTTTCTGTTTTATTTGAAGTACTAATGTCAATCAAATTAACATTGTAGTGATATATAAAACAAGTATGCCTGGGCACCGATGGCTTATGCTTATAATCTTAGCTACTCAGGAGGCTGAAATCTGAGGATCATGGTTTGAAGCCAACCTAGGCAGGATGACTCATGTCCAATTAGCCACCAGGAAACTGGAAGTGGTGCTATGGCTCAAAGTGGTAGAGTACTAGCTTTGAGCGAAAAAGCTCAGGGTTAGCAACCAGGCCCTGAGTTCAAGCCCCCCCAAAAATAAAAAGTATGATCAGATGTGATGATAATTGTACTTTCTGTTAATTAACCAAAAGTCATTAAACTGTCCACTTAACCTGGATTAATTCTGTGGTATTTAAATTACACCTCAGACTATTTTCAAAATAATACCAAGATATCACATCAGAGGCAGTTGGGGCTGCCCACTTGCTAGACAAGCATCTTAGCACTTCATCCATACCTTCAGTCTTCTGTTCTTGGACCGTTTTTTTTTTTTTTTTTTTTTTTTTTTTTTCGGTCCGATCATGGGGCCTGAACTCTGGGCCTGGGCACTGTCCCTCAGCTCTTCAGCTCAAGGCTAGCGCTCTACCACTTGAGCACAGCGCCACTTCTGGCTTTTTTCTTTTTGCTTATGTGGTTCTGAGGAATGGAACCCAGGGCCTCATGCCTGCAAGGTAAGCGCTCTACCACTGAGCCACCTTCCCAGCCCTTCTTGGACTGTTTTTAAGGTAGATCTCACTTTTTGTCCAGGCCAGCCAAAGCTGTGGTTCTCTTATTTATATTTCCTATGTAACCAAGATCACAGTTGTGTACTCAGTTCTATTGGTTGAAATGGGATCTCATAACCACTTTGACTGAGCTGGTATCAAACCTCAATTTTGATTTCTACTTCCTGAGTTCCTAATGATTGCCAAAACAAGCCACCTTGCCAACTAACATAAGAAACTTTTTGTTGTTGTTGTTGTTTGCCGGTCATGGGGCCTGAACTCAGGGCCTGGGCGCTGTCCCTCAGCTCTTCAGCTCAAGGCTAGCACTCTACCATTTGGGCCACAGCACCGCTTCCAGCTTTTTCTGCTTATGTGGTGCTGAG
This sequence comes from Dipodomys merriami, assembly GCF_024711535.1. NCBI lineage: Eukaryota > Metazoa > Chordata > Mammalia > Rodentia > Heteromyidae > Dipodomys > Dipodomys merriami. Next base: position 1,457,642 of record NW_027206002.1, on the reverse strand, counting down.
GAATCAAACCCAGGGCCTCATGCATGCAAGGCAAGCACTCTACCACTGAGCTACCTTCCCAGCCCCCATAAGAAACTTTTTAAGGAAAATTATTTTATTTTATAGTGAAGTCTATATTGTAGAATTGTAACAGCTTATGTAAAGATTGTACATAAAGTTACTTTTCAGATTTGAATGTTTCCCTGTTGCCACTATATAAGAATCTTTTGGTCATTTTATGTTTTGTCTCCTTCAGTAACTCTGAACCTTCCCATCATAATAGTGAAGGAGCAGATAACTCCAGGGAGGATTCTAGCAGCCACAGTGGATCTGAAAGCAGCTCTGGATCTGACTCAGAGAGTGAAAGTAGTTCCAGTGACAGTGAGGCAAACGAGCCATCCCAGAGTGCGTCTCCGGAGGTGAGAAGGGAGCTTATGGGATGTTCTCATCAGGCCATGGGCAATGTCCATTTAAGATAGGGTTCAAATGTAAAAGGAAAAGGGAAAAGATTTCATAGTCTGACAAAGGCCATTGAACTATATATATGTTTTAGAGAAAACTTAAGTATTTTGATTTCCTTATTATTTGGGCATACATTTTTTTCCCCTAGGTTAGTAACTGTTTTGAGTTCAGATTGTCTACAGGCCTTTCTGTTGACTTTTAGATTATTCTTTATGTCTCAATATCAGAATTCACATTCTGTAGTTATTCTGAATAAAATGACCTTATATGACATAATTATACCTAAATAAAATAAAATTACAAAACTTTCTTGTTACCTACATTGTTCACTTCTTGGAATTAAATACAATACATAATTTTTTTAAAAAAATCAGTCATAGGACTTGAACTCTCGGTCTAGGTGCTGTCCCTGAGCTCTTCAGCTCAAGGCAAGTGCTCTGCCACTTGAGCCACAGCACCACTTCTGGTTTTTTGAGTGGTTTATTGGAAATGAGAGTCTCACAGACTTTCCTGCTCAAGCTGGCTTTGACCCGTGATCCTTAGAGCTCAGCCTCCTGAGTAGCTAGGATTACAGGCGTGAACCACTGGCACTGGGCTCATAATATTTAAAAAAAAAAAAAAAAGATACCACAATGTTTTATTAGAACAATCATTAGTATATAGTCATTTTTCATAATTCCTTTCGAGTTAGAATCCTTACAGAAATATTTGATAAAGGCCACATGCAATATTTTAAGTTTACTTGAGTTATTAGAGATAATGATGAATATTTCACCCCATGCTTTGGTCTTAGTTAGAACTTTGAAAAGCACATGCTTTTGTTAACTTGGGCTTTACATTTTTTTCCCCTCTCCCTTGACTTTGTGAAGAAGAAAGCTTCAATGTTGAGAAAACCATACGTTTTTCTGTTTTTCAGCCCGAACCACCACCAACAAACAAATGGCAACTTGATAATTGGTTGAATAAAGTGAATCCACATAAAGTGTCACCAGCTTCCTCTGTAGATAGTAACATACCATCATCTCAAGGCTACAAAAAAGAAGGCCGAGAACAGGGCACTGGGAGTAGCTACACTGATCAGGGTGGGCCTAAAGAAACAAGTTCTGCTACTCCAGGACGAGACTCCAAAACTATCCAAAAGGGATCGGAAAGTGGGCGCAGCAGGCAGAAATCTCCTGCACAAAGTGACAGCACAACACAGAGGAGAACTGTAGGCAAAAAACAACCCAAAAAAGCTGAGAAAGCAGCTGCTGAAGAGCCTCGTGGAGGGCTAAAGATAGAAAGTGAGACCCCTGTAGACATGGCTACTAGCATCCCCTCCAGCAGACACAAAGCAGCCACCAAAGGCTCAAGGAAGCCGAATATTAAAAAAGAGTCCAAATCTTCTCCTCGGCCTACAGCAGAGAAAAAGAAATATAAGTCAACAAGTAAATCTTCCCAGAAGTCACGGGAAATCATAGAAACAGATACCTCGTCCTCAGATTCGGATGAAAGCGAGAGCCTTCCCCCTTCTTCACAAACTCCTAAGTACCCTGACAGCAATAGGACTCCTGTTAAGCCCTCCTCTGTGGAGGAAGAAGATAGTTTTTTTCGGCAACGAATGTTCTCTCCTATGGAAGAGAAGGAACTCCTTTCACCCCTCAGTGAGCCTGATGACAGGTATCCACTTATCGTGAAGATTGACCTGAATCTCTTGACTAGAATACCAGGAAAGCCTTACAAAGAAACAGAGCCACCCAAGGGGGAAAAGAAAAATGTGCCAGAAAAGCACACAAGAGAGGCTCAGAAGCAAACTTCAGAAAAAGTTTCTAACAAAGGCAAGAGGAAACATAAGGTTTGTGACTTTTTTATGATTATTATTTATTTTAGAATCTGAAGTGCTGTAGAAATCTCAGACCCAAAATGCCAAGTAGGTTAAAAACTATAAGTGAACATAGGGGATGAGCCCAAGGCCCTGTTGAAAATGTATATGAATAGTCTGTTGAGGACTTATCTCCCTCAGGAAAGCAAGATGATAATTAAATAAGAAATAACCTGGGGCCCCTGTTTCAGAGTATGTGGTACCCAGAGAAAGGAGAAAGAAGTGCTAACACTGTAAATTGCCCTTTATAACATTATTGAAGGCTTAGTTGGGAGTGGTATTAGTTAGCCATTCTCTTCTATGTGACATTCAAATTAAGTCACAGTTAAGATTACTGGTTAATTCTTAAATTGGTGTCAGTGATGTTGTACAACTCTGTAAATACACTAAATGGCATAGAATTTTGTACCTTTCAAGAGTGGAGTTTACCGTATATGGATTAAATCTTGTTTGTAATTTGTGGATACCTCCTCTTTCAAAACCATTATATACAGAAGATATTGTACAAGAGCATAGAAAATCTGTTTCAGCATTTGGGTTCTGTGTATCTAACATAATCAACCTTTCTCAGACTTAAGACCTTATTTATTATACATTGTTTAAATTGTCCACTTCTCACCTTCTATATGAGATTTTATCAGGGATTGACTGTTTGGGGATTTCTAGTGGTAAAAGCTGGTTAGATGGGGAAAAAAAAAATCAGACATAGTATCTGCTGTTTTCGGTTTTTTGTCCAGAATGAAGATGATAGCCGAGCCAATGAGAGCAAAAAACCCAAAACAGAAGACAAGAATTCATCCAGCCACAAGACGCCCAGCAGCAGAGAGTATGTCCCCCAACATTTTGCATGTCAGTTTTAACCTTTGTGGATCACTGGGTACTTTTTAAGGACCTTTTATAGTGTTCTTTTTATTAGTAATCGATTTTGATATACATTCACAACATACATATACTAAACAGTGGGAGTTTTTTATTTTAATTTATAGGGATTGAAAGCATTTAACATTCAGCTGCTTTTTCTCACTTTTTTTTTTCATGGAGTAAGGGTGAGTATGGAGTAAAAGAGTTGTTACTTTTGTATCACTTGTGTGTATGTTTTTGTTTAATTTGTAACAAAGACTAAAGACAAGTGCAAACAGTAAATCCTCTTTTGCAACCCAGAACTCATTGTTGAGTATGAACTGTTGTACAAGTAAGAAGGAATATTAGCCAGGCACCAGTGGCTCACACCTGTCATCCTAGCTACTCAGGAGGCTGAGATCTGAGAATAGCAGTTCAGAGGCAGACCAGGCAGGAAAGTCTGTGAGACTGATCTCCAGTGAACCACTAGAAAACAAAATGGCGCTGTGGCTGAAGTGGTAGAACACTCACCTTGAACTGAAGAGCACAGGGACAGCACCCAGGCTCAGAGTTCAAGCCCCAAGACCAGAAAAAAAAAGAAGAAGAAAAAAGAAGGAATATGATTCCTACAATAGTTGGTAATGTGGGGATTCTTTTTTCTTTTTCTTTTTCTTTTTTGGGCAGTTGTAGGGCTTGAACTCAACCTGGGCGCTGTCCCTCAGCTCTTCAGCTCAAGGCGAGCGCTCTTATCACTGGAGCCACAGTGCCACTTCTGGTTTTCTGGTGGTTTATTGGAGTTTCACGGACTTTCCTTCCCGGGGCTGGCTTTGAACCACAGTCCTCAGATCTCAGCCTCCTGAGTAGCTAGGATTACAGGTGTGAGCCACCAGCACCCGGCAATGTGGGGATTCTTTAACTCATACAGCTTCACTCAGAGAATAAAATTGATGTAAAAGTTAAAGGAAAAAAAAGGTTACTTTCTGGGTAGATGTAGATGGCAAGCTTTATAAAACTTGAAAAGACCAATTGCTAACTTAGAGCATTAATATTTTTCCAAAATACCTATTTACTCATTCATCATCCACCTTTCATTTATTAAGTACTTACTATTTGCTAAGTCATGTTTTAGGCACTGGATATACAATTGAATAAAGACAAAGATTAAGGGAATAGGGAGAGGAAAAAAAGACAAAGAAGCTCATCTCATAGAATTTACAGTCTCATTATATGTTGTAACAACATATCTTAGTAATCAGATGGGGTTGGGGCTAAATTTTTCTTGAAAACAGGCAAAGAAAAATGGAAAAATATATCACCCCTGCACCCCAGAAAATGATTTTGTTTGCTTTGTTTGGCAGATCATCTAAGCAGAGTGCTGCAAAAGAAAAGGACTTGTTACCTTCACCTGCTGGGCCTATTCCTTCAAAAGAGTCAAAAACGGAGCATAGCTCTCGGAAGAGGACTATTAGCCAGTCTTCTTCCTTAAAGTCAAGCAGTAATAGCAACAAGGAAAATAGTAGCAGCAGCAAAAGCAGTTCCTCCGCATCAAAACAGAAAAAGACTGAAGGGAAGACTTCCAGTAGTTCTAAGGAAGCTAAGGTATGGTGTTGAGGACTAAGCTTCTGAAAATCATCTTTGTTTTTATTCTGAGAATGGAACTCTGATGCTTTTGCTCACTAGCTGGCTCTCTACTACCTGAACCACAGTTCCAACCCTGAAAATCACACTCATTGCCATGTTATCTCCTCAGGGTGACAATATGCTTTGAAATGTTTGAAAACTTCCCATTAAATCAGTAGTCTTTGGCATTTTACTCTGGGATATTGATGATAGACTTCAGTGATTTCAGATGATGAAAGCAATAGACCAGTTTGGCCACATGCTTATTAGAATTGTTCATAGATGTTTTTTAAATAAGCACAAAAAGATGGCAATGCTAAGATTTGCATTCTAGACTGGTTTGAAATACAGTTTGGGTTTCTTGGCATTAGACTTTCTACTTAATGTACCACATAAAGTGACAAGACAATCATTTGGCTTTGGTTTATGAAATAGAAAAAATAGCTGAGTTGTCACTGAAATAATCTTCATTATTAACATATTCATAATGTATATAAATGTTATTCGCTTGGATTCAAAAGCTTTTTCAAGGCTGTGCTGGAATAGGTCTTCACTCTGTTTACCAGGTTGTTTGTTTACTTTTAAAGTGTTCTGATCAGAAGCTTACTAAAATCAGAGAAAATTAAGAAAATACCTAAAATATTAATTTTATAATCCACTGGATTATTACCTAGGGTTTAAGTAAGCAAAAGTTTGAGTTGAAAGATTAGACTGCAGTGTATTTATTGTGTAACAAAAATTCTTAAGTTGAGGTCATTGAAATTATAAATCACTGCTGAAATTGAACTGTGCAGGTTTTCTGTCCCAACTGAACACCCAGCTCTGTATTAGTCTGGAGAGTTTACCTGCTATCTGTTGGCCTCCTTCACTGCTCTAGCTCTCCACCTGCTTGCATATGGGCTCTTCATTTCCCATCCTTTAGCTGCAGAATATGAGATCTCTTGCTTGCTTGTAAAAAGAAGCAGTCTGCAGTTTTCCCCCTCTGTCAGTGGTATTGGAATTTGAAGTTTAAAATGACAAAAATAACAAAATGAAAATTGTCTTACAGTCTTTGGAATCTAAAATATCAGTTTCTATCTAAACAATTCAAAATTTTGATAAGAATCATGATAGAAATAAACAGAACCCGTAGGAAACTTTAAAAGGCATATGTGCATCTTAATATGAATTTTTCCAGAAGGAAGTAAAGTTTAAACAAAGTCTGAAGTTAATAGGAGCTTGAAGGGTTAGCTGTCTTGTACCTAGCAGTTTATTTACTTCACCCAGTATCAGATCATTTGCATGTACCATTTGTCACACCATAACATGTAGTAAATGCTCATTTAATTCATGCATAGAATAACCATAGCTATTCAAGAGGCTAAACTCTGAGAATCAACATTCAAAGCTAGCCAAGGCAGACAAATCCACAAGACTCTTCAGTGAACTAGCAAGGCACTAGTGGCTCACACCTGTAATCCTAGCTACTCAGGCAGCTGAGATGTGAGCATCGCAGTTCAAAGCCATCCAGGGGGAAAGTCCATGAGACTCTTATCTCTAATTAACCACCAGAAAACTGGAAGTGGTGCTTGGCTCAAAGTGGTAGGTAGAGTGCTAGTCTTGAATAAAAATGCTCAGGGACAATGCCCCGGCTCTAAGTTCAAGCCCCACTACTAACCAAAAAAAAAAAAAAAAAAGCTATTACTAGAGGTGTGGCCAAGGTGGTAGAGTACCAGCTGTGAATGAAAAATCTGAGGAACAGTGCTAGACCTTGAATATAAGCACCTCTACTGATATAAACAAAAAGAAGCAGGCAGCAATGAGTACGGAAAAAACAAAGCTTCAGAGCTTTGCTGATGAAATTTGAAACAGCATTTTTAGTAATTGTGTTTATAACTCATTTTAGTATTCATTTCCCAGCTGCCACAACAAACCACCACAGATTGGGTTAGCTCAAACAACCGAAATTCATGGCTATACTGCATAAAAATTCCCACATCAAAGACTTGAGCATTGTCCTTAGAAAACAAGGAAGAAGCTGAAAATAGTGTTCCCCCTGAGGTGAGACGCAGAGTCTTGGAACTAGAATGATTTGTCTTTGTCTCTGAGCACACGTGATGCTCCCCTGAAGCCCAAGAGCAATAGTGCTGCTATATGGAGTTTGGCCCTTGGGTCCCAGAAGAGTACTCCCTATCCAGAGATAGTTCTGTTTTTGTTTGTTTGTTTTTGTTTTTAGTCAGTAGTGGGGCTTGAACTCTGGGCCTGGGGGCTATCCCTGAGTTCTTCAGCTCAAAACTAGCCCTCTACCACTTGAGCCACAGCTCCACTTCCAGTTTTGGAGATAAGAGTCTCACAGACTTTCCTGCCCAGGCTGGCTTTGAAGTAGTACTACCGTGGGCTGGGAAGGTGGCTCAGTGGTAGAGCGCTTGCCTTGCATGCTCAAGGCCCTGGGTTCGATTCCTCAGCACCACATAAGCAAAAAGAAAAAAGCCGGAAGTGGCGCTGTGGCTCAAGTGGTAGAGCGCTAACCTTGAGCTGAAGAGCTGAGGGACAGCGCCCAGGCCCAGAGTTCAGGCCCCACGACCGGACGGACCCAAAAAAAAAAAAATAGTAGTACTACCGTGTTGATACTAGGTTTATGTTTTATTTATTTTTTGTGCTAGTCTTGGAGCTTGTACACAAAGTTGGAGCATTGTCCCTGTGCTTTTTGCTCAAGGCTAATGCTCTACCATTTGAACCAAGGCTCCACCTTTGGTCTTTTGGTAGTTAATTGGTGATAAGAATCTCAAGGATTTCAAACTACAATGCCCAGTATCTCAGCCTCCTGAGTAGGTGGGATTATAGGCTTGAGCTACCAGCACCCATCTATCCACATTTTAACAAATGCATAGTCCAAGTGCCTGCCATGAAGTAAGTCCTCAATAAATAAGGAAATTTAGTATTTTGTTTACATAAAATTGACTTATTCTACTAAAGTTTTATCATAAATTAATTACTTAGAGCAGAGAAGCTTTGTTTTCATTTTTACAGTGACTGAAGAAATACCTTATTTACTTATTATTTTTATTTTACTTATCAGGAAAAGGCTCCAAATAGCTCCTCTAACTGCCCTACAACTACACCAACTCCTGAGGCCTCCAAGCCTCGGAGAACAAAGCTTGTCTTTGATGACAGGTAAGATGAAGATGATGCTTCTGTGTGCCATTTAGCAGTCAGTCCTTAAACTCATTTTAATTCCTGTCACTAAGGGGATTCATATTTGTGTATAATATATAGCATATTCAGATTTTAATTTTAAAACAACCACTCATCCAACTGTTTATTCCTTTAACTGAGCTTGCTAACTTCACTGGAGGATGCTAATGGTTGGCCTTCTGAGAAACTGTTATTGCTGCTAATACTACTGTTTGTACTAGGTGTAATAAAGTAGAGCAGTGTTGGGATTCTTTTGCGTGTGATAAAAAGTTATGTATTTCTTACTTGAAATCTTTAAAACAACTTACATTAGTCTTTAACACCAGGGAGCTGATTCTGTGAAGGCCATGAGTTGGCCGAGACAATTTGGTGTTCTAAATCCAACATAAACATTTGTCAGAAAAGAATTGAAATGTTTGATAATAGCTTGTTTTGACACTGTGAGAACTAGGGGATACTAGAGACTAAAATGAACTGAAATTATCTTATGAAAATAATGTGCCATTATATTTATAGTGAAAATTTACATTGCAGAAATTATTCAGCAGACCATTATTTACAAGAAGCAAAAAAGCTAAAGCACAATGCAGATGCATTGGTATGTAATCTCCTTACATTTGTGTATTTAATCAAATTAGTTTAAATATCCCTTTGTAATTTTATATTAGATTATTATTCAGTACTTTCATTCTCCCTTCTTTAGTCTGATAGGTTTGAGAAAGCAGTATACTATCTGGATGCTGTGGTATCTTTCATTGAATGTGGGAATGCCTTAGAGAAGAACGCTCAGGAATCGAAATCTCCATTCCCTATGTATTCAGACACAGTGGAGCTCATCAAGTAAGTGGAAAAATTTGCCACATCATTGACAATACCATAATTTCTCTGGAGGAAGCTGATAAAACCAGATACAGTAAACCAAAGGAGATTGCTAATGCTTTGTTTTTCATTTTCCATGGATAATTTTTTGGTTTTATTTAGGTTTGATTCTAAAGCTTTGAGGACAAAGGAAGCTGTAAGATTAAGGTCATTTGTTCTCTTAATTCACAGATACACTATGAAGTTAAAGAATTATTTGGCTCCTGATGCTACAGCTGCAGATAAAAGACTCACAGTGCTTTGGTAAGTGATGGGTATTATAGCCTTTGCTAGATAATGGGCAGTTCCTTGATAAATTATGCTCTATGCTCTTGAGAAAGTTATAATGATTTTTCACAAACCTGTTCTTAAGGGTGAAGCAGGAAATAACTCCAAATGCCTACTGCAAGATTTTAGCAGTTGTCAGTGTCTGATCCCTTGCCTTCATGGTGACATGTGACTGATACTGGGCACTAACATTGAGTTAATTAGCCACCTATTTTTGGCTCTTTTTTGGGTCTGGTCATGGGGCCTGAACTCTGGGCCTGGACGCTGTCCCTCAGCTCTTCAGCTCAAGGCTAGTGCTCTACCACTTGAGCCACAGCACCACTTCCGGCTTTTTCTTTTTGCTTATGTGGTGCTGGGGAATCAAACCCAGGGCCTCAGGCATGCAAGGCAAGCGCTCTACCACTGAGCCACCTTCCCTGCCCCTTTTGGCTCTTTTTATAGCTCTCCATTCACATAAATCCTTTTCCTTAGGACAGTAAGGAATGTAATTTATTTGCTTTGTTCTAGGCAAGTATCATCAGTTTACTAGTTCTTTACCTGGCATTGTGTTTAACACTGAGAATTCAGCTGTGAATAAATCTGACATGGATCTATTCATTATGGAGTTGATAGTCTAGTGTCAGGGGACAGAAATTCATAAAAAATTGTACAAGTTGGAGGTGAATCTGTGGTTCAAGAGGTAGAGCCTCCAGCCTTAAACAGGAAAAATACAGGAGCTGGGTACCAGTGGCTCTCACCTGTAATCCTAGCTACTTAGGAGGCTGAGATCTGAGGATAGCAGTTTAAGGGAGCCCAGTAGGAAAGTCTATGAGATTCTTATCTCCAATAAATCACCAGAAAACCAAAAGTAGCACTGTGGCTTAATTGGTAGCACGCTAGCCTTGAGCTGAAGAGCTGAGGGACAGTGCCCAGGCCCAGAGTTCAACCCCCATGACTGACGGAAAAAAAAAAAAAAAGCTAAAGGATAGTTCCCAGACCCTGAGTTAAAGCCCCAGTACCAAAGGAAAAAAAAAATTGTACAACTATATGAATTCAGTACTTTGAAAGAAAAGTACATGTAAGGATATTACAAGTAGAGAGAGCCTGTAATCAAAATTGTAATCCTAGCTACTCATGAGGCTGAGATCTGAAGATTGAGATTCAGAACCAGCCTAGGCAAAAGCCAGGAATAAAGATGTAGCTCAAGGAATAAAGGATAGGGAAACTTATTTTAAGTAGAAGGGGAGAGAGAGAGAGAGAGAGAGAGAGAGAGAGAGAGAGAGAGAGAGAGAGAGAGACACACACACACACACACACACACACACACACACACACACACACACACACACACACACACACACACACACACACACACACACACACACACACACACACACACACACACACACACACACACACACACACACACACACACACACACACACACACACGGGCTAAATAGTAGAAGGAATAAGAAACTTTCAAAGAGTATCAGGGAGAAGTGGTAGATACTGGTGCTGCTGATGGTGGTGGTGGTGTGGTAATGATGTAGAGCCTATTTTATATAGGTCAAATTCCGTTCAAGTTGTAATCTTCATAGTTTATTTTCCTTTTTTTTTTTTTTTTTGTCGGTTGTGGGGCTTGAACTCTGGGCCTGGGTGCTGTCCTTCTGCTCTTCAACTCAGGGCAAGTGCTCTACCACTTAAGCCATAGCACCATTTCTGATTTTCTGGCGGTTTTTTGGAGATAAGTCTCATGGACTTTCTTGCCCTGGCTGGCTTTGAACCACGATACTCAGATCTCTGCCTCGAAAGTAGCTAGGATTACAGGCATGAGCCATCAGCTCCCGGCTTAGTTTCCTAATTTTTATCTTTTAATTTAATTTAATTTTTTTTGCCAGTCCTGGGGCTTAAACTCACGACCTGGGCCCTGTCCCTGAGCTTCTTTTGCTCAAGGCTAGTGCTCTACCACTTGAGCCACGGCACTACTTCTGGCATTTCTGAGTAGTTTATTGGAAATAAGAGTCTCACAGACTTTCTCAGACTGGCTTTGAACCACAATCCTTAGATCTCAGTCTCCTAAGTAGCTAGGATTAAAAGCTTGAGCTAACATTGTCCAGCTTATTAGCAATTTTTTTTTTGTCAGTTTTGGGGCTTGAACTCAGGGCCCTGAGCTCTTTTGCTCAAGGCTAGTGCTCCACCACGTGAGTCACAGTGCTACTTCTGATTGAATAATTCATTGGAGATAAGTGTCTCACTTTTCTGCCTGGGCTGGCTTCAGACCTCAAATCTCAGCCTTCTGAATAGCTGTGATTACAGGTGTGAGCCACTGGCACCCCGCTTACTTAGCAATTTTTAAATAAATATGTTACTATGACATGTTGGTGCCCTTGGGATAAAGTTTTAGTTTTTGAATATCATCATCCACTGTGAAGCTAGTCCCAGGTTTCATTGCCACCTTCCCTTCCTACTGTGCATACACACCTTTGAGTTTGCCTAAGGGTTAGTATTGCTGATCACTCCCTTGAGCTAGTCTTGTACTATCTTGCAATAATACTAGCTTGTCAGTGCAGATAGGTTAATCTGCTTCCTGGTAAATACAACTCTCCTTTTCTGTTGGCTAGCCTGAGATGCCAGTCTTTGCTGTACCTAAGATTATTCAAACTGAAGAAGGAAAATGCTCTCAAGTACTCAAAAACACTGACAGAGCACCTAAAAGTAAGTATGGAAAAGAAGGGCTCCATTTCTTAAGAAACAAAATTTATAATAGCATCCCATCCCTACCATAGACATGCTCTCATTAAGATAAAACGCAGCAGGAGAGGAACTGTTATTTGAGAACCCTCAAAAAGATTTGAAGTTTCTTGGTAAAGTTTTTAAATACATATATACCTGATTGTAGCACATATTTAGCTATACGAAGCTGCCATATTTATATCTTTTGACCTACTTCAGAATCTCCTCCTCTTCCTCCTCCTCTGCCTTCTTTATTTTCTCCTCCTTGACCCCTATACTAGGCAAGTTCTGTACCATAGAGCCAAATTTCCTCTCACTCTATATTTAAGTTTCCTAAAATCTTGCTCCATTTATGACTTAACACCTCTCAGTAACTCAATCTGTCTATAGGATCAGGTCCACAATGCTTATTCTTGGCTTACAAGGGACTTTTATTTCTTGTTACACCTCTGTCTTAGTCAGCCTATATGGGTCATATATACTCTTCTCTTCTGTCATTTTATACATAGTATGAGTCATTCCTGTCCTCTCCCCTTTATCAATGACTCAGTGTTACTTATTGCTTCCTTGTGTCTTCTGTGAAGTCTTCTAGAACATACCTGCACTCACCTAATAACTTTTGTGCATTTACATACACACACATACACACATGCATTTTGGTTCTTAAATTTATAAAGCATAAAATCAAGATCTAGTCCAAATTGTTTAATATATTTCATACTTTGTAAGTAGTGATTGTTTTCTTTTAAATATTTAAGTACATTTTTTTCCCTACAGAATTCTTATAATAATTCTCAAGCACCATCTCCTGGTTTGGGAAGGTAGGTAAAAAATTTTTCTATAAAATACTATTTTTGACAGGTTTATGTATAATATTAAAATGGGTAAGGGAAAAATGATTATTTTCTTACAAATTAATGAATTTGTAAGAAATTGGGAATGTGGCTTTAAAGAAAAAAATAAAAAAGAGCCAGGAGCCAGTGGCTTATGCCTGTAATCCTAGCTACTCAGGAGGCTGAGATCTGAGCATCGTCGTTCTCACATACTGTCACAGTTTGGGGGGTTGTGAATTACATCCAACCTTTTGTAAAACAATTGGAAAAGTATATAATTGCATGCCTGAAGAGATAGAACGTGTGTTGACCTGGGAGTGAAGGATCCTGACTTCTTGAGATTTGAAGCTCTCATTATAAGGTGTGACTTGTGAGGGTTTTTTTTTTTAAATCTCTTGTTCTGTGCCACTTATTAAAACAAAAGATCTAGAAGCCTGGTGCTTATTGCTCACAATTAAAAGCCCAGGTTCAGGCTGGGCACTGGTGGCTCACACCTGTAATCCTAGCTTCTCAGGAGGCTGAGATTTAAGGATTACAGTACAAAGCCAGGCCAGGCAGGAGAGTCTGTGGGACTCTTCATTTCCAATTAATCACAGAAAAAGCTGGAAGTGGAGCTGTGGCTCAAGTGATAGAACACTAGCCTTGAGCACAAAGGTACTCAGGGACAGAGCCCAGACACAGAACAAGAAAGAAAAACTCCTAGCTGCTCCAAAGGCTGATATCTGAATAGAGGGTTGAAGCCAGGGCAGACAAATATTTGAGACTTTACATCCACTAACCAGCAGAAAGCTAGAAGTAGAATTGTGATTCAAGTGGTAGAGTGCCAGCAGTAAGTAGATGAGTCTGGGATGGCAGCCCCCTCTAACTCCCAGTGGCCTTCAGTACTTTAGAAGAAATTGTTCTCTGGGAGCCCCTCTGGCCTAAATGAATGTTTAGATTCTAAAAGCCTTCACGTAGGAAGATCTAGTAGTACATTGATTTCCTAAGTTCACTGTGTCTATATGAACATGCTTCCTTTTTTTCCATGTGTAGCAAAGCTGTTGGGATGCCTTCCCCAGTTTCCCCAAAGCTGTCACCAGGCAATTCTGGAAGTTACTCCTCGGGAGGCAGTAGTGCTTCAGCAAGTGGCTCTTCCGTGGCCATTCCGCAGAAGATCCACCAGATGGCAGCCAGCTACGTTCAGGTTACCTCTAATTTCCTCTATGCCACCGAAATTTGGGACCAAGCTGAACAGCTTTCCAAAGAGCAAAAAGGTAGGTAGGGTGCTGGGAGAAGGTTTGAGCATTGTAATTGGTAAAAGGAATCTTTTGTAATTACTTATCTGATAGGTATTTCATTTATCACCTAGCTTATAGTTAATCATAATCACTTTGCTATTAATCTCTTTTGCTTCGTAATCATACTAAATATAATTGAATTTATTTATATGTGTATACACATGTGTGCTGGTATTGAGGCTTGAACTCAGAGCTTAGGCACTGTTCCTTAGGATTTTTAGCTCAAGGCTAAAGCTCTATCACTTGAGCTACAGCTCCACTTCTGGCTTTCTGGTGGTTAATTGGAGATGAGTCTTCATGTTACTTCATGTCTGGGCTGGCTTTGAACCATGCTTCTCAGATCTCAGCTTCCTGAGTAGCTAGAATTACAGGTGTGAATCACTATCACCCAGCTTCAGACCATGTTTCTCAGATCTCAGCCTCATGAATTAGCTAGAATTGCAAGTGTGATTACCCAGCACTACTTCTTTCTTTCTTTCTTTCTTTCTTTCTTTCTTTCTTTCTTTCTTTCTTTCTTTCTTTCTTTTTTGTCAGTTGTGGGGCTTGAACTCTTACACAAAAACAGTGCATAAAGAATATTTTGTATAATCAAAGAGTTTGTTGCATGTGAGTGGCACATCCATTTTCAAGATGTATGTATAACAATTCCTGACTATGCATTCTGTTTAAAATGTTGTATAACTTATAGAACAATATAACAAGAGACTTTAATGCTTTATTCTAAAACATAACCAAGTCATTCAGTGTAGGAAGGCTACTTTTAAAAAATATTTTGAGGGCTGGAAAGGTGGCTGGAAAGGTAGAGTGCTTGCCTTGCATGCATGAGACCCTGGGTTCAATTCCTCAGCACCACATAAGCAGAAAAATCCGGAAGTGGTGCTATGGCTCAAGTGGTAGAGTGCTATCCTCGAGCTGAAGAGCTAAGGGACAGTGTTCAGGCCCAGAGTTCAGGCCCCAGGACTGGCATAAATAAATTAATAAATAAATAAATATTTGATTATTATAAAGGTAATAAGCAGAGGGATTATTAGAGTTTCATAAGGCAGGTGAAGTCATGCCTTTTACTTCATGCAGATGCTATTTTACAGTCTAGATTGAACATTTTTAATTAATGATTAAGAATGTTTTGGGATTGATGTTAATGAATGGTTTTTCATTTTCTAGAATTCTTTGCTGAACTGGATAAAGTAATGGGTCCTCTCATCTTTAATGCAAGCATCATGACAGATCTAGCTCGTTATACCCGGCAGGGACTACACTGGCTTCGCCAGGATGCCAAGTTGATATCTTGAACTGAACACATTCTCGTTGCCTCTGATTTTCTCCACAACACTGTGTCACATCACGAAGGAAAACTGCCATAACATGCCACCTAGTCGACACTAAGAATGAGGAATGGTTTCTCCTCCTTGGTTTATGTGTTGTTTTTTATAACCCAAAGCCATCATATCAATTGACCCCTTCAGTATTCCCAGTGTGAAAAACTTATTTAATTGCTTTTCAGTCTGCAGCACATTGATAAGGTAGTTTTATTGATCTCGTAAGAAGATTGAAGTTCCAGTTGCAATTCGTAATTAATCAAGTGAAAATTATTTATTTTAATATTTTTAAGTTCCCAGACTGGGGCTTCTTTAAAACTTATTTTTTGACTATAAATTTATTCTGTTGAATATTTAGTGTAAATCTAATATAGGCCTTTTTATTTATGTATTTGGGGAGTTTTGTTACCTAATGTCTTTTTGTGGTCGCTCTACCAAGAGTGAGAGTTGATTCATCTAAAATAGGGACGTGTTCTTTCTACACGTTCTATCTATTATTTCAGTTCTTAACTACAATTTTATTATTGTAGAATTTATGCTTAGTGTTACAGTTATTCCTCTACACATGAAAGATCATTTAAATATGAAATGGCATTGTATGTGGTTGTAAAATGAAATATGTCTGATTTGATATGCATTATTTCAAAAACTGTGAACATGTTAATAACACTACACCAATCACAAGGTGACTATAACATGCTTTTAATGCATTACAAAAGAGCAGGTATAAAACTTTCTAGGAATATATCATATTGAAAGGTATCATAAAAGGACAATCTTAAACTATGAATTTTATTAGGACCAGGTGTTCATTTTTGTTGCTAGTTATTTGACACTTAATTGAAGCAGAATAAGTTACTCTTGTTCAAAAACAAAATTGCTCCAACCCAATGGGGGTTGCTGCCTATGTCTCTTCAGTTGATGATGTTTAAAGGTTAATGATCTCTTTTCAGATTTTTCCCCCACAGTAGAGTGTGACGCTCCTGAAGAAAGAGCTTGCAGGGACTGATATGGAAGTGGACAGGCGCTTCGGTGTATCTGCTTCCACTGTATAGCCAACAGTTCTCATGCCTCACGTTGGGATGATGAGTTTCCCCTTTTTAAACGCCTTCATCAGTGATGCATGTTTCTGATGGAATCAGAAAATTCACACTAGAAAAGTGTACCTAACTTGGTTCAATATGAGTTCTCTTGGAAAGGGGAAGAGAGCAAGGGTAGAATTTAAGAAGGCAGCTCTGTAAGAAACATATATCAAAGTACCTTTCCCGACAAGGTGCACATAGGACTCAAGAGTGAGAAATATATCTTCCTCTGTACTTTGTTTTTAGTGCCCCTATCACGTTTGGCGTGCCTTAAATCTTACCTTTAAATGGAAGACTCTCCAGATTGTTTACAGATGATGTTTTACATTAGGACTAGATCTATACATGGTTGGTCCTCTAGAGTAATAATTTAAAATTCTTTCATTTAAAGCTTCTTTTAAAGTCATGTAAGGATTTAATTTCAGAAAAACTCATGTTTTGGTATATGACGTAGTCTAACCAATTGGATAATGCTGCTTAAAAAAATAACTTGTTCTCATTCTAAAAAAGAATCCATCCAATTGGACAAAGGATTGCCGTACTACTTGTAGATAATTGCTAAGACTTGAAATAGGAAAAGGGGTAAAAGGGATAGAAAATTCTCCCAAGTTCCCGTGGTGCAGTGAGTCTTTTAAACTTATTTCTGAAGCTTAGTGAACTTTTCTCTTTCCTTGTTTTTTTTTAATTAGTGTAAATTGTACAAGGGGTTTCATTGTGATACTTAAACTTTGATCAGATTCACCACATCTGTCTATCTTCTACATGAAGCTGGTGAACTTTCATTGTCCTGCAGCCTCAGACTTACTATAGAGCTGCTCAATCGTCTCGTACCTCGTTATTTTTACATATCATTTGAAGATTGAGATCTACAAATTAAGATGAATTTACCTTGTTTTCCTGTAGAGAAATTGCTTCTGGTATTTTTCTAGTTTAATGTGTTCCAGGAACAGTTTCTCTTCAGAGGACAACTTCTCAGCAATCACAATAGTCATTTAGTAAGACATGAGGCTGGTTAACTAAATATATTTATGTCCTGTCCTCTGATTTCTCTAACTCTTAATTCCTTGATTTGTAATGATGTCCTAAAAGTGGAAGGAGCAAAGGTTCTTAGGTTTTTTTAGGCTTCAGCTAAAAGTGGAAGGAGCAAAGGTTCTTAGGTTTTTTAGGCTTCAGCAGCCACAGCCAACAGGGCACCTCTGGATTCCAGTACATTCTATCCTCTTGTGTGTCCTGCCTGGAGGCAGTGGGAGCATTCAGAGTCACAGTGCTGTGGTGTTTAAGCAGAGTTTCCTATGTGTTTTATGGTGCTGCCCTAAGATATTTTCTCTCAAAAACTGTATTAATTCTTGGAGAACGTGTTAAACAGCTTTTCATTGTGGAAGGGGGCAATGGATCAAAATCCTAAGTAATTGAATTGTCAATGTTGTAGACTGTGAGACTCGTCCTCCTCCTCTGTGTCTGTCGCCTCAGATGTCCAGTCTGCATCGTCTCCTCCAGCCACCTACCTTGGACTCTCTTACAGGTGACCATTCCTCCCACCTCAGTAGAGGGGTCCTTGGTGTTTTCCAACCATTGAAACCTGAATTTGACAAGTGGCTACAAACTTACTTAGTCTAAGACTTGTATCTAGTATCCAGTTAACTACAGAAATAGCAACTATTTTAAAAGTTACTCTGTTGACTGCTCTTTAAGACCACACTTGTATGCCAGGAGGCAGCAACCTGCACTACTGGACTCTTCAGGCAACCAGCAGACCAGCTGCAGTGGATCACATTGCCACAGTAGTTTTGCCCAGGTTAGGCTGGGCTAGGGAGGGGGTGGGAAGGCCTCTCTTCTAGGCGATTCAAGCTTGCACAGCTCAGCCTCAGGCCCCAGTCTGGCTGCAAAGCATCCAGCCCTTTCCTTGTCCTTTTTCTTGACAAGGAGTCAAGAAGTGACCATAAACAGTGCATACTTCAGATACCTGCACAGCTACAGCTGTTGAAGAACAAAGAAGATTGACCACTACTGATTAATTCTCCAGTATAAAAAACAATTTAATGTGTGTACGTGCCCACACACGCCTTTTTTTTTCTGTTTGTTTGTTTCCTGGGGAACTCTTGCACTAGGGATCCATAGACCTCTAGGCTGCACTTTGAATGACACACTTGTGGCTTTAGTAGATTTCACTGTGGGTTCTTTTGTTTGTTTGTTTGTTTTGCTGTTGTTTTTAATTATCGTTTCTTTCCATTCAAGGTTTGAATCAGCTAGATCAGCTAGATCATTTTGTATTTAATGGCAGAAACTTTGGTACCTTGGTGTTTAATGAGTGAGTGAGCTTGCATAGTGAGACATCTGGTTCTAAGCGCTGGTCCTGGGGCCAGGGCTCGGTGGAGTTTCAGAGCAGCTAGTGATGTCTAGCTGTGTTGAGGAGGCTTATGCTGTGCACTCTTCTAGGTATAAAGGTATACAACTTTGGATCTTAAAAATTATGTACACATACACACTTTATATATATATATATATGTATGTATGTATGAAAACATGAAATTAGTTTGTCCAAATGTGTGTGTTTAGTATTTTAGCTTAGTGCAACTATTTCCACATTATTTATTAAATTGATCTAAGACACTTTCTTGTTAATACCTTGAATATTAATGTTCAAGGGTGCAATGTGTATTCCTTTAGATTGTTAAAGCTTAATTACTATGATTTGTAGTAAATTAACTTTTAAAATATATTTGAGCCCTTATGTAGTATAATACAGGGCTCTTACAGGGTGGGAAGGATTTAATTTTCCAGTAGCTAATTAAACAAAAAAGCTTATGTATTTTGATTTATAATAGGAGTCTATTTATAGGCGTTTGGGTCCCAGGAACATTTACTGGTACTGGGGATGCCTGTTTTAGGCAGATTGTGATGATGCTTTAAAAAACAAAAAATATAATAAAAGCCTAAGTAACTTGGGGAGCCAGAGCATTTCAAATCCATGTAGACTCCTGTAACTCATATTCCCCATTCCCTGGTTCCATGCAATGCAGACTTCATTTCAGCTTCACATATCAGTGTGTGAGAGGCAGACTTTCTCCCAATAATAATATTACGCACATAAGGTTGCTATTCAGTAAATAGAAGATGGAAGAAATAATCATTGAAACTGAATGACTTAGAAGATAACAGTGACAAAAGGCCAAAATAGTTATGTTTGACAACATACCTTTCATATATTTGCTAACGGAAAAATTGAGTTAGGACTTCCAGGCCCTAAAACCAAGCTAGCAAGTGATAGGAAGTCAGTTATTAAGAGTTAATAAAGGCATACTCATCTACTAATGATATTTCATATAAACCCCGTAGTTGGTTAATTAAAAGGAACGTGGGGGTTGATGTATTGCTCAAGTGATAGGGCACTTGAGTTAGCAAGTTTGAGGTTCTTAATTCACACCCTAATACCACCAAAAACAACAACAGTAAAAACTTTGCTGTCTCTAGAACCGAGAATAGAAAGAGGAGCAAACTCTGGTTTTAATGGAATTTGGTTGCAGAATAGGGTATTCCGGTTCTCAGCCAAGTCAGAAAGACAATTAAGTATCCTAAAATAGCAGCCTAAATAGCCATCATGTAAAGAACTGGTTTTCAGGAATGTCTGCATGGACCTCTCCTTGCTACCATTCTTCAGCTAACTGTCAGTTGCCATTTTGAGAAAGAAAGCCGTCTTTTAAGTGAGCATTTTAGAAAAGCTCCCAGCCAGAAATTCTAGTAACATTTAGTTTTTGCCTCATACTGCTTCCATGTAGGGTTTCTTCTCAGTTTTTCACTATTGGAATTCTCTACCTACTATGTCCCTATCTGGAAAGTATCTATTTGGAAATGCTGCCTTTCAAGTCAATGCCATGATGAATCCATATTGTTGAGTTTGTTGTTGCTGTTCAAGAAGTGTCCCCATTTTACAACTTCATGCACACACCTGGCCAATCACTGACATGAGCATTCAACAGTACTGGGATTTAAAAGGGGGGCGGGGAGCAGCGCTCACCAACAGAGATGGCTCAGTGAGGGCCAGATGTGGGGTTGGTAAGCACAGTTAAGAAAATTTCTAGCCTCCGTTTTGAATGGTTTTAAGAAATTTTGTATATGGAGGATAGAAATGCTTATATATTTATTGAAAATCCTTTTATTTGAATTTAAAATTATTTGGTAAATAATGATTTGATATGGGTGGGGGGGGTTAGAGGGGAGGTAACACTATTGACAAACAATAAGTCTGTTGGTTCCACAGAAAGGTACTGTTAATGACTTAAATAGGATGCCTTTGTTTTGTACATGATCGAAAACTTCATTTTACATTTCTTTTATTCAGAATATTTAGGCATCTGACATTTGCAACCAAAATTTCAATTATATACTGTGATTTTTATTTGTTGCAATACATTAAAATTTTAGAGGTACTTTGGGGCTCAGAAGCTAGGATTTCTAAGTCAGTATGTGCATTTCACATAATAAAGCTGTTAATGGTGAGCAAAGTATTATATACTAACTAGATTTTTCCACATCTGTATAGTATATTATATGTATTTTGTGGTATTGAGATTATAGAAAGTTTAGAGTGTCAAACATGCGTTTAATGTGTATTTTTAAACAAATTTATGGCAATTAAAATATTTGGAGACAAGGGTATCACATTTCAATTTGTAAAAATCTTTTTAACTCTACTGTGTCATTAAGATGCTTTGTATAATGCCAAACCATAGCTGGAGAAACTAAGTTTAATAAATATCAAATAGATTTTCTGTATGAAAGTTTATAAACACTGTTCTCTTTACACCCCAGCTCCTTACCCTTTGCATGCAGCAGCTTGTTTTGTATTTTAGGGTTCTGTACTGAGTCTGGTTCCCCCTCCCCCCCACACCCCCCAGCACGTCACATTTACTTGTTACAGCATACTGGTCCTGGGTCCTTGTGCATAACATCACTATCACCTTACCTGAAAAAATCTCAAATCCCTTTTGATGTTTTCAGTGGCGTGGATTTTTATCCCTTTATTAAACTAGATTTTTCCTTGAGTTCTGCTTTCATGTTCAGAGAGGCGTAGACAAAATCACACATCAGGCAGCAAGGGCCACCCTGGCCCATCTTGACACTTTTATATGGAATGAAGATCCAGAAGGCAGGGCCACAACTTAGGGTCTTGCCATATTAACTCATTGTTTTGTTTTGCCAGCCTAGGGCCTGGGTGCTGTCCCTGAGCTTTTTTTTTTTTTTTTTGCTCAAGGCTAGTGCTCTACCACTTGAGCCACAGCTTCCCTTCTGGCTTTTTCGTGGTTAACTGGCGATAAGAATCTCACAGGCTTTCCTGTCCAGGCAGGCTTCAAACCATGATCCACAGATCTCAGCCTCCCAAGTAGCTAGTATTATGAGTGTGAACCACCAGCACCTGGCCCATTATGTTCTTTTTAAGGCTTTTGAAGATGTTAACTTGTAGTCATGAAACTTGAATTCAGGGCCCGGGTCTGTCTCCGAACTTTTTCGCCCAAGTCTAGTGCTCTACCAATTTGGGCCACAGTGTCACTTCCAGTTACCATGTAGTTAATTGGAGATAGTCTCATGGAAGCCAAGCGCCGGTCGCTCACAGCTGGTCATCCTAGCTACTCAGGAGCCTGAGATCTGAGGACCATGCTTTGAAGCCAGCTGGGCAGAAAAGTCCCCGAGACACTTCTCCAATTAACCATTCAAA
This sequence comes from Dipodomys merriami, assembly GCF_024711535.1. Classification (NCBI taxonomy): domain Eukaryota; kingdom Metazoa; phylum Chordata; class Mammalia; order Rodentia; family Heteromyidae; genus Dipodomys; species Dipodomys merriami. The sequence continues at coordinate 1,435,622 of NW_027206002.1, read as the reverse complement.
AACTAGAAGTGGTACTGAGGCTCAAGTGGTAAAGTCCTAGCATTGAGCAAAAGAGGCTCAGGGACAGAGCCTAGGCCCTGAGTTCAAGCCCCACAACTGACACACACAAAAAAAGTCTCACAGGCTTTCCTGTCTGGAACTATGATTCTCAAATCTCAGCCTGCTGAGTAGCGAGGATTACAGGTGTGAGCCACTGGTACCCAGTAAAAATCTGTTAACCACACTTTCCAGACAGAGAAAACACATCATTATTGGGCAGTGCTAGTTTTTTTTTTTCTTCTTTTTTTTTTGCTAGTTCTGGGGCTTTAACTCAGGGCCTGGGCACTGTCTGAGCTTCTTTTGCTCAGGGCTAGCACTCTACCACTTGAGCTACAGCATCACTTCTGGATTTTTCTGTGTATGTGATACTGAGGAATTGAACCCAGGACTTCATGCATGCTAGGCAAGCACTCTACCACTAAGCCACATTCCCAGCCCTCAATATTCCTTTGCTAAAGTGAATGACAGGAGGTAGGAATATGATACCTTCTCAGGAATACAGTCTTTACCTGGCCTGAGACCCCAAGTTTTTAATTTTCTTTTTCCTGTACTTTACAAAGTTGAAGCCTTTCAAGTTTGAAGTCAGACTGCCAGCATTTCTATTTGAGTTATTTAATAGTATCCATAGAAAAATAAACTTAAAATAGACATATTTGTTATCCACACATCAATATACCAAGAAGAAAATGGAGACCAGTCGAAAGCATGCATCTTTTAAATATTAAAAACACAAGATTGCTTCACTTAAGTATCTCCAGCCAAAATGCAGTTCATCAATATTCCATAGAACGGAGCATTGGAGGTCACGGCTGTCTCTTCTTCCCCTAGGATGGGCGTTATTCCTGGGCCACACTTAAGGAGCAGCGTCTTTTTCTAGAGGAGAAAAATGGTGGTTTTTAAGAACTAGATCTAGCAGAGCCCAGTCTTTGATCTATCCAGCCCAAGGAAAGGAACCTGGAGTGGACCTTGGTTTTTCATACCCAAGGGCTTCTCTGTGCAGCTGACTGCCTCAGCCTTAGCACCCCAACATCCCAAGCTCTTCTTGGATCTCTATTCTTGCCCCTTCCCACTTTTCCAGGCCTTTCTGGCTCAGCCCTGCACCCAGATTTGTGGCGTAGTACCTGCATAACCTTGTGATGCACTCAGAATCATCCCGACAGGAGGCTCCAATAGGTCTGAGAGAAACCCCTCTCCAAAAAGGTGTCATTCTCCGTGGTCGTCTCTTTGCTGAACTCAGTTCTGGTACCGGGGAGCCATTTGCCTATAGAAGAAAGATTCAAGTGTGGATGTTTGATGCCCTCCACTACACACATCTACAACACTGGAGACTCAACAGGAGCCATTCCTCAAGACCCAAGTCTGACTTACAAGTTCTACTTAAAATCCTACTGCCACCAAGCTGGGTACCAAATGGGTCACACCCATAATCCTAGCTACTCAAGAGGCTGAGATCTGAAGATTGCAGTTCAAAGCCAGCCCAGGCAGGAAAGTGTTAAGACTCTTCATCTCTAATGACCCATGAAAAAGATGGAAGTGGAGCTGTATGTAGCTCAAGGGATAGAATACAACCTTGGGCACAAAGAAGCTCAGGGACAATGCCCAGACCCAGAGTTAAACCCCCAGGACTAGCCACACAAAAATCCCACCATGTCCAAGCCTACACAGGGCCCTTCCTTACCTCACCCAGCATCAGCAAGCAGATCATGAGCACTGCAAAAAGTTTGAGGTGCCACATCTTGGCAGAGAGAAGATGCTAAAGCCTGAAAGCCAGGAACACTTAGCATTTCCCTTTTTATAGACAGACATCTACCTTTCTCCTGCTTGCCAGGTGAGATTGGACAAAGTTTATATTTGTAATCAGGATCGATTTAATAAGTTAATATCTACCCGAGGCATGTGTTCAGGGCTACCTTTGAGGCACGTTGCATTTACTGATCCCTCATCTGGACTTTGAATGATTGTGTTGCTGGCCTGGACTCTCTCACCCATTTGATCAGGAGTCAGCCCTGCCCCTCCTCTTTGGAAGCCACGTGAAACCACGAAGGGAGATTAGGCATCTGGCCATATTTCAAAAATAGCTCAGGCGAGGTGGGGGAGGGGTGGAGTGTTAGCATGTAGGAGGCCCAGGGTTCAATTCCCAGCTGTACAGGAGGAGGGAGGTGGGGGGAAGGGAGGGAGAGACCAAAAAAGTCTCAAAATAGCTCAACTATTTTCACTAGTCAAAACAGTCTTCAGAAATAAGGTTGACCTCTCTGAATATTTGTCTAGGCAGGAAGCACTGGACTATTGTATATGGCTCTTCTCTCTCCTGTGGGAAGATACCTCATCAGCCTACAGGGTCAGGGGTCCCTCATTGGCATACAGGAGCCATCACTCTGATGATGGGGCATCAGCTGATCCTCCCACAGTGAAGACCCTGCTGTGGACAACTCAGTCCTGGTATCCATGCGGCCTGCCAAGGGAAATGGCAACCCATTCTGGTGGGATTTATTGGAGCCATAGGTGAGTTGAATAATGACATGTTGGGGTTTGGGTTTTTCAAGGACCTGTGAATGAGATGGTAATGGGAATTGTGAAATTGGTGTAAGAGCTTATATAGTCACAACATTGAATTATATACAGGCTTTACTTCCAGTATAGATGGTTGGGTTTTGGCAGAGCAGCCTTAGGGGAACAGGCATAAAGCTAACTCTAAAGCTCAATATTCGTGAACCTTAGTAGGAATCTAGACCAAAAGAGGATATACATTCAAACCCTGAGTAGTGAAGGAGGGTACTCATTGAGTAACCTGGAATTTTATCATTTTCATTGTTTCTGAAGGCAGAGAGTTTTGCCAAGTAGCCCAGGCTGGTCTCTAACTCAAAGATTCAAGAGGCCTTAGCCTCTCAAGTGCTGGGATTATAAGAGCATCTTCTCCAGTGTTGATTATGAGCATTTTTTAATACATTTGAGAGGAAAGCTGACTTCTGCATAGGGAGATTTGAGATCTCCATGAAAGGATAAGAGAAATGCAACAAGATTTTTTGTTGTTGTTGTTGGTGGTCGTGGGTCCTGAACTCTGGGCCTGAGTGCTGTCTCTCAGCTCTTCAGCTCAAGGCTAGCGCTCTACCATTTGAGCCACAGTGCCACTTTGGCTTTTTCTGCTCATGTGGTGCTGAGGAATTGAACTCACGGCCTCACGCATGCAAGTATTCTACCACTGAGCCACCTTCCTAGCCCCAAGATTTTTTCTTTTAATCTGCCTGCCTAGTATCTCACTGGAAACTTGGCTAACACCTCTTCTCAAAGCTCCTAAGGTTGGATATTTGGGGAAGAGCTTGCCTGTTCCCTTTACCTCCCAGCAGGAATGGAGGATCATTACCAATCCTACAGCAAGGAAGAGGGAGCTTCTCCCAGGGAGAAGAGCATGGTCTCATGATGTATGGGATGTGACTCCATACATTTGCTGGCCCTGATTCTAGTTCTCTCGGGACCATGGAGGTCCTAAATTTAGAATCATCAAGAAGCAGGCCTTAGACATGTACCTGTGGCTCACACCTGTAACCCTAGCTACTACTTAGGAGGCTGAGATCTGAGGGTCATGATTCAGTGCCAGCTGGACATACAAGTTCATAAGACTTCCCACCTCCACTTCGTGGGGCTTGTACTCTGGGCCTGGGCGCTGTCTTTCAGCTCTTCAGCTCAAGGCTAGCACTCTACCACTTGAGCCACAGTGCCACTTCTGGTTTTCTGGTGGTTAATTGGAGATAAGAGTCTCTTGGACTTTACTGCCTGGGATGGCTTTGAACCATGATCTTAAGATCTCAGCCTCCTCAGTAGCTAGGATTACAGGCTTGAGCCACCAGCGCCCGGCTCATGAGACCCTTCTAACCAGCAAAAAACTGGAAGTGGAGCTGTGGCCTCAAGTGGTAGAACACTAGGCTGGAGTAAAAAAGTTCAGGGGCAGTGCCCAGGCTTTGAATTCAAGTCCCCAGGGCTGGTGCACACACACACAAAAGAAGGAAGGAGGAGAAGGAGGAAGATCGAGGAAGAAGAGCAGAAGGAAGAGGAAGAGCCAAAGTCTATATGACAAACCATAGAAACTCAGGATGAGTTAGCTTGCTCCCTCCTTTTATCCCCTGGTGGTGGATACTGAATGACCCCAGGTAAGAGACTATGGAAAAAGCTTTTGCAGGGTTAGGGAGAGGCTGTGTGGTGACCTAGTGAACATTGAGTAAGAACACAAATTTGGTTAGATAAACAAGGCTGGGCAACGTGACGTCCTAGAACCAGTGGGGCTGTGGGCTTAATGCCAGCCCCCCCAACCCAGCCTGCAGGGACATGCATAGCATCTATTATAGGAGTGGTCTCCTAAACCCACCGTTTCTGTCTTGCCTATGTTCTGAACAAAAGCACACTAGCCTTCTGTGTTCATCTATAAAGCCAATACCAGAGTGGAGGAAAAGTGCCTGAAGCCAGGGGGCCCTGTGCTTGGGAAAAAGGCCTCATGGGTGCAACGCTGCCAAAGCCTTCATGACTCAAACTTCTATCTACATCCTCCCAAAAGGAGGACACCTGGGGCCAGGAACCAATCTATGGCTCTCATCTATAACCATAATTGCTCAGGAAGTTGAGATCTGAGGATGGAGACTTGAGACCACCCCAGGCAGAAAAACCTGGCTTATCTCTAATGACCCAGCAAAAGACTAGAAGTGGAGGCATGGCTCAAGTGGTAGAGCACCAGCCATGAATGAAAAAACCTTGAGAGAGTGTGAGGCTATGAGTTCAAGCTCCATTTACTGGCACAAGAAAGGAGAGAAAGGAAGGAAGAAAGGAAGGAAGGAAGGAAGGAAGGGAGGGAGGGAAGGAGGAAGGAAGGAAGGAAGGAAGGGAGGGAGGAAGAAAAAAACAACAGTTAGCTGAATTGAGCAATTACCCATAGCCATTCCTTACCTTGAGGCTAGACTATAAAAATCTATTCTTAAAGTTGAGGGAGAGATTAAAAAAAAAAAGCATAGTTTCTCAGCAACAATCAAGTATCTCACTGACTGAATAAAAAACCACATGTTAGCTGGGCATGATGGCTCATGTCTATAATCCTGATTACTCAGGAGATTGAGATCTGAGGGTTGCAGTTCAAAGCTAGCCTAGGCAGAAAAGTCCAACAGACTCTTATCACCAATAAACTACTCAGAAAAAGCCAGAAGTGGTGCTGTGGCTAAAGAAGCTCAGAGACAGCATCTAGACCCTGAGTTCAAGCCCAGGACTGGTTGGCGCGTGCACGCGCACACACACACACTCTCTCTCTCCCCACCCCCCTCTTTCTCTCTCAGGGAACTAGTAAAATATTCCTCACCTTAGGCCAGCCCTTTCCCTAGCTTAACTCTGCCAGTGAGGTGGCAGTAGATCTCAAGCCTCCAGGGCACTGTCATTTGGGGGTTCCAATGATTAATTTACATGAAGAAAATAACACTGAAGCAGGTTTGATTGCTGCTCTGGATATCACTCCTGGGACTTTCTGCTTCAGAGGTAAGCCCTAGGATGAAAGGGTGTGGGTACATGAGCAGCTGACTTAAGTACTTTATAGGTGGCGAGATCATTAGGACTTGGTGGTAACCTGGAACTTTTTCTTCTTCTTTTTTTTTTTTTAAACCAGTCCTGGGGATTGAACTCAGAGCTGGGACACTGTCCCTGAGCTTCTTTTGCTCAACGCTAGTACTCTACCACTTGAGCCACAGAGTCACTTCCAGCTTTTTCTCTTTTTGGGGTACTGAGGAATCGAACCCAGGGCTTCATGCATGCTAGGCAAACACTCTACCACTGAGCCACATTCCCAGCCCCTTCTTCTATCTTTTCAACAGGAGATGCCTACTAAAAGATGAAAAGACTTTGAGGGGTAGGAGGTGTGGCTCAGGTGGTAGAGCACCAGCCAATGAGCAAAAGCAAGCATCAGATACTGCATTTGAGTGCTGGTTGAACAGAAGAAAATGAAAGGACTTTGAAATGGGAACACTTTTGCAGGTAAAATTTCTAACCAAAGGTCAAAGTATATTTGCTGTTTTGCTGGCTGAAACTGGCATACTTCTGGACCTCCATCTTGGGTACCATGTTGGCAGACTGCCCTGGTGGGGCAGGAACACTGGGGAAGTAATAGAGCAAATGGTATAGCAAGTAAGCACCACATCTAAGGCTGTAAGCTCCAGGTGGGCAGGCCATGGCATCAAGGCCCACAGCAGTTGTGCATCCTTTAAGAGGCTTTCCTGAAGTCAGGTGCTGGTAGCTCACGCCTGTAATCCTAGCTACTCAGGAGGCTGAGATCTGAGGATTGTGGTACCAAGCTAGCCTGAGCAGGAAAGTCGAGACTTTTTTTTTTTTGGGGGGGGGGGCCTGGTCGTGGGGCCTGAACTCTGGGTCTGGGTGCTGTCCCTCAGCTCTTCAGCTCAAGGCTAGAGCTCTACCACTTGAGCCACAGCGCCACTTCCGGATTTTTTTTTTCTTATGTGGTGCTGAGGAATCGAACCCAGGGCCTCATGCATGCAAGGCAAGCGCTCTACCACTGTACCACCTTCCCAGCCCAAGTCTGAGACTCTTAAGTCCACTGAACCACCAAATAGAGCTGGAAATGGTACTTGGCTCAAGTGGTAGAGCCACTAGCATTGAGCACAAAAGCTCAGGGACAGCAAACCCAAGTACTGACACAAAAAACTTACCTGAAGGTGTCCTTTGTAAATTCCTACAAATAGTCCCTAAAGTGACCCCTGATTATCTATACTGATACCTAGCCACCACATCCCCCACACCCATGTCTCCAGCTGGTACCAGATCCACGCTCCCAAGTTCCAGAGAGAAGTCCCTCCTCCAGACAAGTGGAAAGCATCTTTTTTTTTTTTTTGGTGTGTCAGATGGCTTGAACTCAGGACCTGGGAGCTGTCCCTAAGCTTTTGTGATTAAGACTAACACTCTACCACTTGAGCCACAGTGCTACCTATGGTGTTTTGGTGGTTGATAAAAGTCAGACTTTCTTGCCTAGGCTGGCTTTGAACTACAATCCTTAGATCTCAGCCTCCTGAGTAGCTAGGATTACAGGTGTCCAGCTTTGAACGCATCCTTTAACAAACTGAGCCATAAGTGGAATCTCAGACCCTCAGGTGGTCTCCGAAGAGCACTCTGGCATATAAAGGAGTCAAAGAACCAACAATAACTGTAGAACAAGTCCAGTAAGGTGAAGAGGAATCAAGGTAAGCAGTCCTCCTTGGAGGTGAACCAGCTGAAATGCTGTGTGACCAGGATAGGGGCAGCTATACTGTATTCAGGCCCACAGCTTTTTATAAATTCTCACTGGACTCTACAATCCACGTGTGTTGTAAGACTTGGCAGCCAGACCAAGGAAATTAATCTGGACCAAAAAAAAAAAAACAAACAGGAAAACTGGACCATGTCTGGGGAGGCAAATGTTTTCTTGATAGCTGTTCTTAGCCTATACCACCTTGCCAGAAACTTCTAGGTTCCTCATGCCATCATTGCCACAACTCAAGGACTTTGTCACATTTTTGTTATAGGTGAGAAACTTAAGACTCAGGGTTATATCACAGTGAGAAGGTTTTGGGTTATGTAGTACTGAGGAATTGAACCCAAGGCTTCATGCATGCTAGGTGAGCACTCTACCACTAAGCCATATTCTCAGCCCCAAAACGTGAGTTTAAAGGAATGGGCCCAGATTGTCAGATATGGTTGTCCCATATATCTGTCTTTTTTGCAAGCCAAGTAATTTTAGTTCTCAAAAGGCAATCGCAAATTAAAAAAGAAAAAAAGAAATTAATCTGGGCATTGGTGGCTCATCATGTCTGTAATCCTTGCTACTCAGGAGGCTGAGATCTGAGGATCACAGTTCAAAGCCAGTCCAGACAAGAAAATCTGTGAGACTTTTCTTCAATTAGCCAGCAGAAAACTGGAAGTGGTGCTGTGGGCTCAAAGTTAAGTTACAGCACTAGCCTTCAGCGGAAAAAGCTCAGGGACAGTACCCAGGCCCTGAGTTCACGCTCTATGACCAACAAAAGAAAAAAATTAAAGGAAAAAAAAGGGGTAACAGCAACCGTCAAACATTAGAGGATATAAAAGTTGCTGTAGACTAACCAGTATTCTAAAAGAAGTTTCCACTATCTTCAGGTGAAGGTTAAATGGTAGCTTTCAGCTCCAGCGCAGGAATAGACATTTTCCACAAAGGGATAGAGAAAATAGTCTTTACAGTTCACATATAGTTAGCAATCATTGTCAGCTCTGTGGTATAATCAGCCCACAGCCTCCATTCACAGTTGACCCTCCTCAAACCAAGTCCTGCCTTTGGAGGAGAGGCAATATGGCATAGTTTTAAGAGCATATCCTGGGTGCTAGACTCTACCATTCACTGTTGTATAATTTTCAGCAAATTACTTGTATCTGTTTTCTTGTACACAAAATGAGCATAGTAATGATACTTAGTTCAAAGGTTGCTAGAAAGTTTAAAAGATCATTTGTGCCAGGCACCAGTGTCTCACACCTGTAATCCCAACTACTCAAGAGGCTGAGATCCAAGGATTGGAGTTTGAAGCCAGCCTAGGTAGGAAAGTCTGGGAGACAATTACAGAAAAAGCTAGGAAGTAGTGCTATGGTTCACATAGTAGAGTGTTAATTTTGAGCAAAAGGAGCTCAAGGACAGCAGCACCCAAGCCCAGAGTTCAAGCTCCAGGACTGGCAAAAAGATCATTTGTGTGGCTAACAAAAGTACTTGCCACACAATAGTTAGCAGACTTATCTTCATACTGGGAGCAGAGAGCCAAGAATCAACATTCTTCATAGTCCATGCTACCACTATTATTGATTAGCTGTGGCAACTTTCTTGCAAACTACAGAATTGGGGTGGGGGAGTTTATCCACTCCTTTCTCAAAACCTGACTACACAAAGCTGCATAGAACTTGTGAAAAGTATAACTTCATGAACTTGAATCTAGACTATTAGTAGTCAAACTTAGGATTCTGCTTACAAAAATGTAAAGTTACAACAGTGTATACAGCCCAGAAGTTTATTATATCTTCAACACACAACAATACAGACTCCTCTCCCAGAGAAGGGTCTTTCAGAGCGAGTAAACCTTCATGCCGGTAAGCTGTTCATTTGTCATTTTCGTAGGTAGCTGGATTCTTCCTCTTGGACCTCTCAAACTCGTGGTTCCCCCATGTGTAGATAAGATAAACCCCTACAAATGCTTTAAAAAAAAAATCAAAAGTGAGAATGAGTCCTTCTTGTCAGGTTTGGCATTTTATTACCTGTCTGCAGAATTAATAACCTCTTGTCTAAGATATTATACTAAGGTCTCCTATTATAAATAATTCAAAATGAACAGACTGTGAACTTGAAATTTACTTATGTAAAAAGCTTAGGAGATTCTTCAAAGTTTGTGTTCATAACCTTGCAGTTTTATAAAAATAAAATCAACTGAAATAGAAAAAAAAAAAAAGACAAACCCCTACAAATGCTTAAAAAAAATCAAAAGTAAGAATAAGTGGTGAGTACCTATGACAGAGTTACAGGTCCTTCTTGTCTGACTTAGGCCAGGTTCTGCTCTCTAGCTTTTAAGAAACTACTTTTAGTCCATGTGCTGGTGACTCATGCCTGTAATCCTAGTTACTCAGGAGGCTGAGATCTGAGCATCACAGTTCAAAGCCAGCTCAGGCAGTAAAGTCTGGGAGACTCTTACTTCCAATGAACCACCAAAAAGCTTTAAATTGGAGCTATGGCTCGAGTAGTAGAGCACTAGCCTTTGAGAGGAAGAAAAAAGAAAAAAAAAAAAAAAAGCTCAGGGACAGTACCCAGGCTCCAGCACCAGCACAAAATCAAAACTTACTTTTAAACTTTAGAGTCAAGAAAGGTTAAGTTACAGGCTGGGAATGTGGCTTCGTGGTAGAGTGCTCGCTGAGCATGCATGAAGCCCTGGGTTCAATTCCTCAGTACTACATAAATAGAAAAGACGGGAAGTGGTGCTGTGGCTCAAGTGGTAGCGTGCTAGCTTTGAGCCAAAGAATCTCAGGGACAGTGCCCAGGCCCTGAGTTCAAGCCCCAGGACTGGCAAAAAGAAACAATCAAAAGTTACACATCCATTCCACAAGAAGCTACAATAAAGATGACCCCTCACTATGCACTACGCCAAAAATTGCCATCAGTGGGATGAAAGATCCACTTGGCCTTGACCACCTTGGCATATTCCCTACCCCCCCCCCCCGGGGGCCCGTGGTTCTGGGCGGAGTCGCCCTGTCCTGCACCTGTCAGCATTAGGCACCAGCGGTACATTTCCCACGAGACACTGTACCCACGATAAGAAAAGTGAGATATAGGTTGACCTCGCAGGGAGAACGCTGGAATCCCGCAAGTGACCTTCGGCCGGTCATTTGGGGAGGCCGGGGACAGTCACTGAGTGCGATCAAGTGTCAGAGCGTCCCGGCCTCTCGGGCAGGCCGGGGTCGGGGTCGGCAGCTCCCGCCTCCCGCGCCGGGGATGCGCGGTACTCACGCGGGGCCACCCGCAGGAGGTTGTCCTTGATGCGCCGCAGCATGTTGGGGATCCCCTTGCTGAAGTAGTGGGGGAAGGCGCGCTGCTCGAAGGGCGACAGGCTGTAGGAGATGACGTGCCGCACCCGGCTCAGGTTCCCGAACTCGCGGCCCATCTTGGCGGGGACCCTGCGGGGCGACGCCGGTGGGAAGACAGGGCGCTGGGGCTCAGCCTCGGGGTGCGCCACGGCCTCATGCAGACCCCCCCCCCCACACACACACTCCCGCTGCCACCGCCCCCCCCCATCCTCCTTTCCCGGGGACACCCCCTCATCCCTTCCGGCCCATACCCGAACGCGATGTCCTCCGCCGCTGACCTCCGCGCGTCACTTCCGGTAGAGGCGGGGCGGGGCTGCCGTGACGTCACTTCCGGAAAGTACCATCCTAGCGTCGTCTCCGGGGCGGGTCCCCCTGCTGGTGAGAAATGGCCGAGTCCGCTGGGCCTAGGAGGTGAAGGGGCCTGTGGGGAAGGCGGGGTGTGGCCTAGCGGACCACTTGGAGGTGGGGTGGGGGATCCCTACCTTCCCCCACAAGCACTCCCTCTCCCCTCTCCCGCGGCTCTGTGGAGCCTTGGGTAGGGAGCAGCTGGATGCTGGGGAGGCAGCAAAGAGGTGAAAACAGCTCAGGCCTGTCAACCTAGCTACTCAGGAGGGTGAGATCTGAGGATGGAGGTTCGAAGCCAGCCTGGGCAGGAAAGTCCCTGAGACCCTTATCTTCAATAAACTACCACCACCACCACCAACAAAAGCCAGAAATGTAGCTGTGGCGCCAATGGTAGAGTGCTAGCCTTGGGCAAAAAGGCTCTGGGACAGCATCCAGGTCCTGAGTTCAAGCCCCAGAACCAGCACCCAAAAGAATTAAATCAGGAACGCTGTTCTAAGGTCTCTCAAGGTAATCTCTGCCCTAGGATCTTCTGGAAGGCTCTATAGGCTTGTCCAAGATGCAATGCAAATAAATATTCCTTTAGGTCCAGCCATAAAAGTCATCCAATCATCATCTAGCAGTTGGCAAAACGCTATTAGTGGGCACAGAAGGGAAAGCACCTACCTTCTCTACCCAGAAGGTTTGCCTGGGGTGGGGATATGTTAGGATGCCCAATTCTTTCCATTCCCCCAAGGGAGCTGTAGGCCTGTGTTTTCTCTTAAGTCTATTCTGCATATTGGTGTTATTGTCCTGACTCTTCTACTCTGTCCAGGGTCTGTAAATGTTTGTCAGTGAGATTGCTGGTTATGTATTATCTAGGACTAAGCTCACATTCAACAGTTTGGGGTGTTTTATTACCCTGCTTATTCTATATCTGCAAACTGGTGGAGCTCTGCAGGTGTCAAACTTAATTTTGCAAATGTAATCTTACCTTTTGTCGATCTAGGGACTGCACAAACTGGTTTGAGACCTTGTATTGAAATGTGGGTTGATTTTGGGTCAGCCATTGGCTCCTCCCAGGAAGTCCCTCCTTTCAGCTTTCATGATACACCTTTGCCTCAGTTTTCTGAAGTAGTAACTAATCTAGCTTCAGATCCAAAGCAGACACATAAGGCAATAATACTCTAATAAATGCTGGTATTTTTAACTGAGTTCAATGTACATTTTAATATCTACTACATGCAAAATATGGCAAGATTAAAAAGTAAAACATTTACCCATGTGTCAATACATGTATCACTAATGGAATTTAACCAAGGTAAATTTTTGTTAAATGTAGTCATGGTACAATCAGTGGTATAAACAAATACAGTTAGATGAGGGAAGGATTCAGTAAATCAATGGAGGCATTTGAGTGATTAATTTTTTTCTTTTTCTTTTTCTTTTTTTTTTTTTTTTTGCCAGTCCTGGGACTTGAACTCAAGGCCTGAGCACTGTTCCTGAGTTTCTTTTGCTCAAGGCTAGCACTCTACCACTTGAGCCACAGTGCCACTTCCAGCTTTTTCTCTTTTTTTTTTTTTTGTCGGTCGTGGGGCTTGAACTCTGGGCCTGGGTGCTGTCCCTCAGCTCTTCAGCTCAAGGCAAGCGCTCTACCACTTGAGCTACAGCGCCACTTCCGGTTTTCTGGTGGTTTATTGGAGATAGGAGTCTCACGGTTTCTCCTGCCCGGGCTGGCTTTGAACCACGGTCCTCAGATCTCAGCCTCCTGAGTAGCTAGGATTACAGGCGTGAGCCACCAGCGCCCGGCTCCAGCTTTTTCTCTTTATGTGGTACTGAGGAATCAAATCTAGGGCTCCATGTATTCTAGGCAAGCACTCTACCACTAAGCCACATTCCCAGCCACAACCCCCCCCCTTTTTTTAATGCCAGTAATGGGGCTTGAACTGATCAATTTTGCTCAAGGCTGATTCTGTATCACTTTGAGCCACATCTTCACTTCTGTTTTTTTTGGTAATTAATTGAAGATAAGAGTCTCAAAGACTTTCCTGCCCAAGCTGGCTTCAAACTATGATTCTCAGATTTCAGCCTTCCAAGTAGCTAGGATTTTAAGTGTGAGCCACATCTATCTATCTATCTATCTATCTATCTATCTATCTATCTATCTATCTATCTATCTATCTATCTTGCTCTCTCCATCTATCTTTTTTTTGGGGGGGGGCAGACATGGGGCTTGGACTCTGGGTCTGGGCACTGTCCCTCAGCTTTTCAGCTCAAGGGGAGCACTCTACCACTTGAGCCACAGTGCTACTTTCAGTTTTTTGGTGGCTTATTGGAGATAAGTCTCACAGAGTTTCCTTCCCAGGCTGGCTTTGAACCTTGATCCTCAGATCTCAGCCTCCTGAGTAGTAGTACAGGCATGAGCCACCAGCGCCCGACATATATTTTTTAAATCCATTATTTAATAGTATTTGCAATCATCTCAAAAACCTTTCAGCCAAAATATCTACAGATGAATGTACAGACTAGTGTAAGGGCATCAAGATTTTTATATTTTAAAACTCGTGATGGCTAGATGTAAAGTGCTCAAGTACTGGTGCAGTTTGCTAAGCACATGCTTAGGATATACTAAGCCACCTGAGAAAAGTTGAGCTCAGCTGGTTCTCACCTGTTAGAAATTGTGCCTTTCCTCCCTTCTCCAAACCAACAGCAGTAAATAATTACATAGAGAAATGGTGTTCTGAGGAAAATTAACCAAGAGGAAGAGTAACCCAGCACTGTGAATTGCATGCCAACATGTGCTGAATATTATCAGCACAACAGCTTTGTCATATGCCTTGGAAATTTCAACAAGCAAAAAAGAAATATTATTAAAAAAAAATCTTACTTGTTGGGCTGGGAAGGTGGCTCAGTGGTAGAGTGCTTGCCTTGCATGCATGAGGCCCTGGGTTCAATTCCTCAGCACCACATAAGCAGAAAAAAGCCAGAAGTGGCACTGTGGCTCAAGTGGTAGGGCACTAGTCTTGAGCTGAAGAGCTGAGGGACAGCGCCCTGGCCCAGAGTTCAGTCCCCACCACCAGCAAAAAAAAAAAAAAAAAATGAGTTGAACCTGGAGCTGATGGCTCACACCTGTCATGGCGGCTACTCAGGAGGCTAAGATCTAAGGATGGAAGTTTGAAGCCAGCTTGGGCAGGAAAGTTTCTGAGATTCTTGTCTTCAATTAACCAGCCAAAACAAAACAAACAAACAAAAACCAGCCGGTGCTAGTGGCTCATGCCTATAATCCTAGCTACTCAGGAGGCTGAGATCTGAGGGTCATGGTTCAAAGCCAGCCGAGACAGAAAAGTACGTGAGACCCCCTCCCCCACCCCGAACTAGCTAACACTCTACCACTTAGGCCACAGTGCCACTTCCAGCTTTTTCTGCTTAACTGGTGCTGAGGAATTGAACCCAGGGCCTCGTGCGTGCAAGGCAAGCACTCTACCACTGAGCCACCTTCCCAGCCCTCTCTGAGACTCTTATTTCCAGTTTACCACCAGAACCAGAAATGGCACTGTGGCTCAAGTGGTACAGTGCTTGCCTTGAAGTGAAGAACTGAGGGACAGTGCCTAGGCCCAGAGTTCAATCCCCATGACTGACAGAAACAAAAAACAAAAACCTAGAAGGAAAGGATGTAGCTCAAGTGCTCCAGTAGATTGAGCAAAACAGCACCCAGACCCTGACTTTGAGAGAGAAAGCAAGGAGAGAGAGCTAGAGAGAGAGAGAGAGAAATTGGAAAAAAATGTACTTGTTTTTGCCTTGGGGATGGGATGGAAGCCAGTGTCTCTAACATACTAGGCAAACAATGACATTGAGTTACATCCTTGACCCTGAGAATTTTATTTTTTTTGTTGATGCTGGGGCTTGAACTTTGGGCCTGGTCTCTATCTAGGCTGTGTTTGAACCGCGATCCTCAGATCTCAGCCTCCTGAGTAGCTAGGATTACAGGCATAAGCCACCAGCTTCTGGCTGAGAGGTTCTTTTTGGTGGTTGTTTTTTGTTGGTCATGGGGCTTTAACTCTAGGCCTGGGCACTGTCTCTGAGCTTTTCAGCTCAAGCCTAGTGCTCTACCACTGGAGCCACAGTGCCACTTCCAGCCTTTTCTGCTTATATGGTGCTGAGGAATCAAACCCAGGGCCTCATGCATACAAGGCAAGCATTCTACCTTCCTAGCCCCCTGAGAGGTTTTATTTGAAGATGATTTATCTGTTTCTCTTAGACTTTCAGCAAGAGAGCTAGTCCATTAGGATATGGACAATCTTGACAGGTGTAAGTGCCAGAGAAAGGGGAAATAGGCTACATAACCAAATATATTTGAATCTCATGAGGACAAATTAAATAATTAGGACGTGATCAGCTGACTGCGGTAGAGTTGATAAAAATGATCTTCAGCTAAGTACCCTTGAGGTCTGATTCCAGAAGTGATGCTCATCCATTCTCGCACCTAAAATTTATTTAAGAGACCTAGCGAGGGCCTTCCCTTTAGGAAGATGACCAGTGTGGGGAAATGTTTTTCTTGTTAGTTCTCTCAAGCCATGGCACTTCCCAGCAAATCCCTGCTATGGTTTTGCTGCTTGGCCTGGCTCTGTGGCCCTATTTATCTTAGCCTTGGTTCTCAGACTTTTGGGGGAGAAGCTAAGATTACAGCTAATGCTGAGTCTGAAGCTGAGGTAGACCCTTGGTCCTTACTACAGTTTGTAGATGGGGCAGACAGATCCGGTCTCTTTCCTCCTCTCTTCAAGGTCCTGTCTGATAGGCGAGGTGAGTCTCCTAAGCTGCAGCCAGATTCCCGAGCACTGTACTACATGAAGAAGCTCTATAAGGCCTATGCTACTAAAGAGGGGGTTCCGAAATCCAGTAAGAGTCACCTCCACAACACTGTCCGGCTCTTCACTCCCAGTACTCAGAACAAACAGGCTTCTGGAGACCAGGTGACAGGTATGTAAAAGTGCTTAAATGGTGGAAAGGGAAGTTTATGGAGTTGCGGTGATTTGGGGTTTTTTTTTTTTTGGCAATATTGGGGTTTGAACTCAAGTTCTCCAGCTTGCTAGCCAGGCTGTCTTACTGCTGAGCCACATCTCCAGCCCTGTCTTTGTTTTTTTTGTTTTGTTGCCAATCCTGGGGCTTGAACTCAGGGCCTTGGCACTGTCCCTGAGAGTCTTTTGCTCAAGGCTAGCCATTCTACTGCTTGAGCCACAATGCCACTTCCTGCCTTTTCTGCTGACGTGGTACTGAGGAATTGAACCCAGGGCTTCATTCTTTTTTTTTTTTTTGTCAGTCGTGGGGCTTGAACTCTGGGCCTGGGCGCTGTCCCTCAGCTCTTCAGCTCAAGGCGAGCGCTCTACCACTTGAGCTACAGCGCCACTTCCTAGGGCTTCATTCTTGATAGGCAAGTACTGTACCACTAAGCCACATTCCCAGCCTTTCGGGGTTTGTTTGTTTTTAAAGATAGAGACTTCCTGGGCTGGGAAGGTGGCTCAGTGGTAGAGCGCTTGCCTTGCATGCATGAGGCCCTGGGTTCGATTCCTCAGCACCACATAAGCAAAAAGAAAAAAGCCAGAAGTGGCGCTGTGGCTCAAGTGGTAGAGCGCTCGCCTTGAGCTGAAGAGCTGAGGGACAGCGCCAAGTCCCAGAGTTCAGGCCCCACGACTGGACAAAAAAAAAAATTAAAAAAAAAAATAAAGATAGAGACTTCCTGCCAATGGAGGCACCTGGACCACAATCCACCTATGTTAGAATTGTAGCTACGATATGACAAGTATGTTTTACCAAGTCCTATCTCTCCAGAAATTTCGGACTGGATTGGCCTCAAACCATGATCCTCTCAATTTCTGCTTTCCGAGTAGCTAGGATTACAGGTGTAAGTCACTGGAACTCACCTTGTTTTTGACCTTTTGAGATAAGGGGTTTACTCTGTTGCCCAGACTGGCCTTGGGAACTCTCCGTGTTTGAGCTTCAAACCTCTCAAGTGCTGGGATTACAGGTGTGTACTGACATGCTGGGTTCCAAAGATACTTGGTTATGGGAAGGGGCGGGACTGTGATGTATCTTGATGTATTCAGGTGGTTGTGGTAGTGCTACTGATGATTGAATATGCTAGGTAAGCACTCGACCATTGAGCTACAGCCCTACCTAGCACTCATATTTGGTCTTACTGGGCTTTTTTTTTTTTAATGCCCTCATTACAAGATGGGGCTAGGAAGGTGGCTCAGTGGTAGAGAGCTTGCCTAGCATGCATGAGGCCCTGGGTTCGATTCCTCAGCACCAGTTAAGCAGAAAAAGCCAGAAGTGGCTCTGTGGCTGAAGTGGTAGAGCGCTAGCTTTGAGCTGAAAAGCTGAGGGACAACGCCCAGACCCAGAGTTCAGGCCCCACAACCCACAAACAAACAAACAACAACAACAACAAAAAGATTTAGTGGCTTTAAAGATTGGAAAAAACAGCTGGGTGCCAGTGGCTCATGCCCATAATCCTAGCTACCCAGGCTGAGATCTGGGGATCACGAATTGAAGCCAGTAGAAAAATCCCTATGAGACTCTTGTCTCCAGTTAACCACTCAAAAGCCAGAAGTGGAGCTGTGGCTCAAAGTAGTAGAGTGCTAGCCTTGACATAAGATCTCAGGGACAGCTCCCAGGCCCCGAGTTCAAGCCCCATGACTGACCAAAAAAAAATATATTGGAAAAAAAGATACTAGAAAGTTCACATGTCTTTGTTCTACCAAACTATTGGTGAGGAAAATGTACCTAAAACATTTTTTTTTTCAGTGTGGGGTTTGAACTCGGCCTGAGCCCTGTAACTGAGCTTCTGTCCTCAAGGCTAGTACTCTACCATTTTTGAGCCACAGATCCATTTCTGGTTTTCTGATGGTTAATTGGAGAAAAGGGTCTCAGACTTTCCTGCCCAGCTGGCTTCAGACTGCGAGCCTCAGATCTCAGCTGCCTGGGTAGGATTACAAGTGTGAGCTAGAATGCCTTTATTGAACCTGGTAAGCTTTCTTTTAAAATTATGGTGATGATTTCCCCCTATATTCACCACAAGAAAAATCCTGCTTATTACCCTCTTCTGTGTGTGGAGCTAGCTGTGAGGAGGGAAGCTGCAGCATATATTTACTGTCAAAGCTGGTCTCACTAACTGGAGATAAAAAGTCCATCCAAGCCAGGTGCCTGAGCTCAAGCCTGCAATCCTAGCTACTCAGGAGGCGGAGACCTGAGGATAACTGTTTGAAGCCAGCTAGGACAAGAAAGTCCATGAGACTTATCTCCAATTAACTACCAGAAAAGGCTGGAAATGGAGCTGTGGCTGTAAGTGGTAGAGAACTGGCCTTGAACAAAAACTCAAGGACAGCACCAAGGCTCTGAATTCAAGCGTTAGGATGCAGGTGTGCATGCGCACGCACACACACACACACACACACACACACACACACACACACACACACACACACACACACAGCCATTTGGCCAGGCACCAGTGGCAATCAGTCCTGGCACAAACTAAAAATCCATTCAAATTAGTTATGGTGGGCTAGGAATATGGCTTAGTGGTATAGTGTTGTCTAGCATGCATGAAGCACTGGATTTGATTCCTCAGTATCACATACCCAGAAAAAGCCGGAAGTGATGCTGTAGCTCAAGTGGTAGAGTGCTAGCCTTGAGTAAAAGAAGCTCAGAAGCCAGGCACTGGTGGTTCACGCCTGTAATCCTAGCTACTCAGGAGGCTGAGGATCACGGCTCAAAGCCAGCCTGATCAGGAAAGTCCGTGAGGCTCTTTTTTTTTTTTTGTGTGTCGGTCGTGGAGCTTGAACCCTGGGCTTGGGCGCTGTCCCTGCGCTCTTCAGCTCAAGGCGAGCACTCTACCACTTAAGCCACAGCGCCACTTCCAGTTTTCTAGTGGTTTATTGGATATAAGAGTCTCATGGACCTTCCTGCCCGGGCTGGCTTTGAACCATGATCCTCAGATCTCAGCCTCCTGAGTAGCTAGGATGACAGGCGTGCGCCACCGGCACCCGGCATGACCTATATTTTTAAATTTTTTATTTTATTGTAAAGATGCTGTACAGAGGAGTTAGTCACATGAGCAAGGTAATGAGTACATTTCTTGGTTGATGTGGCCTTTGAGTCAATGCTACCAGTGAGTTTTTCTCCCCAGGCCTGCTCCCCTCTGACGCCCTGCAGTTCAACCTGGATCGCGTGGCTGCCGTGGAGCACTTACTCAAGTCCGTCCTGCTTTACACGTTCAACACCTCCATCCCTCCTCCCTCTGCTCTCACGTGCCTGTGCATCCTGGCCATCCACGAGTCCAGATCCAGCCCAGCTCCGCTATCCTGTACCTTGAAGAATCACAAATGGATGGAGATCGACGTGACCTCTCTCCTGCAGCCCCTGGTGGACTCCAGTGAGCGCAGCATCCACACGACAGTCAATTTTACCTGTTGGCTGGCCCAGCCACCGCATCCTTCAGGCCGGGAGGGACCCCTCCGCATGTCTCGCCTGGTACCACCCTCGCTGATCCTATATCTGAACGACACCAGTGCGCAGGCGTATCACCGGTGGTACTCCCTGCGCTATCCAAGAGGGCCAGCCCAGGGCCCTGACCTGGACAGGACGGAGACCGAGACCCCACGACTTTCTCGTCACCCTAGAGGTCAGGAAGTCCTCAGCTCGGAATCGAAGAAGCCACTGCTTGCGACTTCCTTCAACCTGAGTGAATACTTCAGGCAGTTTTTCTTCCCCCCGGGTGAGTGTGAACTGCACGACTTTAGACTCAGCTTTCGGCAGCTCAAGTGGGATAACTGGATAGTAGCCCCGCACAGGTACAACCCTCGATTCTGCAAAGGGGATTGTCCCCGGGCTGTGAGACACAGGTATGGTTCTCCGGTGCACACCATGGTACAGAACATTATCTATGAGAAGCTAGATTCGTCGGTGCCCAGGCCATCATGTGTGCCTGGCAAATACAGTCCCTTGAGCGTCCTGACCATCGAGCCCGATGGCTCCATCGCTTACAAAGAATACGAAGATATGATAGCCACCAAGTGCACCTGTCGGTAACCAAACCTGGGAGCCTATCTGGCAGGTGAGGACTTGTATGCCTTAGGGGAAAGTCTCGTGGGTTAAGAGATCTAAGGAGGGCAGGCACATGGTATGGCATCTGTCAGTGTTACGGGAAAACATCTTTTGTTGCAACGGAGCCTTTTTAAATTTCTAAACTTCCATAAAGCATAATTACTTGGGAGGGATTTAATTTTTTTTCTTGAGTAATAGGTTTTTTTTTCTTTTCCACAGGAATTGTAATTCAGATGGGAAACTGATCGGCACAAAATGTTGGATAGAATTGCAGCTATAAACAATTCAGTGGGCTAGCACCTTCTGTAATAGAATAAATTTTCCTATCAGTGCCATATGTTCTGTATGTTCTATTAAAGAGTTTTTTTTTTTTTTTGCCAGTCTGGGGGCTTGAACTCAGGGCCTGGGCACTGTCCCTGAGCTTTTTTTGCTCAAGGCTAGCACTCTACCACTTAAGCCACAGCGCTACTTCCAGCTTTTTCTGTGTATGTGGTACTGAGGAATTGGACCCAGGGTTTCATGCAAGCACTTTAGCGCTAAGCCATATTCCCAGCCCTATTTTTTTTTAATGATTTGTGGGAGAGGAGGAGGAGGGAGATCTAAGAATTGGCTTTGGCTGGACCTTAGCTTTTTTTTTTGTCCTGGGGCTTGTACTCTGGGCTTGGGCATTGTCCCTGCGCTCTTCAGCTTAAGGCTAGCACTCTAATTGGAGACAAGAATCTTATGGATGGGGACTGGGAAGGTGGCTCAGTGTAGAGTGCTTGCCTTGCATGCATGAGGCCCTAGGTTCAATTCCTCAGTACCACATAAACAGAAAAAGCGGGAAGTGAGTCTGTGGCTGAAGTGGTAGAGTGCTAGCCTTGAACTGAAGAGCTGAGGGACAGTGCCCAGGCCCAGAGTTCAGGCCCCATGACCCACAAAAAAGAAAAAGAATAGAATCTCATGGACTTTCCTGCCTGGGCTGCTTTGAACTGCAATCCTCAGATCTTAGCCTCCTGAGATTACAAGGCGTGAGCCACCGGAGCCCAGCTCATTTTGTTGGAATAAAAAGGAAGTCAGCAGCCAGGCACTGGTGGCTCACGCCTGTAATCCTAGCTACTCAGCAGGCTGAGATTTGAGGATCATGGTTCAAAGTCAGCCCAGGAAGGAAAATCTATGAGACTCTTTATCTCCAATTAACTGGAAAACCGAAGTGAAGCTGTGGCTCAAAGTGACAGAGCTCTAGCCTTGAGCAAAAGAAGTCAAGAATAGGGCCCAGGCCCCTGAGTTCAAACTCCATGACTGACCAAAAAGAAAAAAAAAGCCAACTTCTCTGCCTGCGTCTATTCCTAGAAATAGAAGTGATGAAATATAAATATAAATATTATTTAGTGCTAGTACTAGGGTCTCAGACTATTCCTAAAAATGGAATTGATGGATAATGTATTATTTATTTATTACTAATGCTGGGACTTGAACTCAGAACTTGAGCACTGCCCATTAGTTAGTGCTCTACCACTTAAGCCACAATTCCACTTTGAACTTTATGAGGGTTAATTGGAAATAGGAGTTTCTTGGATATTTTTGCCTATGCTGGCTTTGAACCAAAACCTTCAGATCTCAGCCTCCTGAGCAACCAGGATTACAAGCATGAGCTACTGGTGCCTGGCCTTTTTTTGTTGGTTGTTTGTTCTTTGTTTTGAGTTTTAAGAATTCTTTACATTTTGAATATTCCTTATGCAAATATTTTCTTCCATTGTGTGAGTTGCCTTTTTTACTTTTTTTTTTTTTTTTTGGGTCCAGTCGTGGGGCCTGAACTCTGGGCCTGGGCACTGTCCCTCAGCTCTTCAGCTCAAGGCTAGCGCTCTACCACTTGAGCCACAGCGCCACTTCTGGCTTTTTTCGTTTTGCTTATGTGGTGCTGAGGAATCGAACCCAGGGCCTCATGCATGCAAGGCAAGCGCTCTACCACTGAGCCATCTTCCCAGCCCCGCCTTTTTTACTCTTAACAGTTCTTTGCAAAAAAATTCAATTTTTTAAAATCTAATTTATCTGGTAATTTTCCTTTGTGGACTAAACTCTGTTGCCTATAGGAAGGAAATTATTACTAAATCTAGTATCATAAAGATAGCTCCTGTATTTTCTTCTAATTTTACAATTTTAGCTTTATATAAATTCAATCCTGGGATGCTGGGTGCCGGTGGCTCACACCTATAATTCTAGCTACTCAGGAGGCTGAGGTCTGAGGACTCAGGTTAGAAGCCAGTAAGGGTAGGAAAGTCCAATGAATCACCAAAAAGCTGGATGTAGAGCTGTGACTCAAGTGGTAGAGCACTAACCTTGAGCACCAAAGCTCAGAGGTAGTGCTCAGGCCCTGAGTTTAAGCTCCAGGACTGGCACACACACACAAAAAGTACTGGGTATGGAACTCAGGGCCTTAAAAATGTTTGGCAAAGACTGGGTGCTGGTGGCTCACACCTGTAATTCTAGCTACTCAGCAGGCTGAGATCTGAGGATCACAGTTCAAAGCCAGCCCGGGCAAGAAGTCCCTGAGACTCTTATCTCTAATAAACCACCAGAAAACCAGAAGTGGCACTGTAGATCAAGTAGTAGAGCACTTGCCTTGAGCTGAAGAGCTCAGGGACAGTGCCCAGGCCCAGAGTTCAAGGCCCAAGACTGACCCCTGCAACCCCCCCCCCCCAAAAAAAAAGAAAGTTAGGCAGATATCCTATGACTAATCCACAACCCTTGGCCTCAATTTGAGCTGCTTTTGGGGAGGGGGATGGGAGAGTGAACACTAAAGTCCTTTAAATGTACTGCGATTTATTGTGAAAGGTCATTGCAGAATAGTATTTGCAATATTCAACAATGATTACTGGTTCCCTTGTGTGGGACAGATTCAGGCGTTAGTCCCTGAGCCCAGGAGTTCAGTGTGCCTGGCACACTGGCCTGTTCCCATGGCCCAACACAGGTACAGAGCCATGGCGGTTGGGAGAGGCCAGAGAACTAGCACCGACATGAGCCCTCATACCCAATTTCTTTGTTGCGATGGGGGAGGTCTTTGTTATAAGTAAATCCGAATATTAAACTTCTGCATTTTGCTATACAGCTGAGTAATGATAGCTTAGAGAGCTATAGGCTAGGTGTTACTATTATTTTTTATTTGACAAATTTTAAACCTTATTCGATCATAGGACAATGTTCATATTCAGGGTAGCTAGATCTCTCCTAAATGTAAACTTCAAAGGTTCTTTTATGCACACTGCACTATTCTGGACCTTCCATCTTTATTTGAAACCCACTTTTCTTTCACTCCTCTTAGAAAAGCTGCCACTTTAGAAAAGGACTAAGAAAAGGCAGCAGCGATTTGAATCTGGAAACCCAAAGATGAAGCTACATGTGCCCTAAATAGATGCATTGAGGGTTGGTATTTAGTCCAGATGCGATAGGAGGTTGCCTAGCATGATGAGGGCCCAGTGTAGCAAGGAACAATGAACAATGTCAGGAGTCGCTTTTACCCTCGCTCTGGATTTCCTGCTCTTTATCCGTTTCAATCAACTCCTATGTTCCGCCCCATACTTTGTGTTTTGCAGGAGGGAAGCAGCTACTGGCTGGGTTTCTAGCCTCGGTTCAGGACAGTGTGGGGGAGAAAATTTGTTTTATTCATAGAGAAAGGGAGGAAGCATTCAGTGATAAAAAGTAAATGGAAGAAAAAAAATAGAGGAACCTAGTTCCTAGAAGAATTGCAGAGTCAATATAATGTGTAATTATGTAGGGATTATAATTTATAAAATGATAGATGAAGTATAAGACTAAAAAAAAAAATATATATATATATATATATATTTTTGGGTCCGGTCGTGGGACCTGAACTCTGGGCCTGGGCGCTGTCCCTCAGCTCTTCAACTCAAGGCTAGCGCTCTACCACTTGAGCCACAGCGCCACTTCCGGCTTTTTTTCTTTTTGCTTATGTGGTGCTGAGGAATCGAACCCAGAGCCTCGAGCATGCAAGGCAAGTGCTCTACCACTGAGCCACCTTTCCCAGCCCAAGACTAAAATATTTTAAACGTGTGAAGAGGCTGTCATTTCAATCATAGAGATTGTTGAGGCAAGAGCAAATTGATACTGCTAATATCCATGAACAATCCTTCAAATAAATGCCAAGTGCAACAGTGGCTCATGCCTGTAATCCTAGATATTCAGGAGGCTGAGATCTGAGGATGGTGGTTCAAAGCCAGCCTAGGCCAAAAACAAAACAAAACAAAAACCCCAAACTCCATGAGACTCCAGCTCCAAAATAACCAGCAAAAGGTGGGTCTGGATGCATGACTCAAGTAGTAGAGGATCGTGTTAGTGAGCAAGCTGGGCAAATGTGAGGGGCTGAGTTAAAATCCCACTAGCTCAGCCCCCCCCGGCAAAAAAAAACCCCAAAACTTAGATGTTTCTAGATGTCTGACCTAGTACTGACATAGCATTTCTTTGTCCCCCCTTAGCCTGTCATAAATGTATTTGGTGTAGAGAATTGTGCAGCGATGGTGGACATCTCATTGTTTGAGGCATCTGTGCCTCATGAACAGTCTTGTTCTTCATGGAAGTGTCATTGGTTCTTGTGTCCCTCCATGTTGAATTGCTGTCACCAGCAGTGTTCTGAGCTCTCTGCAGCCTGTACCTGGCAGTCATGTTGGCTTTCTCAGAAACAATTGCCTCATTGAATAAATACTTACTGAACATTGAGCTAGGAGCCAGGTGCCAAGTGTGGCCAAGAACAGAGTCTGATGAACTCAGCTGCAGTAAAAATATACCTACCCAGCCAGAGTCGATGGCTCACACCTATAAATCCTAGCTACTCAGGAGGCTGAGATCTGAGGATCGCCATTCAAAGCCAGCCTGGCAGGAGAGACTTATCTTCAATTATCCAGCAAAAAGCCAGAAGTGGAGCTGTGGCTCAAGTGATAGAGCACTAGCCTTGAGCACAAAAGTCCAGGGTCAGCGTCCAGGCCCTGAGGTCCAGCCCCAGAACTGGCACACACAAAGGCATCTGCGTGAGGCCAGACACTTGCAACTTATACCTTTAATCAAGCTACTCAGGAGGCTAAGACCTGGAAGATCAAGGTTCAAATCCAAGCTGGGCAGAAAAGTCTAGATTTTTTTTTATAATGGGTTCAATGATGTAGACTTGTTTTTTATTTTTATTTTATTTTATTTTTTTACTTTTTTGGGTCTGGTCGTGGGACCTGAACTCTGGGCCTGGGCGCTGTCCCTCAGCTCTTCAGCTCAAGGCCAGCACTCTACCACTTGAGCCACAGTGCCACTTCTGGCTTTTTTTCTTTTTGCTTATGTGGTGCTGAGGAATCGAACCCAGGGCCTCGAGCATGCAAGGCAAGCGCTCTACCACTGAGTCACCTTCCCAGCCCCAAGTCTAGGAATTCTATCTCCAGTTAAGTGGCAAAAACCTGGAGGTGTGGCTAAAGAGTCCCAGTACTAGGGACTTCTCTTTCTCCTCCAACCCCATCTCTTTTGGTAGGAAAAGCAAATATTTATTTTTATTTTTTTATTTTTATTTTCTTAAATTTTTATTGAACTCAGGGCCTGGGTACTGTCTGAGCTTCTTTTGCTCAAGGCTAGCACTCTATCACTTGAGCCACAGTGCCACTTCTAGCCTTTTCTGTTGATGTGGTACTGAGAAATCAAACCCAGGGCTTCATGCATGCTAGGTGAGCACTCTACCACTAAACCACATTCCCAGCCCAAGCAGAGATTTATTAGGACACTATTAAAGAAAAATGATGGGCAGCTACACAAGAGATTATACTATCTCTCCTTTTCTTGTAAAGACCACCCAGTTGTTCAGCATTCTAAGTGGTACTATTGGCAGGGACTCTGCAGCAGGAAGTACTCTCAGAGGGCTAGCATCCTGGTCCACATAATGAATGATGCGAACTTGGATGATGACAGCGATAAGGATGCAGGGAAGTGGGGGAAAAAAAAAGCAACCTTTATTTTTTGGTCATGGGGCTTGAACTCTGGGCCTGGGCGCTGTCCCTCAGCTCTTCAGCTCAAGGCTAGCACTCTACCACATGAGCTACAGTACCACTTCTGGTTTTCCAGTGGTTAATTGGAGATCAGAGTCTCCGTTTCTTGCCCAGGCTGGCTTTGAACCATGATCCATAGATCTTAGCCTCCTGAGTAGCTAGGATTACAGGCGTGAGCCACCAGTACCCAGCACTTTATTATTTTTTTAATAACTTCTCTCCTTGGTACTGGGCTTATCTCTCCAGGTTGTGCAATAGCAGTCTTCTAGATAGGGAAGAAAAAGCTTTTTATGTGGTTAATTGGGGATAAGAGTCTTACTCTCTTTCCTGCCTGGACTGGCTTTTGAACCTTGATCCTCAGAGCTCATCCTCTTGAGTAGCTAGGATTACAGGCAAGAGCCATTGGCGCCAGGCAGCTCTTCAACTTAAAGTGAATGCTCTACCACTTGAGCGACAGCGCCACTTCTGGCTTTCTGGTGGTTTATTAGAGATAAGTCTCATGGACTCTCCTGCCTGGGCTGGCTGTGAACTGTGATTCTCAGATCTTAGCCTCCTGAGTAACTAGGATTACAGGTGTGAGCCACCAGCACCTGGCTTTTTTTTTTTTTGTACCAGTTCTGGGCCTTGAACTTGGGACCTAGACATTGTCTCTTAGTTCTTTTGTTCAAGGCTAGCACTCTACCACTTGAGCCACAACTCCACTTCTGGTTTTTTGGTGGTTAACTGGAGATAAGAGCCTTACAGACTTCCCTGCTGGGGTTGACTTCGAACTGTGATCCTCACATCTCAGCTTCCTATGTGGCTAAGATTACAGGCCTGAGCCACCAACACATCTTCCTGTCATCCCTGGTCCGATCCATTGGGGGAAAGGAGACATAGAGCTTTTCCAAAACAGAGAAACATCAATATTTGGCCCGTATCCCATATTTAATATAGAAGTACCTCATTGAATGGTATTAACTTAGCACCTGAAGCCACCTGACAATAAGTAGTCTGAATTTGAGTTAAGGAAATGAGACGAATGGGTTTAAGAATTGATTGGTTGAAAGAACAGGTCAGCCTGCCAGGTCCCCATTGCATCAGCCTTCGGGAATATGTGTGCTTTGACTTTGACAAATAGGTGCATTATTGGAGAACGAATCAGCATCACACGCTTTCATTGTGTTCATGCCCTTAACTATGGTCAGCTGGTGGTTTTTTTTTTTTCTTTTTGCCAGTCCTGGGGCTTGAACTCAGGAGCTGAGTGCTATCCCTGAGCTTCATTTGCTCAAGGCTAGAGCCCTTGCGCCACAGCACCACTTCCAGCTTTTTCTGAGTAGTTTATGGAATCCCATGGACTTTCCTGCTTGGACTGGCTTTGAACTACAATCCATAGATCTCAGCTTCCTGAGAAACTACAATGACAGCTACAATGAGCTGCCAGCAACTGCCTGGTGAAATATTTGTAGAGGGTTCAAGCAAGATTGGAGAGGTGAAGGAATCTCAGAGATTTGCTGAGCTGTAGTATCCTGGCCTCAAGACTTCATGAGTTCCCCTTTGTCAAAGCCTTTTCCAACAAATCTGCAGCTCCAGAGGTAGCTGCTGAAAGTGAATGTATGAATCACATGAGTGAATGCATTCATAAATGCATGAATAAGGGTTGGGAAAGTGGCTTAGTGGTAGAGTGCTTGCCTAGCATGCATGAAGCCCTGGGTTTGATTCCCCAGTACCACATACACAGAAAAAGCCAGAAGTGGTGCTGTGGCTCAAGTGGTAGAGTGCTAGCCTTGAGCAAAAGCTCAGAGAATCATGGTTCATTGTCAGCCCACACAGAAAAGTCTGCTGGATTCCATTTCCAAATAACTAGCAAGAAGCTAGGCTTGGGGGGTGGGGGTAGTTGTGGAGGTAGGAGGGAAGGGATGGTAGGGGAAAAACAAAGGAGGAAGCAACAATGCTCAATAGGAAATGTACTCATTACCTTGTTCATGTAACTATAACCCCTCTGTACGGCATTTTTTTTTTTTTGGTCGGTCGTGGGGCTTGAACTCTAGGCCTGGGCGCTGTCCCTCAGCTCTTCAGCTCAAGGCGAGCGCTCTACCACTTGAGCTACAGCGCCACTTCCGGTTTTCTGGTGGTTTATTGGAGATAGGAGTCTCGCGGTCTTTCCTGCTCGGGCTGGCTTTGAACCGCGATCCTCAGATCTCAGCCTCCTGAGTAGCTAGGATTACAGGCGTGAGCCACCAGCGCCCAGCGGTACGGCATTTTTACAATTAAAAAAATGTACAAAAAAAAAGCTAGGCTGGAGGGGTGGCTGGAAAGAGAGTACCAGCCTAGCTTTATGCTAACAAGCTGAGCAATCTTGAGGCTCTGGGTTCAAACCCCCATACCACAAAAAGAAAAACCTTCTGCATTTCTAGACACACACTTAAAAACATCAGGTTAGAGCTAAATTGTGCTTTATTTTTGTCAGTTATGGGCACTGTCCCTGAGCTGTTTTGTGTTCAAGGCACTTTGAGCCATAGCACCACTTCCAGTTTTCTGGTGGCTTATTGGAGATAAAGAGTGTCATGGGCTTTCCTGCCCAGGCTGGCTTTGAACTGTGATTCTCAGATCTCAGTCTCCTGAGTAGCTAAGATTACAGGTGTGAGCCAAAGATGCCCGGCTTAAATAGCAATAGCTTAATGAAATTCATTCACTTCCACTTGGTGCTAAAAATGCTGCCTGTTTGCACTTTCCTCACACCTACCCAAAATATACACATACACACACACACACACACACACACACACACACACACAATGATCAGGTTTTGCTCACCAACCATCCTTGCACTATTGCTTTCATGCGAGAACTCACAGAATGAACTACCTCATCCATTTGCATGGGATTGGGGCTCCCACAAGTGTTTGAAATCACCTTAGTTTTTTGGCCCATGTCGATGTAAAAAAAAAAGTGACTTTAGGTCAACTCTCCTTAGCACAAGAATAGGAAAAAGCAACCAATATACAAATCCTTTTGCTTTGATGATTATCAAGGGAAATATTGTTTTCATTTTTGGGGGTAGCAGATATTTATGACTTTGAACCAGGAACTTCATGCTTTGTATTTCTTTGGACTGTTTTATCCTGTTTCCCAGGCTGTTAGATTTTTGAGATTGCGAAAGAAGGCCTCTGGTCACTTCAAAGGGCAGAGGCTGACCCTTTGGCAGCTAGAACTTCTCTCTTGCTCTCTTGCCTGGTGGTTGTTACTTCTCTCAGGAAAAGGGTAACTCTGCGTGTCCAGATCTGGCTTCATTTTCCTCGTGTCTAATCTGGGCACTAAAAGCAATAGAAACTTCATAATAGCTGGAAATGTGCCTTAGTGGTAGAATGCTTGCCTAGCATGAATGAAGTCCTGGGTTCGATTCCTCAGTACCCCATAAACAGAAAAGGTCAGAAGTAGCGCTGTGGCTCAGGCTCAAGTGGTAGAGCACTAGCCTTGAGCATAAGAAAGCCAGGGACAGTGCTCAGGCCCTAAATTTAAGCCCAGGACTAGCAAGAAAAAAGAAGAAACTTCTTAGTGTCAAGCAAGAATAACCAGCTATGCCATGTACCAGTGGCTCATGCCTATCTTCCTAAGTACTCAGGAGGTTGAGATCTGAGGATCATGATTCAAAGCCAATCCAGGCAGGAAAGTCTGTGAAACTTATCTCCAATGAACCACCATAAAGCCACAAGTGAAAGTGTGGCTCAGAGTGATAAAGTGCTATTGAGCAAAAAAAAAAAAAAAGCTAAGGGAAAGAGTCCAGGCCCTGAGACCAAGCCCCCAATAAATAAAGAAGGAGGTCCTTCCACTACAGCCCTGTTAGGGGGCTGGTAGCAAAGTTTAGGAGAGGAAACAATACATATGGAAGAACCTTATTATATGATCCAGCCCTCAGAGATAAAACTGAGCTGCGATTGAGTTGAGACTGTATTTCTGGAAGAAGGAATGATACTGATAATTGATACCCTTAATGGGCAGCCTATAATGGGCCTGGCACTAAATCTATGTGATCACATCTCACTTGGTCTTTACCCAGCAGGTGCATAGCAGGTCTTGGAGACTTTGGAAGTCTCCGTCTCTTTTCCCCTACACTGGTTTTCCTATCCCTAGGTTATACTGAGTTGTAGGAGATCTATTTGTCCCTGTTCCATTGTGAGAAATCCAGAATGGACAACAAGCCTACATCTCTGCCACAGTTCTAGGAAGTTACTATCAACTATTCATTGTCCCAGAATTCCTTTGGTGTGGCCTAATTCATAGACCCATTAATTGGGAAACATCAGAAAAGTCAAATACAGCTTGCTATCTTGTTTTATTTGTTTTACTTCTCTGGAGGCTCTAAATAGAGCGCCGTGTGTGTGTGTGTGTGTGTGTGTGTGTGTGTGTGTGTGTGTGTGTGTGTGCACGCGCGCACACACACACACACACTCGCATATTAACCCCTCACAAGGGCTGCTGGATATCCTTAGTCTCAGGTTTCAAAGTCTCTGTAACAGGTCAGACTCTGGTTAAAGTCAGGAAGCTTTAATTTGGTTGTGTGTGTGTGTGTGTGTGTGTGTGTGTGTGTGTGTGTGTGTGTGTGTACACTAGTATTGGGGCTTGAACTCAGGGGCCTGGGCTGCTTTTGCTTAAAGTTCATGCTCTACCACTTGAGCCACAGCACTACTTCTGGCATTTTTGTGGTAAATTAGAGATAATAGTCTCTAATTTCTTACTGGGGCTGGCTTTGAATGGTGATCCTCAGATCTCAGCCTCCTGAGGAGCTAGGATTACAGGAATGAGCCATGGGCACCCAGCAAGTGTATTTTCTGCTTTTGTGCAGGTTCTGGGGCTTGAACTCAGGTGCAGGGAGACTAGACCCTTCTTCTTTCCATGCCAGGCAAAACCTGGCTAAGGCTGTTTGAGGGCTGGCTATTCCTGAAGCCAGAGTTTTCTTTCAGTGCCATAGGTCCTTGGAAGGAATGCTGGGCTGTCACATTCCTGCTGAGTTACATATGTCATATGTCACCTTTTCCCTGCAGACGCTGTTTGCTTTGGTTATAATAACTCAACTTTTCTCTTCCAGGTTGGCTTCCAGCCCTAGACCCAGGTCCTGTCCATCTTTCTGTCTGTGCTAATTCAGATGTTCCCCACAGATTTGTTGGACAAAAGAAGATAAACCAGATAAATAGATATGGGCTTCTCAGCTCCCCTGATAATTCCAACAAACCTCACTTTGAGTCCTCTGGTTTCCGGAGACCAAGATGAAATGCATCTTCATTAACATTCATTTCAGTTCTCAGGAATAGAAATGAGAGCTGGGAATGTGGCTTAGTGGTAGAGTGCTTGCCTAGCACGCATGAAGCTCTGAGTTCTATTCCTCAGTACCACATATACAGAAAAAGCCAGAAGTGGTGCTGTGGGTCAAGTGGTAGAGTGCTAGCGTTGAGCAAAAGAAGCTCAGGGATATTGCCCAGGCCCTGAGTTCAAGCCCAGGACTGGCAGAGAGGGGGTAGAGGGAGAGGGGGAGGGAGCAGAATGAGTTGAGCACCAGTGGCTCATTATGCCTGTAATCCTAGCTACTCAGGAGGCTGAGATCTGAGGATTGAAGTTTGAACCCAGTCCTGGGGCAGGAAAGTCCACATGGAGATTCTTATCTCCAATGAAACACAAAAAGCTGGAAGTAGAGCTGTGGTTCCAGTGGTAGAGCACAAGCCTTGAGCAAAAAAGCTCAGAGACAGTGCCCGGGCCCTGGCACAAAATAAAAATAAAAGGAAACACCAGTGCCTTCCACAAAGATCACCCAGACTACAGCTGCAACAGGACAGATTGGGTTGATTGTCACAGTGAAGAGGGGACACACAGCCTGCGAAAGAAGTAGCGGACTTGGGAGAAGGCAGTAGAAAGGTCTTACAGGCTTCGGGCTTGCATTCTTGATGGAGGATTACAGAAACAGGACTTTTCTCTGTATTGACTGTGCAGGAAACAGGAGGAATTCCATTGGGCCTGTTAATAAATCATATCTAGGAAGAAGCAGGCCCAAAGAAAGGCAAGAGGGGCAGGTGGAAAAACAGCAGAAATCACTTGTGTCGCCAGGAGAGGAAATGTTTGTTCATACTCGATAGCACCTTGGGTTCTTCTGTGTGGGACATGGTTAGAGAATGTTCTTGATTTTACAGAACGACTTTGTGTGGGTGTCCTGTAACATGATTTATGTTCAAGTGGAGAATACCAAGGCTTTCCTGTAAATCTGATTTTCACTCCTAGCAACACCAAAGTCTAGCAGGCCAACTTCCGGATCTTGGGGGTGGGGGTGGGGATGCTGTTTTTCTCGGAAGAGAAAAGAAGTGCACAGGAATTTTCTGGGAGTTTTGGCAGAGATTTCCTGTAGTTTGTGCAAGAAACATAAAGCGGCAGGAAGGTATGAGTTAATAATTTCTGTGGCCAGGCGCTGGTGGCTCATGCCTGTAATCCTAGCCACTCAGGAGCTTGAGATCTGAGAATCATGGTTCAAAGCCAACCTGGGTAGCAAAAATGCTTATCTCCACTTAACCACCACAATGACAGAAGTGAAGCTGTGGCTCACGTGGTGACTATATTAGCCTTGAGCTAAAAAGCTCAGGGACAACACCTAGACCCTGAATTCAAGCCATAGGATGAGCACAAAAGAAACGGCTGAATTTTTTTTCCCCCCAGCTGGGCACCCAAGGCTCACATCTGTAATCCTAGTTCCCCAGGAGGCTCAGATCTGAGGATGGAAGCCAGCCTGGTCAGGAAAGGTGGTGAAACTCTTTCCAATTAAACAGCAAAAAACCAGATTGCAACAAAAAAAAAAGGCAGAGTCCAAGCCCCAGTACTAGATTATTACCACATTCACACCCATCTGCCAGCGATGGCAGGTGGGAAGGGCATGCTCCCTGGCCCCAGACTTGCTGATCCTGAGGTAAAACAAGTGCAAATGGGGTGGGTGGCAGAGACTGGAGACCTGGTTAAGCAAAGGGCCAGCAGCCCCTCCCTGGAAGGGGACAGGACTTGGCAGTGTGGTGCTAAGAGTTTAGAAGGACAGGACAGGGGAGCAGGAAGACATGGCTTAGATGATCATTGTAGCAGGGGCTGGGAAGGTGACACAGTGGTAGAGCGCTTGCCTTGCATGCATGAAGCCCTGGGTTCGATTCCTCAGCACCACATACGCTGAAAAAAGCCGGAAGTAGCGCTGTGGCTCAAGTGGTAGAACACTAGCCTTGAGCTGAAGAGCTGAGGGACAGCGCCCAGGCCCAGAGTTCAAACCCCACGACTGACAAAAAATATCATTGTGGCAGATATGAGCAGAATATTCTTTTTTGTTGGGGGGGGGCGGTCAGAAGCCTATTGGGAGCCTCACTCCAGCCATGGGACATGGGGGGTATGCTATGGGTAAATGCATGCAAGAGGCTCAATGGTAGCAAGCAGCAGCACCTAGAGAGCACACCGCTTCTGCCTCCCTGGTCCTTCTGCAAGTAGGTGTGTGTGGGGGGCGGGGAACTATGATGGGTAGTGGGAGAAATGGAAAGAGGACACGAATGGGGGGAGGGGACTGGGGGGGTGGATGGGGAGCTGGAAGAAGTTGGGAAATTGGGAGGCCTCTGGAGCAGAGCAATCCAGGGGTGGCCACAGACAAGAGACCCTGATAGTTGTGTTCTCCATGGAGCTAGAGGGGGCCGAGGGGGGGTGATGGGAAAGAAGACTTGGGGATGGTGGGGGGGACGGGCCAACACTATGATCCCCCCCCACGCTGCCCGTGTTCCCAGACTCTCATGGGAGAACAAAGTGTCCAGATCGGTAGCACAGGCTGGGAGCTCCCTCCCTCCTTCCCTCCCTCCCTCTCTCCAGCCAGCCCGGGGCCGGGACAGGACTAGGCGCCTCCCCCTAAGGCCCCGGTCAGACCTGGAGGTGGGGTCGGGAACCAGATCTCCTGGCTCTGATGTCACCGCAGGGCCTCGCAGCCGGCGCCCCAGCCCGTCTCTGGCTGGAGTCTCAGGTACAAGGGTGGGGTGAGGGGGTAGAAAGGGAGGGGGGGTTCCAGGCCCAGGAGGAGGTTGTGGGGGGGACCCAGAGGGGCGAGGGGGGGTGGAAATATCCACAGTGGGGGCATCGTCCTCCTCATTATGTCCAGTGGATCAACGAGGTCTGTGCGTGGGGGGTGTGTGGGGGTGGGGGTCCCCTGTGCATCTTTGCTCTTTGCCAGAGTCTGGGAGGGTGGGGGCAGATGAACCCACCCATCTGATCGAACTGTGTGTGGGGGAGTGGATGGTGTGTGCACCCCTTAAAATACACCGGGGGAGCAACTCTACCACCTCCCCCTCCCTACTTCTGCCCTTTTGGGGTTCCTCCCACCCGGGGTCATGGGGTGCCTTTGACCCCTCTGAGCCCTTCAAGAAAGGCCGAGGAGATACAAGTGGGTCATCTGCCATCTGGCCCTCCCCACCCCACCCCCCCCCCCCCCCCGTGTCCCGGAGCTTCGTGGGCCCCTGTCACCGCCCCCCCTTCCTCTCCCTCCTCCCCCAGGGTCTGGTGACCTCTCCTCTCTTCCTGGAGCCCCTGGGGCTTGAAGCACCCCATATGAGGTGTCTCCATACCTCTCCCCGGGTGCCACCAGCAGCCTGCATTTCCTGCACCCCCATTCCCAGCTCCAAGGAATACCCCTCCTTCTCCCCTCCCCCAGGGCTGGGACAAGCTGGCAGAATGGGGGGGGGGGAAGGGAGGGCAGAAGTCAGGAAGCCCAGCCAGACAGAGCTGCCTAGATTGGAGTCCATGACTCACTTAGTTCCCTCCCCCGCGGCCCCCTCCCTTCGCCCCCCCACCAGACTTCAGTCTAGCAGGGAAGCCCACTTCAGGAAGATCAAACACTTCTCTGAGAGGGAAGATTTCATTCCGGGTCATTCATTTGGGGGCCTCTCTCGTGACCTTTCAAGGATTTGTTCCCATTGCCTGTCCTGGGGCTTGAAGTCAGGGCCTGGATGCTGTCCCTGAGCGTTTGTTGTTGTTGTTTTGCTTAAGGCTGGTGCTTACACCACTTGAACCACAGCTCCACTTCTGCCTTTTTGGTGGTGAATTAGAGATCAAGAGTTTCACAGGATTTTCCTGCCTGGGCTGGCTTTGAACTGTGATCCTCAGATCTCAGCCTTCTGCATAGCTAGGATGACAGTGGTAATTCACTGGCGCCCTGCTGATTTTTTTTTTTCTTTTTCATTAGAAACTGTCTTTGTGGATTTCACCCACAAGCCTTAACTAAATTCCTAGTTTCTTTCTTTTCTTTTGCCTGATCTTTCCACTCTGTAGAACTCTAGACTTATCCCGATCACTGCCAGATCTATTAACCCCCCCCCCCCCAGTAACACACAGAAAACTTCCCAGGCCCCAGACTTGAATGAACACTGGATCTCTCAGCCAGGCCTTAACCCCCAGTTTCCTCTTTCCCCTCAGGGTAACTTCACCCTTTAGATCTTTTTATGAGGGGTCTGACACTTTCACTCATTGGCTAGCGCTCTACCAGCTGAGCCACGCCTCCAATCCCAGCCCTTTAGATCTCTTCCTTTGACCTCTGAACTCATCTTACTCCTTTCTGCAGGTGAATAAGTACATATGAAGTGTTCTCCCCATCGCCCCCCCCCAGCTCCAGTCTTGTGGTTTTTCTAAGCAGGGACCCCAAGCTGCTCTCTATTCCCCACTCTTCCAGGCTTAGTTAAAATGCCTTGGTGTCAGGCCAGGCACCTGTGGCTCACGCCTGTAATCCTAGCTACTCAGGAGGCTGAGATCTGAGGATCACGGTTCAAAGCCAGCCCAGGCAGGAAAGTCCGTGAGACCCTTATCTCCAATGAGCCACCAGAAAACCAGAAGTGGTGCTGTGGCTCAAGTGGTAGAGCCCTTGCCTTGAGCTGAAGAGCTGAGGGACAGCGCCCAGGCCCAGAGTTCAAGCCCCATGCCTGAAAAAAAAATGCCTTGTTGTCTTGGGACTTGGGGTCAGCACCAGGCATGAGCTGTGTGTAACTCAGTCCACAGCTGCCACCAATGGCCATCCTAAGTTATGGCCTCCCCTAGCCATGTGGGTTGATTCCAAGTGCAAGAGGCTTTCTGCCTCTTGCAAGTGTGAAAACTCCTGATTGTGCTGAAGCCCCCAAACACAGCAAAGCAGCGAGGTCCCTGGGGAGCACAGCAGGTTCTGCAAAGAGCAATCTCCACCTGCCAAGGCCACCTAGGTGGGAAAGTCCTTGACAGCCAGGTGCTGGTGGCTCACACCTGTAATCTTAGCTACTCAGAAGGCTGAGATCAGAGGGAAGCCCCTCCCACTCTCTCCTCCAAGGTGTGAGGTTCTTGGTACTTCCTCTGTCTTTTGGGAACATGAGCCCCTCCTACCGAGAACTCCTTTCCCTTCCTTGACCAGCAATCTGTAATATCCTGGACCTTAGGAAGGGCGGGGGGGAGGAGGGAGGCTCAGGATGTGGCTTAGTGGTAGAGTGCTTGCATCGAATGCATGAAGCCCTGGGTTCGAGTCCTTAGTATCACATACACAGAAAAAGCCAGAAGTGGTGTTGTGGCTCAAGTGATAGAGTGCTAGCCTTGAGATAAAGAAGTTCAGGGACAGTGCCCAGGCCCTGAGTTCCAGCCCCAAGTCTGGCAAAATAATAAATGGATAGTGGAGGGTGACTCTGAATTCCAGAGTCACAGAAAGGCTCAAATGAACCTGAGTTTTGGTCCCCACCAAATGTGGATGACATTAATCTCTGTACTACCCACCAAGCAGTTCAGGAAAGACAAGCCTCCTTCCCACTCTCATAATAACTGGGAACCTGGGGCTTCTAGGCCTCAAAATCTCTCTGAACTTGACCCTGGCATACCCCCTCCACACTTCCCCTTGCTCCCCTTCCAAGCACTGGGAAGATACTCATTTCCTGTGGGTCCTGCTGTGCGTGCAGTTTTCTTTCTCTTCCTTTCCTTCTTTTTCTTTTTGATGCTGTTTCTGAGGCTTGTACATAGGGCCTGGGTGCTGTCCCTGAACTTTTTTGCTCAAGGCTAGCACTTAGACGTGGAGCTGGCTTCTTTTGGGGGGGTGGTGGTGGAATGGGTTGGGGTGTTGTTAATTAAAGATAAAGAGTCTGGGCAGGTTTCAAACTGTGATCCTCAGATCTCCGCTTCTTGAGTAGATAGGATTACAGGCCTGAGCCTGTAAAACCAACTCTCAGTTTATTTGTAAAAATGGTCATCTATGAAGGCAAGGGTCTTACCCATTTGATCCCCTTCCCTAGGAAAGATTAATGGAGAGGAAAGGGGGGGAGCTCCAACTAAAGGCCTCCTCTTTGCCAAGTCCATTCCTACCTCCTCCCTGCATGTCCGTTCCTTCCCCTGCCATTCAACAGATGTTTGTTTAACTTTGATTACATGCCATGCACTGTGCAGGGTACTGAGTGATGACTAAGGGCAGGGCCTGGCCTCAGGAAGCTGGAGGTGTAGGAGAGTGTGTGGGAGTGGGGGGTATAGGAGGAGAGAATGTCAAGTTAACAGTTTCAAGTATCCATGATCAGCCCTGTTGTGGGAGAGGCTCAGGACACACTAGAGATCCACAAGACCAGAAGACTTTTTTTTTTTTTTTTTGGTCATGGGCCTTGAACTCTGGGCCTGAGCGCTGTCCCTGAGCTCTTCAGCTCAAGGCTAGCACACTACCACTTGAGCTACATCTCCACTTCCGGTTTTCTGGTGATTTACTGGAGATAAGAGTTTCACGGGCTTTCCTGCCCGGGCTGGCTTTGAACCGTGATCCTCAGATCTCAGCCTCCTGAGTAGCTAGGATTACAAGCGTGAGCTACCGGCACCCGGCTCAGAAGACTTCTTTTCTTTTCTTTTTTTTTTGGAGGGGGGGTCCAGTTGTGGGGCCTGAACTCTGGGCCTGGGTGATATCCTTTAGCTCTTCAGCTCAAGGCTAGTGCTCTACCACTTGAGCCACAGCGCCACTTCCGGCTTTTTTCTTTTTGCTTATGTGGTGCTGAGGAATCGAACCCAGGGCCTCATGCATGCAAGGCAAGCGTTCTACCACTGAGCCACCTTCCCAGCCCTCAGAAGACTTCTAATAGAAGACTTCCTATAGAAGCAGCCAAAAAAAAAATACCAGGGCAAAGTCAAGTACTGGTGCTCATGCCTCTAATCCAGATCTCAGGAGGCTGAGATCTGAGGATCGTAGTTCAAAGCCAGCCCAGGCAGGAAAGTTTGTGAGCGTCTTCTCGCCAATGAATCACTAAATAAAGCTAGAAGGAGATTTGGGTAAATGCTCAGGGACAATGGCCGAGTTCAACCCCCAGGATGGGCGCATGCACACCTCCACCCCCCAACCCCCCTCCACACACACAGAGCAAAGAAGGGGTGGAAAGGGAGGTGAGCCCCTCATTTCTAGACAAAATAGTCTCAGAAGAGGGAAAATAATTATTTCTGGGGTTTGCCAATCGATTCTAGGGACAAAGTAGTGACTTATTTCCCCATAGAGAGTTTGAGCTTTGTTGGATTCTGGCACTTGGTGGTGAGGGAACATTGGTAAAGTGACTTTTCACCGGGTTTGCCTGTCGGAAATTGATTCTGGCTGCAGTACTTGTGGAAGGATGCCTAGAATCCAGCCAAGGGACTGCCACTTCCCACCGTGTATGTGCCCCCGGGGCAAATCACTTCCCAGGGTCTCATCTGTAGAGCACAGATAGAAGTGGTGAGCATCAAGATGGAGATTTATATCGAACACGTAGAACAGAGGGTCACCAAGGGCAGGAAAGAGCCCTAAAGCTGCCCCTGCCCTGCCCTGCCCGGAGTCTCTCTCTCTCTTCCCTTCTTGGCTCCTGTGTGGTCTGAGAAACAGTCTCCACCATTGTTTACCAGGAAAGATCACACGGAGAAAGTTAACAGACCAGGAAGCCATTTGGGTGGGACAGGGTTGAAGCATGGGTATGTTCTTGGCATTAGAGGTACCAGGGTAGAGGCCACCGCTGGGAGTGGGGCAGGGAAGGGAAAGCAGCTGGGATTGGGCTTAGCTGCCCCCCCTCCACACCTCACCCCAGCTGCTCCTTAGAACTGGTCCTACCATGCCTGCCACCCTAGACTCCAACGTGACTGGGCCAAAATGAGGACAAGGGGCCTGGTTCCGTTGGCTCACACCTGTCATCCTAAGCTACTCAGGAGGCTGAGATCTGAGGATAGAGGTTCGAAACCATCCCGGGCTGGAAAGTAGCCTTGAGCAAAAGGGCTTAAGGGCTGCACCCGGGCAGGGAAGGATGCCAGGGAAGCAAGATGTGCAGCCCGGGGTGGTGGAGAGGCCCAGCAGGCTGTGTTAACTCTTACCTGGAAATCCTTACCACCACTGAGCCCCATCCCTGTTTTTGTTTGTTTGTTTTTAAGGACAGGCGAAGCCAGTCACCATCCTGAGCTCCTACCCGCCCAGCGATGGAGGCCCTGGGTCCCGGAGGCGCCTCCCCGGCCTCATCCACTCAAAGCCTAGACTTCGGGCAGCTGTCCACGCGTGCCGACTCGGCCTACAGCTCGTTCTCCACCGCCTCTGGTGACCCTGAGCCGCGCACCCCGTCCCCGGCCACCGATCTCCTTCCTTGCCTGGACTGGGGCTCCGTGCGCGTGGCGTGGGGCGGCTCGGCCCCCGTCACTCCCGATCCCACCGTGCGCCCACCCCGATCCCGGCCAGCCGTGGCCACGCGCGGTGGGCCGCGCCGGTGCCCGGAGACACGGGGACCCCCGGGGACGTTCAGCAGACAGGCCACCCCTCTGCTGTGCGCGCTGGCTGCCGAAGCCGAAGCCCAAGCTCGGGCGCAGGCCGCGGAGCCGCCCAGCCCTCCAGCCTCGCGGGCCGCCTACCGGCAGCGACTGCAGGGCGCGCAGCGGCGCGTGCTCCGCGAGACGTCGTTCCAGCGCCGGGAGCTGCGCATGAGCCTGCCCGCCCGCCTGCGACCCCCGCCCGCGGCGCCCGCGCGCCTCGCCGCGGCGCACGCGCGCTCCGCCTCGCTCAGCCACGCGCCGCCGCCGCCGCCGCCGGGGGACCCGGAGCTCCGCCCAGCGCCGCCGCCGCCGCCGCGCTCCCCGGCTCCCCCGCCAGGCACCGCCGCCGGGGGGCGCCTGGCTCAGCATCTGCGCCAGGGGTGGGGTCCCTCGGAGTCGGGTGCGCTGGCTGGCGTGGCTGAGGGTGGCAGCGTGGAGCCAGCTCAGGATGGCTCGCGCCCGGACCCCGCGAAATCGGAACCCCCGGAGTTGCATGGTGGTGGGGGGCGAGTGGTGTGCAAATCCTGGAATCCCCTGGAGTTCGATTCCCGGTCCATGAAGTTTGACGAAGCTTCAAGGCCTGCCAGTAGGAGGAGTCAGAGCGCTTCGGGCCAGGTCTTGGATCCCTGGGAAGGTTCTAGAGAGGCCATGATCACCATTCAGGTATGGAAGATAAGTGGGTGCAGGCGGGGGGGGGGGGGGGTGGGGAGCACCACAGAGACCTCACATCTCAGTCCACCACCGTTTACCTTTCCAGGCTGTCCCGCAAGGAACAGAACCCTCTAGACCATTGTTGCAACCCCAGCCTTCCAGGTGAGAGATAAGGGGATGAAGTTCTGGGGATAAAGTTGGGTGCAGAAGCATCCTTTTGCAACTCTTAAGCGTACAGTTCTATCTACCCTGGGTTTGAACCCCGTGAACTCCGTCCAAACTGCACATCCCACTATATACCATGGTGCAGCATGGTGGGGGCTGGAGATGTGGCTTAGTGGTAGAGTGCTTGTCTAGCATGCGTGAAGCCCTGGGTTCGATTCCTCAGTACCACATACACAGAAAAAGCCGGAAGTGATGTTGTGTCTCAAGTGGTAGAGTGCTAGCCTTGAGTGAAAGCAGCTCAGGGACTGTATAAAGGTCCTGAGTTCAAGCCCCAGGACTGGCAAACAACAACAACAATTAACACTTGCTGGGTGGTCAGTGTGCAATTCTTGCCTCCAGGTTCTTGATTCCAAAAAAGGCTGGAGAAATTTCCCAGAACAGCCCAGTCCACTGTGAGCAGAGGGTCTCAAAGAACTGTGGCTTGTCTCCTCGGCTCCCCTCCCTTCCTGACGATGATGACGTGTTCATGGAAGAAGGGGTGCCGGTCAGGATGAGAATATCTCCAGATTCCCTGGCTCCCCAGGAGCTCCTAACCAGGTGATTTTTCCCTCTTCCTTTTTTTTTTTTTTTTTTAAGTTGGTCATGGGGCCTGAATTCTGGGCCTGGGTGCTGTCCCTCAGCTCTTGAGCTCAAGGCTAGTGCCCTACCACTTGAGCCACAGCACCACTTCTGGCTTTTTCTGCTTATGTGGTGCTGAGGAATCGAACCCAGGGCCTCATGCATGAGAGGCAAGCACTCTACCACTGAGCCACCTTCCCAGCCCTCCCTCTTCCATCTAAGCTAAGTGAGACATTGCTTTCACACATTCATATCTAGAAAATGCTACCTGAGAGCTGGGCTCTGAGGCTCATGCCTTTAATCCTAGCTACTCAAGAGGCTGAGATCTGAGGATTGCAATTCAAAGCTAGCCTGGGCAGGAAAGTCCATGAGACTCTTATTTCCAATAAACTATGCCCATCCCCCCCCAAAATAAAACCAGATGTGGAGCTGTGGTTCAAGTGGTAGAGTGCTAGTGTTGAACAAAAGCTCAGGACCAGCACCCAGGCCATGAGTTCAGGTCCCAGGACTGGTATGAGAAAAAGAAAATGCTTCTTGACTGGAGCTTGGAAAACCTAGGGATGAGACAGAGTGGAGTTGAGGGTGGGGACAGGTGGCTTTTGAAGAGTCATCCCTTAATCAGATTACGCCTGTAATCCTAGCAACACGGGAGGCTGAGATTGGAGAATGGTGGTTTGAAGCCATCTTGGGCAGGCAAGTCCATGAGATTCTTCTCTCCAATTAAGGACAGGAAAACTGGAAGTGGAGCTGTGGCTCAAAGTGGTAGAAGGTTAACCTAGAGCAGAAAAGCTCAGGGACAATGCCCAGGCCTTGAATACAATTCCCATGACCAACAAAAAAGAAGGAAGGAAGGATGAAAGGAGGAAGGAAGGAAGGAAGGAAGGAAGGAAGGAAGGAAGGAAGGAAGGAAGGAAACAGAAAAGCCACTACTTACCTGAGGCTTGAGCTTTTTCTCATTCGCTGTCTCCTCTGTTTCCAGTGCGCATGCCCCTGACCAGCAGTATGGAAATGGCTTGAGTCACAGAGCTAGCCAGGCTACAGCTCCTGAAGAGTGCACCCTCCATCCCTGTCTCCAGATTGTAGGAGCAGATGACTGCTGGCAGCGGGTGGATGTCTCTGTGGGTGTCTCTAGACCCACAAGCTGTAGCGCCCCGGAAGCTGCAAACGGTGACACCCCAACCATTGACCCTCCTGGACTACTGACCTCTGACCCCTCTGCAACTGCAGAAAATGGCCCCCTCAAACCCTCCCCAGTTGATGTCCTGGAACCTTCAGGTAATGATCTTCCAGGCTCACCTCACCACACTACCCTGGCCAGGGGTCCTGGCCAGCCAACATGGCCTAGTCCGCATCTCCAGGAACTGGTTCAAGAGCTAGCCAGACTGGACCCCTCTCTGAGTGACACTTTTGCCTCCCAGTCCAGCCCAGAGCCACCCCTGGGTCTGCTGGATGGGTTGATTCCTTTACCAGAGATCTGGGCCGCCATGAGGCCAGCGTGTTGGGAGGAGGTTGAAGAAGAGACCCAGAGTGCT
Source organism: Dipodomys merriami (assembly GCF_024711535.1). NCBI lineage: Eukaryota > Metazoa > Chordata > Mammalia > Rodentia > Heteromyidae > Dipodomys > Dipodomys merriami. Next base: position 1,392,826 of record NW_027206002.1, on the reverse strand, counting down.
TCTGAGCCAGGGTGAGTGAGAGGCACGGGGGACTCAGGGACTCAGGCTTTCCAAGGGCGGGGAAGGGGGAGGGGCGGGGGAGGAGATCATACAACTCAGGCAGCTGTGATTTGGCCCACAGATGCCACGCATGCAACCTTACCCGGCATCTGCCAGATTCTCAGGAGGCCACGAGACAGGAAAACTCCACCTTGTCTTTCGTACCTGATCAGCCATGTGGCCTAGGGTTAGCTCCTGAATCCAAATACAACATCCAGGCCAAGAAAGTGAGTGTGGGAGGGACTGGGAAGGTGGCTCAGTGGTAGAGTGCTTGCTTCATATGCATGAAGCCCTGGGTTCGATTCCTCAGCACCACCTAAGCAGAAAAAAGCTGGAAATGGCGCTGTGGTTCAAGTGGTAGAGCGCTAGCCTTGAGCTGAAGAGCTGAGGGACAGCGCTCAGGCCCAGAGTTCAGGCCCCACGACTGACACAAAAAGCAAGTGAGTGTGGGAGGGGATATGGGGGATAGGGGGGAGACTAGAAGACTAGGTAGGGAGGGGAGGAGAAAGAGCCCTAAAGTCAGGGCAGAGAGTTTAGAGACATTCCTTCCAGGTGGAGCTGGCCAGCCTACTCCAAAAGATGCTGGTGGACCTGCAGGCAGAGCAGGAAAGACTACAGGGACTGGCCCGAGCTTGGGCTAGACGAAGGGAAGACCTGGAGGCTGCGGTGAGCCGTACCTGTGCACCCCGGGACCTGGAGCGGTTCACCCGGTTCCTGGCTGACCTGGAACGCGTGCTTGGCCTCCTGTTGCTGCTAGGCTGTCGCCTGACCCGGGTGCATCGTGCCATGAGCAGGCTGGGCTCTGCTGGTGCTCCAGAAGAGCGGGTACAGTAAAGCTTGGGAAGGGGGGGTGGCAATCGGGGCGGGGTGGGGCCTGCCATCTTGTAGGTCCTGGCAAGGTGGCACACCCCATGTTTTCTGCGTGCGCTTCTAGGCCTCCTTGTTGCAGCGGCTGAGGCTTTTACAGCGCCAGCAGGAAGATGCTAAGGAGCTGAAGGATCACGTGGCCCGGCGGGAGCGTGCCCTGCGGGAGGTGCTGGGGCGGGCACTGCCCACGGAGGAGCTGAGTGCCTATGGTGCCCTGCTGGCAGGCAAGGCCGCCATCCTGGCCCAGCAGCGCAGTCTAGATGAGTGCGTCCGCCTTCTGCAAGACCAGCTGGACGCCATCAGAATTGACCTTGGCCATCGTCCCCTTTGTCCCAGGCCATCCTGGCCCCCGGGGTCCTGTTTGTCCCATGCCAAGCCCTTTCCTGCTTCCCCTGTCTAGTTCCAGGGAGTGGGGATGGGGCTCAACCACCCCGGATCCATGCTGGTTTATTGCCTGATTTGTCCCTACAGGGAGACCTGGCTTTCCCAGAATGCTCCTTCCTCCAGGTCTCCCCTGGCCTTTGTCCAAGTCTTGGGGGAGTATTGGGAAATTTAACTCCTGGATCTGGGAAACCTGCAGTATTAGCCAGGCACTGAGTGTAAGCGTATCATCCTAGCTACTCGAGAGGCCGAGATGTGAGGAATTGGGTTCAAAATCCAAACCTTGGGTGGAAAAGTCTGTGACACTCTGAATCTCCAATTAACCAGCAAAAAAAGCTGGAAACAGAGGGGTGGCTCAAGTGGTAGAGTACCGGTCCTAAGCAATTAAAGCTAAAGAGCGTGCCCCGGCCCTGATTTCAAGCTCTAGTATTGGCAAAAAGCAAAAGAACAACAAAGAAACCCTGCAGTATTTCAGTTTTTGTGATGGGGGCAGGATGGGGGGGGGGGGGGAGTGTCTATTAAGCTTTTGGGAAAGGAATCAAGTCCAAGGAGCATTTCTGCAGAATGGCCTTTTATTATTTTTTTAATAAAAATTTCTCTTTTTTTTTTGGTTGGTCGTGGGGCTTGAACTCTGGGCCTGGGCGCTGTCCCTCAGCTCTTCAGCTCAAGGCAAGCGCTCTACCGCTTGAGCCACAGCATCACTTCCTCAATAAAAATTTCTAAGAGCAGTTGTATCACTTACACACAGAAGAGGGACTAAGCAGAATGCCAATCCAGGCTGGAAATGTCTAGGAAGATTCTGGAGAACCCAGCTTGGAAACAGAAGAGACTGGGGGAAGCTGGTCCCCAATTTCCCTGTCACAGTTATCAATCATTGTCCTGATGCCAGCTTCACTACTGAACAAAGCCTAAGGCTCTGTCCAGATCTCCTTGGTGGGTTTAAATAAGCCCTGAACTTCGAGAACTCAGTTTGTGATTCTCTGTGGTGCTGGGGATTGAACTCAGGGCCTTACACGTGGTAGGAGAGCACTTTTCTACTGAGCTATATCCCCAATCCCAAACTAAATTGTGATAATGTAATTAGAATGAATGTCCCTATATAGGGAACTATTTTGGACATCTGTGAGGGGCTTTAGGCAGCAAAGCACTTGCCTATTTTCTCTTTTCTGTTCTTTCTTTTCTTTTTTTCCCTTTCTTTCCAGACCTGGGGCTTGGACTCAGGGCCTGGGCACTGTTCCTGAGCTGCTTTTGCTCAAGGCTAGCACTCTACCACTGGAGCCACAGCACCACTTCTGGCCTTTTCTGTGTATATGGTACCTTTTTCTTTTTTCCCCCCTTATTGGGGCTTGGACTCAGGTCCTAAAGCTCTCCCTTAGCTTTCTTTTCTTTTCTTTATCCAATCATGGCTGGCACTTTACCACTTGAGCCAAGTCTCCACTTCTGGCTTTTTTTTGCTGATTATTTTGGACATCAGAGTCTTGTCTATTTGTCTACCTTGTTTGGCTCTGAAACTTCACACTTAGATCTCAGGCTCCTGAGCAGCTAGAATGATAGAATTATAGCCATCTGGGGGGCTGGGAAGGTGGTTCAGGGGTAGAGTGCTTGCCTTGCATGCATGAAGCCCTGGGTTTGATTCCTCAGCAACCACATAAGCAGAAAAAGCCAGAAGTGGTGCTGTGGCTCGAGTGGTAGAGTGCTAGCCTTGTCCTGAAGAGCTGAGGGACAGCGCCCAGGCCCAGAGTTTAGGCCCCATGACCAGCAAAAAAAAAAAAAAAAAAAAAAAAGCCATTTGTGCCTAGCTGTACCTATTTTTCAGTTTATGGGAACTCTGCTTTTGAGTCTTGAAGTGAGACAGTAGCTTGGGTAGGTCCTGTAGTCCCAATACTTTGGAAGCAGAGTTCCCTAACAAGCCAAACTGAGTTTATCCAGTTCTCCTTCAGAAATTGCATTGATTGATGGCCTGAGGAAGGTTGCTGAGGGTGGACGCCCAGAGACCTTGCACGGGAGGGCTGTGAACCCGGAAACAGCTGTGATGTCCTGTACACCAGAGAGACTGATCTTGGGGTGATCAGAACACCCCCTCCATTTGTCTATCAGCCCCATGGACGTGAAGTCATGTTTTGGGGTGTCCATGTGAAAATCTGCATCAGTATTGTTCATGGCAACAAGGACGAGAATATTGTTTGAAGCTGGGCACCTATGATCCTAGCTACTCAGGAAGCTGAAATATGAGGATCGCAGTTCCAAGCTGGCCCTGGCAGGAAAGTCCATGAGACCTCTTATTTCCAAGGAACCACTAAAAAAAAAAGTCTGAAGTTGAGCTATGGCTCAGGTAGTAGAGTACTAGTCTTTAGGACAAAACAAAAACCTCGGGGACAGTGCCCAGGCACTGAGTTCAAGCCCCAGGACCAGCACAATACAACAACAAAAAAGAATATTGTCTTGCAATGGTTCTGGTTACTTTTGGCAGTGGGGCCTATTAAAAGGTGTGTGTGTGTGTGTGTGTGTGTATGTGTGTGTGTGTGTGTGTGTGTGTGTGTGTGTAAAGCCAACTGACCCCCCAAGTGAGAAATCTCTGCTTCTGGGCTTGTTTTCCAATGTGCCTTGTCACTTAGTATAACTGATTGGGGATTTTCAATGGTTGTATTCATACCCAAAGCATGAGTTCTAACAGTCATGCCATTGAGAGGAGAACAATGCTCACATTGTGCCTTTTTTCCTTTTTTTGCCCCCTCTTTAAAATAGAAAACATATGGGGTTCCTGCGGAGCCATTGCGGGTTCTAACATTATGCTTTCCTTCTTTCCTTTGAACGCTGCAGGCGGTGCCCGGATTCCCAGTTCCTCAGCCATAGAAGCCCTTGGAAGCCCATTCTGGATCAAAACTATTCATTTCTCCCTTTTTGCCTCTGCCTGCTCCCCCCCTCCCCCAGCCTTGCATTCTCCCATTAGGATATTCTTAGAAACTCATTTTAACATCCTCGGAGGGTAAATGGTAACATTTCAAACAGAGTGAGCCAGCTTGAGTTGGGGGTGAAGTAGGGGGTGTCAGCCATTCTCCCATAAAACTAAACTTTGGTTTCCAGCTAGATTATTTCCACGCCCCCCCCCAACCCCCTCTGGAGAAATAAGAAGTTTCTCTGCTCCACCTTGTCAGAGTGGGGAAAGAACCCTAATGTAGGGTTACTTTCTTCCTGAACCAGTCTTTTGAGTCTTGTCTGCCTTCCTTCCTGCCCCTCCCCCCCTTCTGTTCCATTCCATCATTCCTTAAACTCACCCAGGCTAAAGATGTTCTGGGTGGATTGATTGGCACTCAGGTGACCCGCTGAAAGCCAGTGACTTGACCCTGCAGGATGCTACCAGCAGAGGGCACTGTTCTCTTTGAGGTGAAAGCTTCTATCTGACACCTGATCACCACCCACAGCCTGGCCATCAGGTGCTTCCTCTGGGCTAGCCACAGGGCCTTGGCTTTGCTGAACAGGGCCCCATGCTGGGCTTGAAAGCTTGAGCTGAATTTTATTTTTGTGTCTGTTGGAAATACTGGCTAGCTAGCCACCCGGTGGGGTGTGTGTGTGTGTGTGTGTGTGTGTGTGTGTGTGTGTGTGTGTGTGTGTGTGTGTGTGTGTGTGTGTGTGTGTGTGTGTGTGTGTGTGTGTGTGTGTGTGTGTGTGTGTGGTGTGTGTGTGTGTGTGTGGTCTGGCTCAATTTCCATCGCCACCCGGTGGTGTGTGTGTGTGTGTGTGTGTGTGTGTGTGTGTGTGTGTGTGTGTGTGTGTGTGTGTGTGTGTGTGTGTGTGTGGTCTGGCTCAATTTCCATCGCCAGTAGGCTTGCCTTGAAAAGTTGCTGGCTAATGAGAAATGTAGGGGAAGGTAGGAAAGAGAGGGATGTCCCGAGCCTCCCTAGTACAATAAAATCTTGCATAGTTTCCTAGAGTAGAAAAGGGGGTGGAGGGGGGGGCCCTCTTGGAGTGTGTTCCGCTCCTCCGTCTTCTTGGGTTCATCACTGTGGTGCCTTCCCCCCTGAGAGGCCTTGAGGCCTTGCCCTGGGATGGAGAGGCGGGGAGGTTGGCTTCGTGATGGGTTGTTGCTAGGCAACAGGCAGAGGCCCTGCTGCCTCCCATCCCACCGTGTCCCGCCCCCGTGCTGCTCTTCCTAATAAGGATTGAGTTCCTGTACTTTTTACCTTCAGGCCCTGCGCAGTCTTTCTCCAATACCCCGCTGGGCACACTGTGTACCCAGGCGCGCGATCAGCTTGGCAGAAAAGCTCAGAGATCCTTGGCTGGAACTAATTGCCAGGCTGTTTTGTTCATTCAGATGTAGATCAGAAGCTGGAGCCGAAATTGAGGCCACATGCAGTTGGAGACCGTTGAAGAAAAGGGGTGAACGGGAATTTGGGGGGGGGCGTGAGGAGGAAAGAGGCATACTTGGTATGAAGAAGCCCTCTCAAGACCCACTCTTGAGTGGTGGGGCACTGGTGGCTCACACCTGTAATCCTGGCTACTTAGGAAGAGGCTGAGGATCTGAGGATCATGGTTCAAAGCCAGCTAGGGCAAGAAACTCTGTGAGACTGTTATCTCCAATTAACCACCAAAATAGAAAAAAAATGCTGGAAGTGGAGCTGTGGCTCAAGTGGTAGAGCATTAGCTTTAAACAGAAAAAGCTCAGGGGCTGGGAAGGTGGCTCAGTGGTAGAGTGCTTGCCTTGCATACATGAGGCCCTGGGTTCGATTCCTTAGTACCACATAAGCAGAAAAAGCTGGAAGTGGGGCTGACGCTCAAGTGGTAGAGTACTAGCCTTCAGCTGAAGATCTGAGGGACAGTGCCCAGGCCCAGAGTTCAGGCCCCATGACCGACCAAAAGAAAAAACAAACAGAAAAAGCTCAAAGACAGCACCCAGGCATGAGTTCAAGGTCCAGGACCAGAATGCGCGCGCACACACACACACACACACACACAGGCATGAGTTCCAGGTCCAGGACCAGAATGCGCGCGCGCGCGCGCGCGCGCGCGCACACACACACACACACACACACACACACACACACACACACACACACACACACACACACACACACACACACACACACACACCTCCTCTGTGTTAAGAGTCTCAGCCTTGCTTACCCCAGGGGGTCACCATGAGTGTGCATCTGTTGTCTTGGATATTTCAATCAGCGGGGAAAACTTTCCCATGTAGCAGGCTGGCTCACCACCAAGCCAACCTTTCATCACCAGTTCAAGTCCTGAGGTGCGGCAGTTCTGGATTTGAGGCCAGTTCCTTAAGCCCAAAGGTTAATTGAGAGCCATTTATAATGGTCAGGAAATTGCCCAGGAGTCTAAAGGAAGAAGAATATGGTTCCTGGGTAGGGGGCCCCCTCCCCCGGTCCCCAAGTGAATGGTGCAGTATTGGTCTTAAATGTGGAACAGAGGTGCTAGAAGTATGTGGGTTAAGAATGACATTGTTGGCTGGGAAGGTGGCTTAGTGGTAGAGTGCTTGCCTAGCATGCATGAAGCCCTGGGTTCGATTCCTCAGTACCACATACACAGAAAAGTCCGGAAGTGGCACTGTGGCTCAAAGTGGTAGATGCTAGCCTTGAGCTAAAGAAGCTCAGGGATAGTGCCTAGGCCCTGAGCTCAAGCCCCAGGACTGGCAAAATTTTTTTAAAAAAATTTAAAAAGACATTGTTGCTAGGTACCAAGTAGTTCATACCTGTAATTCTAGCTATTCATGAGGCTGAGGTGTGAAGATCAGTGTTCAAAGCCAGACTAGGCAGGAAAAATTCATGAGACTCTTATTTCCAATTAACCAGCAAAAAACTGGAAGCAGAGGTGTGGCTCAAGTGGTAGAGCACCAGCTTTGGGTGCAACAGCTAAAGGACAGTGCCCATTCCATTGAGTTCAAGTCCCAGTACTGGCACACACACAAAGCCAGACACTAAGATTATGTAAGATTTGCCATGCACTGGTGGCTCATGCCTACAATCCTAGCTACTCAGGAGGCTGAGAGCTAAGTATCACAGTTCAAAGCCAACCCAGTTGGAAAGTCTGTGAGACTCTTATCTCCAATTAACCATCAGAAAACTGGAAGTGGTGCTGTGGCTCAAGAGCTTGCCTTGAGCAATAAAGTTCAGGGATAGCACCCAAGCCCTGAGTTCAAGCCCCAACCAACAACAAAGTGATTATATAAGATTTGTTAATAATTGCAAAGCATTTAGAGCTATGCCCGGTAGTTCCTTCATTAACAGCTGACGGGTACATTTCCCATGCCCTGGGTCTCCATGAGACAAGCGGGGTTTGCTCAAAAATCTCTCCCACATCCATGAAAGGGAATCTAAAACTTTATTAAGAAGTTTACTGTGGTTATGACTCAGACCCATCTCCATGAACAATTAACTTCTCTTGCATTAAAACGAGTCATTCGCGTGACAAATCTTAACCACTCTAATTGCCTTTGAAGTGAATGTGTCGGTGGCTGGGTATACTCTTTGCCAGATGTGCCCACTGACACACCTTGCAATTCTTTCTTTTTGTGAAATTTAATATATGGCTCTTGGAACACTTTCCATAAGCATGCCTAACTGTAATTTTTTGTTTTTTGGTCGGTTGTGGAACTTGAACTCTGGGCCTGGGCGCTGTCCCTGAGCTCTTCAGCTCAAGGCTAGCGCTCTACCACTTGAGCCACAGTGCCACTTCTGGTTTTCTGGTTGGTTTAGTGAAGATGAGTCTCATGGATTTTCCTGTCTGGGCTGGCTTTGAATCGAGATCCTCAGATCTCAGCCTCCTGAGTAGCTAGGATTACAGGCATGAGCCACTGGTGCCCGGCTCTAACTGTAATTTTCTACTGACTTACTTTACCGGTTCAGAGAGTCTTGGCTTTCTAGGAAACAGCAGTGGTTTCTAACACCTGTGTTTTATGTATAGCGATGCTAAATACTTGGCAAAAGTTTTATTTTTAATTTTTTCCCCCAAGCTTCAAAAGGTTGTACAAGGGGTTCCAATTTAACATGATTCCTGTTCAGTCATTCCTTCCATCATTCCTACCATCCTGTCTGATCCCTCCACTCTATAGTACACTTTTTTTTGTGTGTGTACCAGTCCTGGGGCTTGAATCAGGGCCTGGGTGCTGTCCCTGGGCTATTTCTGCTCAAGGCTAGCACTCTACCACTTGAGCTGCAACTCCACTTCTGGCTTTTGGTGGTTCATTGGGAATAAGAGTCTGACCAGTCTTTAACTGCCTAGGCTGGCTTGGAACCGTGATCCTCAGATCTCAGCCTCCTGAGTTGCTAGGATTACAGGCGTGAGCCACCAACATCCAGCAATATATCCTTTATTTAAGATACTCAGAACATGTTATCAATTTGGGCAAACAGACATGATCCCTGGGGCTTGAACTCAGGGCTTGGGTGCTGCCCCAGAGCTCTTTGCTCAAGACAATGCCACTTCCAGTTTTCCAGTGGTTAATTGGAGATAAGAGTCTCACAGACTTTCCTGCCTGGGTTACCTTGGATCCATGATCCTCAGATCTCAGCCTCCTGAGAAGCTAGAATTACAGGTATGACAAGATTCTTCTGGCAACTCTTGATGCACACTAAATATCAAATTATTTTAGATTTCGTCTGTCTCAAGGCAAAACGGGAACTGTCTGTGACCTTGTCATCTTTTCTCAGTCAGGCCTCTCCAATAAGGAATCTCGAATATTTCATATTGTCTTCTAGCTCTTCAGCTATTTCAATTGCCACAATGATTGCTTCCTAGAATTTTTCTGCAGAGGCAGAAGGTTTCATTAGCATGTTAAAGTAATTTATGCAGACTAGCTAGAGTTCTAAGGAAGGGTCACATCAGAGCCTACATTTATCTACAGTTCTTGGCGGTCATATTACTTTTTTTTTCCTCTTACTTTAAGAGAAATCCAGCCAGGCACTGGTGGTGGCTCACGCCTATAATCCTAGCTACTCAGAAGGCTGAATTCTGAGGATCATGATTCAAAGCCAGCCCGGGCAGATTCTTAACCCCAATTAACCACTCAAAAAACAGAAATGGCGCTGTGGGTCAAAGAGTGCTAGCCTTGAGCACAAAGAGGGTCAAGGACAGTGCCCAGGCCCTGAGTTCAAGCCCCACAACTGATAAAAAAGAGAGAGAGAGAGAGAGAAGAGATCCAAATTCTGAATGAGGCTTGAAAGAGGCAGGGGAAAATTGCAGCAAAAGGTGAAGGAGATACCAAGAAGAGGGTTAACCAAGTAAATCGAATGAGGATGAATAGGATCAGGCTGGTTTATTTGCATATATGAAAATAGTGTTGAAATTGACAATGAGGTGGGTGCCAATGGCTCACACCTATAATTCTACATCCTCAGGAGGCTGAGATTGATTTCAGAACTGTAGTTCAAAGCCAGTCCAGGCAGAAAAGTCCATGACACTCCAATTAGCCAACAAAAAGCTGGAAGTGGAGATATGGTTCAAGTGGTAGAGCACCAGCCATGAGTGCAAAAAGGGGTGGAGCATAGTAAGAGAAAGTGATCCAGGACTGGGAAACCCTGCACATGAGTGTGGAAATGTCACAATGAAACATTCTTTTTATGTCGATAGTGGGGCTTGAACTCTGGGCCTGCGCACTATCCCTCAGCTCTTCAGCTCAAGGTGAGCATTCTACCACTTGAGCCACAGCACTACTTCCCGTTTTCTGGTGGTTTATTGGAGATGAGAGTCTCACGGACTTTCCTGCCCAGGCTGGCTTTGAACTGGGATCCTCAGATCTCGGCCTCCTGAGTAGCTAGGATTACAGGCATGAGCCACCAGCACCCTGGGAAACATTCTCACCATAATGGATATATACTAAATTAGAAGGAAAGGGGAACATATTAAGAAATTACATAACAAAAAATACAGTAGCAAAAGCTGAATAAAATAAGGGACTGTTTATTTCAATGCTTAAATTAAAACATTCCATGAATGATTGCCTTTAAGCATTTCAAAGGTCTCACTAACATATACTGAGGACAGAAATCCGGTGCCACAAAAATAAATTTGACATGCAAACCGAATTTTCAAAAGCAGAATATCATCACCACATGATAGAAAAAGTTGGTTAAGCATGTAGAGTCTACATCTTTGTCTGGATTCGACATCTTCAGAACAGAAAAATAAATGCCAATATCATTATACTAGGCCCAAATCAGGCAATACTCATAATCATTCTGAAAATGCAGATAGGAACAAACATCCAGAGATGTTGATCCATATGCCTAAAATCACTGAGCAAAGATTCTCCATTTCCTATTTATAGTTTTTAAAAATAGATATCACAGACAACTTTTTGTTCAAAACATTCATACAAAATTATATCTTAAATATATCAATTACTACTTAATGAGGTTTGGTTTTTTGTTTTTTTGCCTTGTGTTAATTTTTTTTCCCCATTACACTGAAAGACTCAACCAGATGTGAAAAACAGATTCAGCAGCATGACACAAAAGTGTATTTCACTGGTAAAGCACAATTTTAGAATGTAAATATTCAAGCCAAATCGAAATAGCCACCCACGAGGGCCAAACACGTATACATTTCACCATGGTCGGAAGAGTATTTGCCCAAATGTCTCTTTTCTCTTTATGAAAGTCACTTTTATTCCCAAGATACACTTGCTTCCTACCATTCAGAATTCACAGCATGATTGAAATTGGTTACATTCAGAAGGGTCACATGGTAATTCTGTGTTTTAGATTCCTTAGAATCTTGTTTATCTAAAAATGAGGTAGATAAACTTTTTTTTAAAAAAAAGTTTGATTGGTTGGGCACTAATTTTCATTAGACCTTAATTCTTTCCACTTTTTCTTTTTTACATAGTATCCAAAATATTTAGCCAAAGACTGAAAACGTCTGAGCACTTTGCCTAAAAATGGGAAAGAGGGAAAAAAATACTCAAAAGGTTTATTAATGAAGGTTGCTTTACCTCATTTTTTCAATTAAAAAAAAAAAAAACCAACCCAGAATAAAAGCATCCAACTACAAAACCACCCCCTATTAGAAAGTTGACAAACCAGCCAACATCTTAAAAAGAGACTCTCCCTGCGGCTACTGCTGTTCTGACTTGGGGGTGTCTTAGACTGCAGAGCCAGCTAGTTAACTCATGGTGGGGGCCCAGACCAGCTGTTGCCCCTTAACCTTTGAACTCCCCCCCCCAATTTCAAGTTTCCTCCAGAGTTCAAGCCTGAACTCCTTGAATCTCTTCCCAGAAGCCTCCTCCTCCTGAGATCTCTGAATTACCATCTCTGGAGACAGATCAGACGGAAGGTACTGGTGCAGATCCAACTGGGTGAAGCCGCGTGCAGCCCACAAAGGTAGAAACAAAGTGGGGAGAGGTGGGGAGGGGATGGGGGGGCCGAAGGCTGCCAGTGTGTTGAGCCCCCAAATCTTGGGCCAGGCCCCTTGGTGAGTTAGATCAACCAGGCCAATCTCCCCCAAGGACCCCTCCTCCACCCCCCACTCCAGCAAAGAACTTTCAGGTCGAAGGGGGCAGACTGGGCATTAAACCAGCCAAGTGCCCCATCGTAACGGATCGACGTGAGGCTTCCGAGAACGTCCCAAGGCCGCCTCGGATCTTCGTCTTTTTCCGGGGAGCCATCGGTGAGGCGCCCCAAAACTTACTGAAAGAACTCGATTTCTTCAAGCCACGGGCCAAATCCTGGAGCATCAGATCATCCGCCAGGACCCCCAGAAACGCACTGGTGGTGGAGCCGAGGATGGTAGCGGCCACCTGCACGGGATGGCGCGCGGCTAAGGGGCCGCCGCCGCCGCCGCCGCCGCCGCCGCCGGCGTCGGGCTCGCCGGCGTCACGCAGGCCGGGGTCGCCTAGGAGACGACGCAGTGCGTACGAGGCGCCGGGCCGCAGGTACTGGTAGGGGCGGCGTCCGCTGTGGTCGCGCACGTGCACCTGCGCGCCCAGGCTCACCACCAGCAGCACGGCGGCGTCCTCGTGGCCGTGCAGCGCGGCCAGGTGCAGCGGGGTGTAGCCGCCGTGCGAGCGCGCGTTCACGTCCACGCGCGCGCCCCCGCGCCGCGCCACCTCCACCAGCTGCAGCGCCATCTCGCGGTCGCCGCTCTTGGCGGCCCAGTGCAGCGCGGTGTAACCCGACGTGAAGTCGCGTTTGGCCGCCAGGCCGCTATCCCGCAGCAGCAGCCCGTGCAACTGGTGGGTCCAGCGGCCGCCGGCGGTGCGCACGAGCCACTCATGCTCGGCGGGTTCCAGCGGCACGGCGGACGGCGGCGCGCACGCGGAGGAGGGCGCGGCGGGCATCTCCTCCAGATCCGGGCTCAGGAGACGCGGGCCGGCGCGTGACAGGCGTCGCAGGTGAGGGGAACGGCCGGGACCCAGGCCCAACCCCAGGCCGGATTCCTCCACGGAGAGCCTCCGCAGGAGCAGCGGGGAGCTCCGCGGGCTCCGTTCTTCCGACAGCTGCCGGCGCAGACTCTGTTCGTCCGCCCGCACCACGCGCAGCGCGGCGGGGCCCGGGACGCAGCAGCGCACCGGCAGCATGCAGGGTTTGGGCGGCTGTGGCGGCGCGCGGGGCCGGGGCGGCGGCGGGGATCCTTTCTCGATCCTCGGCCCGGGCTCCGGATCTGGATTCGCGATCCTCGGCCCGGGCTCCGGATCTGGATTCGCGATCCTCGGCCCGGGCTCCGGATCTGGATTCGCGATCCTCGGCCCGGGCTCTGGATCTGGAGCCACGTCGGCAGGCGGTTCCTCCGAGGGCCGGGCTGTTCCTGACGCGCGATCCGGCGGATCGGCGGGTCCCCCGGACGGCTGGGCCGGTTCTTCCGACAGCTCCGCCGTGGTGGGCTTGGCAGCCCCCGGGGGGTCCTGTGGCTCGGACGGCGGGGGCCCCGCGATGGAAGCTGGGGCTCCTTCCTCCTCGGGATCCCCTGGTGGGGTGCACGAGGTGGTGGGCGCGGGGCCCCCCGGGGTGTGCGGGAGCAGGGGCTGCGGGCCTGGCGGGTGTCGAGGTTTCTTTCTCAGCACCACGAACTTGACGCCGTCGAGTTCCTTCACCACGGCCACGTCGTTGACGAACTGCTTGAAGCGGTCCCTGCGGGCGGCGCGGCCGCGCGGGTCCCCGGCCTCCAGCAGCGGCCGGAAGCGGCTCAGCAGCTCCGAGTCCCGCACCTGCCCGCCGTGCGCCTGCAGGAAGCCGAGCACGGCCGCCTGGCTCACCCCCGCGGCGGCGGCGGCGGCGGCGGCCGCCAGCGCCATGGCCCGAGCCGGGGATCCCCGCCGCGATCGGGGAAGGTGTGCGCGATCCGGGGCTCCCTGCCGAGATCCGGAGGGAGGTTAGTTGGGGTGTACGATCCCGGGGCGAGATCCGGGACTCCCCGCCGTGATAATGGGGCCGGGGGGGGGGTACTCCCTACCAGGGGATCTGGGGAGCTGCGGGGTGAGGGGTGCGTGATCCGGGGTGGGTGGGGGGGTGTCTCGGGCGGGAGGAGGGGGGCGCGGTGTGCACACGATCCGAGCTTCCCACCCCCCCCCACTGTGATCCGGAGGAGAACTCCCGGGAGTGCAGGATCCGGGGCCCCGGGTTTGGGGGGGCGGGGGACGCGTCCACCCCGCGGTTGCGCTCACCTGGTTGCTCGGCTGAAGCTGGACCTCGATCACGCCCGCGTCACCGCACCCTGATGGCTCGGGGCGAAGGGCATCGGGGAGCCCTCCCCTCCGCCGCCCGCACCCCGCCGGGGCCCCCCAGCCTCCGGGGGTAGGTGTCTGCCTTTATGATCTTCTGTCCAATGGGCGCCGGGTTCCTCCATGTTCCGTCCAGGTGACAGCTGCCACCGGTGCCCGCGGAGGGAATGAGAGGGGGAGGGGAGGTTCTCCAACACCCCCCCCTCCCCAAAACCCAGGAATTAAAGGCGCAGGCAGCATCACGCTTCGGTTCGGCTCTCCCACCCCCGTTGCTAGGTGGGTGTGTTCCCGATTGGAGAGGCGTGGGGTGCTGTTTCCTTCATAGTTAACGACCGAGGGGAGAAGAGCATGATGGTTATTTTGCTTTATTTATTAATTTATTATTTTTTTTGAAAGGCTATCAATCTTTTTCTTCATATGGCGTACAGGGGAAACAGTCTCAGGCCATTGACAGGGAAAAAAAACCCACCCCAAACAAACCAATTTGCTGTGTGCGTCTACAGGAGGAGCGGTTTGGTTTAGCAAGTTTCTCATGATGAAATTATTTTATTATAGAATCTCATTATGTAGCCCAGGATGGCCTTGAACTCTGACCCTCCTGCTTGAGTGCTAGGGGTATAGGTAAGTAACTATCGTGCCTGGCCAAATAGAATCATTTTGCATGTGAAATTTTGATAATAAACCCAGGGGGAAACAAGGAAGGGGGAAAATAATGACCTGAACTTGCCAGTGACACTTTGAGATATTTTCTCGTGTGTGTGTGTGTGTGTGTGTGTGTGTGTGTGTGTGTGTGTGTGTGTGTGTGTGTGTGTGTGGTGGGATTAACACTTTAAAGCTAGAAAACAAAATGAGAATCATTTTGTCGTGATGGGTATAGAGTTCAGCGTCTCAGCACGCTAGGCAAACACTACCCCAAAGCCTTACCGCCTGACTATGTTATTGGCTGTTTTGTTTTGGGGTTTGATGGTAATGGGGTTTGAATTCAGGGCCTCACTTTTGCTAGGCAGGCACTCTACACTTGAGCCAGGCCTATAGCCCTGCTTTTTGCTACTTATTTTGAAGATGGTGTCTAACTTTCCTGGCCTCAAATTTTCATCCTCTAGATCTCAGCCTTCTGAACAGCTCCAAACTTTTTTTTTTTTTGGGGGGGGGGGTCAGTTATAGGGCTTGAACTCTGGGCCAAGGCACAGTCCCTGGGCTCTTCAGCTCCAGGCTTGTGTTCTACTATCACTTGAGTCACAGCGCCACTTCTGGCTTTTTCTGCTTATGTGGTACTGAGGAATCGAACCTGGGGCTTCATGCATGCAAGGCAAGCACTCTACCACTGAGCCACATTCCCAGCCCCTCCATGCTGTGTTTTTAAAACTTCACTTGCTCCACACATGTTTATACCTAGTTTGAGCCAGGACCTTTTTTCAGAGGCTGTGACACATGGTAGCAGAGATATGGACACCCAGACCGAGTGGAGTACATTTATCTGGAAGGAACAGAAGTAATACAGTGAATCTGAAAACGGTATAATATGCCATGTAAGTTATAGTGTAGAGTGAAAATACTGTGGAAAAACAGTGTGGCAAAACAGTAAATGGACAGCTTCCAATTTGGGGGGTGGGTTCTTTTTGCTTATGTGGTGCTGAGGAATCAAACCCGGGGCCTCATGCATGCAAGCCAAGCACTCTACCACTGAGCCACCTTCCCAGCCCCACAGCTTCCAATTTGGAACTAGAAGTTAGGATAGGAACTAAGAAGTAGCAATGAAAGAGCAGGAAGTTATGTAGATGAGAAAAAAAAAAAAAACATAACTTTCTCAGTGGAGGGTACTGCCAAGGCAAATGTGAGGTCAAGTGTCTTTTTGTTTTTGTGTGGGTATTGGGGCTTGAACTCAGGGCCAGAGCATTCTCCCTTAGCCTTTTTACTCGACTGGTGCTCCATCACTTGAGCCACACTGCTACTTCCAGATTTTTGCTCTTTAATTGGGGATGAGAGTCTCACTGACTTTCCTGCCACCCCAAGCCAGGGCAGGATGTATCCAGTGTGTTTACTATTTAGGGTGTGTGTCAGTGGCCCAGGAGATAAAGTGGGCAAAGTAATGGGGTCATGGGTGGGGAGGAATCAAATGGTAACTTGGACTTTGTCTTGTTTGTTGCTGAGTGCTATTGAAAGTATGCACACTCGCGCTCTCTCTCTCTCTCTCTCTCTCTCTCTCTCTCTCTCTCTCTCTCTCTCTCTCTCTCTCTCTCTCTCTCTGTCATTGGGCCTGAACTCTGGGCCTGGGCGCTGTCCCTCAGCTTTTCAGCTCAAGGCTAGCGCTCTACCGCTTGAGCCACAGCACCACTTCCGGCCTTTTCTGCTTATGGAACCCAGGGCCTCATGTATGCAAGGCAAGCACTCTACCGCTAAGCCAGCTTCCCAGCCCTCTTTCTTTCGTTCTTTTTTTTTTTTTTTAAACAAATAGCTTCAACTATTTCCTGACTAGAAAATTAGTTATGCTGTTTTCCCAACTCAGGTTAGCTTTCAAAATATCAAAAGAAGAGATGGTCTACTAGACAGCTACTGCTTTATCATTTGAAAAATTATTATCTGTTAATTGAACAAATGTTATCCATTGAACCAAGTGAGAGATTTACTGTGATATTTCCATATTTCCATACATACATATAATATATATTGCTCATTTATTCTTCTGTGGTCCTTTTTGTTTTTCTGGTACTGGGGCTTGAACTCAGCATCTGGGTCCTGTCCCTTAGCTTTTTGGCTCAAGGGTAGCATTCTACTCTTCCGAGCTTTTTGGTGGTTAATTAGATTTGAGTCTCACAGACTTCTCCCTCCCTCCCTCCCTCCCTCCCTCCCTCCCCCCCTCTTCTTCCCTCCCTCTCCCCCTCTAGTTGCTCTCTCCTCCCCACCCCACCCCCCTTCCTTCTTTCTTTTTGTGCCAGTCCTGGGGCTCGAGCTCAGGGCTTGGGCACTGTTGTGGAGTTTTTTCTTTTCTTTCTATTTTTTTTTTTTTTTGCCAGCCCTGGGACTTGAACTCTGGACCTGGGCACTGTCCCCTGAGTTTCTTTTACTCAAGACTAGCACTCTACCACTTGAGCCACATTGTCACTTCCGGCTAGCCACATTGTCACGTCCGGCTTTTTCTGAGTAGTTTATTGGAGCTAAGCCTAACTGGGCTAGCTTTGAACCACGATCCTCAGATCTCAGCCTCCTGAGTAGCTAGGATTACAGGTGTGAGCCAGCAGCATCAGGCATGCTTTCTATTTTAAAGTCACAGTCCCTTCGTTGTGCTTTTTATATTTTGTTTTTGTGGCTAGAGCCTTGGAAAAATCTTTCCCATGATCTCACAGTGAAGAGTCTTCAAGGGACCTTACTCCCTTCCCCCCCCCCCCCCCAACCCGCAGCCCATCACTGACTGGATATGGTTTGAACTCAGTTTGACATTGCTCACCAAGAACAGACAGGGGCTGACACACGTATTGAACAGGAATTGCTGGGAGAAGCAAAGTTTATTGACAGTGCTTCGGCAGCCTCGGGGGCTCTGAGCTAAACAAAGAAAGTTAACCAGGGTCATCATTAATGAACCCCGACTAGATCTGCTCATCTGTCTCTCTGCTGTGTTCACTTACCCATGCAAAAGTTGGAATGTCAATTATTTCAAATCACTGTCCCGAATGCCTAATAAAACCCCTAAGAATCTAGCTTGGACTGGTACATCCGGAACGTCCTCAGCTTAAAATATCTGAAGTGATCAGTGTCTAGTTTGAACAAACCCCAGGGCAAGAATTCCAACATCATCCCGTTTCCCCCCTGGCTGTTTTTTGCATTTTGGTGTCAGCCAGGTCACTGAATCAATTCTCCCAGTGACCCAGCAGTTTGCTCAAAGCATTAGGAAAATCAGATACAAAATGTATATTTATAGCAAGGGGAAAATTCCATACCATGGAGAGAGTAGAGAAGGTATGGTATTTGTTTGTAACTCAGGACCTTATATTTGGAGGAGATCGAAAGGAAAAGCCCTTGGCCTTGATAGTTTATTTTGTTGTTATTTGTTTTATGCGGGTACTAGTGTTTGAACTCAGGGCTTGGGCACTGTCTCTGAGCATTTTTGCTCTGAGGCTAGTACTTTGCCACTTGTACTCCAGCGCCACTCCAGCTTTTTGGTGGTTAATTGAAGTTAAGAGTCTCATAGACTTTTCTACCCAAGCTGGCTTTGAACTGTGATCCTCAGATCTTAGCCTCTTAAGTAGCTAAACTTATGGGCAAGAGCCACTGGTAAGTTAGCTTCCCTTGATAGTCCTTAACATTGAATTATTCATTGGTATAAAGTAAAAATGCTACAATCCTATTACACTATATACTGTTTATTTCCTACTTCACTTTTTTTTTTTTTTGGTTGTTGTGGGGCTTGAACTCTGGGCCTGGGCGCTGTCCCTGAGCTCTTCAGCTCAAGGCAAGCGCTCTACCACTTGAGCCAAAGTACCACTTCCGGTTTTCTGGTGGTTTATTGGAGATAGGAGTCTCATGGAAGGTGGTAGAGTGCTTGCCTTGCATGCGTGAGCCCTTGGGTTCGATTCCTTAGTACCACATAAGCAGGAAAGCCAGAAGTGGTGCTGTGGCTCAAGTGGTAGAGCTCTAGCCTTGAGCTGAAGAGCTGAGGGACAGTGCCCAGGCCCAGAGTTCAGGTCTCATGACACACACACACACACACACACACACATGCACGCACGCACACACACACACACACACACACACTCACACAGAGTCTCACGGATTTTCCTGCCTGTGCTGGCTTTGAACCACGATCCTCAGAGCTCAGTCTCCTGAGTAGCTAGGATTGCAGGCGTGAGCCCGGCCAACTTACCATCTTTAATAAGCATTGTGTCTAGGTCCCCTGGGAGCGTAGTGCTTTATGTTTGACTGTCATGTTCTGTGTCATGGTGGTGCTCATCAGCCCTTCTGTGCTTGGACTGCTGCAGTCTGCCCCTTCCTCTCCCGCTTCCCAGCCTAGGGGGAGCAAGAGGCGCCTCTCCTTTCTTTCTCATGCTTGCTGCCCAGGCCTTTCTGAGGTCAAAGGGACTCTATTTCTAAATCTCAGTGACCAGCGGCACGTCGTGCACCAGTGCTGTCAACTCGG
This sequence comes from Dipodomys merriami, assembly GCF_024711535.1. Lineage (NCBI taxonomy): Eukaryota > Metazoa > Chordata > Mammalia > Rodentia > Heteromyidae > Dipodomys > Dipodomys merriami. The sequence continues at coordinate 1,373,738 of NW_027206002.1, read as the reverse complement.
TTTTTCTCTCCGGCATTCATTTCTGGGCCTTGCTCCTCTGATTCGTTCAGGGATGAGCGCTTGGTTGCTAGCTAGATAACAAGCAGGCCTGGTCCCCCCAGGACTTGGAGAACTGTATCCTGGCTGGGTGAATCCCAAAGAGCAATCCTTGTCTTTTGCCATGCTTTTGCAGTTAAGGGTTCTTTGTTTGTTTGTTTTGTTTTGTTTTTTGTCAGTCTTGGGGCTTGAACTCTGGGCCTGGGCCCTGTCCCTCAGCTCTTCAGCTCAAGGCTAGTGCTCTACCACTTGAGCCACAGCACCACTTCCAGTTTTCTCTTGGGTAATTGGAGATAAGAGTCTCAAGGCCTTTCCTGCCTGTGATCCTCATATCTCATCCTGCTAAGTAGCTAGGATTACAGTCCTGAGCTACCGGTGCCCAGCTTAGTTTTTTTGTTTTTGTTTTTGTTTTTGCTCAAGACTGGTGCTCTACTAACAAGCCACAGTTCCACTTCTGGCTTCTTTGCTGGTTAGTTTGAGATAAGAGTCTCAGGGAGTTTTCTTCCAGGGCTGGCTTTGAATTTTGATCTTCAGATCTTAGTCTCCTGAGTAGCTAGTTATACAGGCTCAAGACACCATCATGTGGCTAATGTATGTGTTTAAATGAGAAGATTCTGGCCAGTCTTTTACCCATCCAGAGATATCTTAGGGCTCATAGTTTCCTTCACAGTGGGTCTATTTTTGAGTTAGGATCAATCTAACTTGTTAGGCTTTTGAAGTGCTTTTTAGCCAATCCTTCTTTGTGATGTGGTATCCTGTCTGGCAGGACCCTATCAATTGATACGTTCCATCCATACCAATCCTGAGTTTGGAAATGTGAATCCAAACTGCATTCACCCTTGATACTGACTTGTCCTGGCTTTAAAGACAGACAGATAGCAAGTAGAAGTGTGGCTCAAGTGGTAGAAAGAAAAAAAAAAAAAAACTAAGCACAAAACCGTGAGGCCCTGAGTTCAAGCCTCAGTACTAGCACACAAAATAAAATAAAATAAAACAAATAAAGATGGTCCCTCAAAGTGGTCTGCTGGCTTGCTGCTTTGAGATTAACAAGGAAAGTGTAAATAGTGAAGGGTTTGATCAACAGCTCCGCTTGTAATAGTTTGTGACATTGGACAAGGAGCAAGAAATGGGAAGATGAACTTTCTTTCTGGGGTCTGTAGATGAAGCCATTAATCATATGAAACTCCAATGAAATAAAGACAGGTGAATCTGTGTTTAGCTACCTGTGCCTAAGAGGAAGAAGTTGTGTCATCAATTGGGGGATAACTATAGATACTTGATAAACATTGATAATGATGAAATGGCAACAATTTGCCCCCTAACAGTGGCTGTCATCACTTTGGCTTTGTGCGTGTTTGTGTGTCAGTGCTAGGACTTGAACTCAAGGCTTGACATCCTTGCTTGGCTTTTTCACTCAAGATTAGTCTTCTACCACTTGAGTGGCACTTTCTCTTCTGGCTTTTGTGTCTGTCTTAGGGCTTAAACTCAAGGCCTTGAACACTGCCTCTGAGCTTCTTTGCTTTACCACTTGAGCCAGAACTCTGCTTTTGGATTTTTGGTGGCTAATTGGAGTTTAGAGTCTTTTCTGTCCAGGCTGGTTTCGAATTTCCATCCTTAGATCTCAGTCTCCTCAGTTCTTAGGGATCATAGGCCAGGGCCACCCATTTGCCCAGCTTCTTCTGGCTTTTTGCTAGCTAATTGGAGAAGTCTCAAGGATTTGTCTGTCCAGGCTGGGTTCTACATAGTGATTCCAAGAACTCAGCCTCCTGAGAAGTTAGAATTTTAGGTGTGAGATCTACACACGGGATTGTATTCTCAGGTACAGAGAACTGGAGATGTATTGTAATGGGAAGGAACGGCTTGAGTCTCACAAGTCCAGTGCTAGATGGAGAGGAATGCGTTCCTAGATGTGTGTGTGTGTGTGTGTGTGTGTGCGCGCGCGCGCGCGCGCATGTGCATACTAGTATTGGAGCTTGAACTCAGGACCTGGGTACTGTCCTGTTGCTCTCACTCAAGGCTGGCACTCTATCACAGCTCCACTTCTGGCTTTTGCTGGTTCATTGAAGATGATAGTCTCCTGGGATTTTCTGCCTTGGATGGCTTTTGAACTGCAGTCTTCAGCTCTCAGCCTGCTGAGTAGCTAGGATGACAGGCATTAGCCACCAGCCTCCCTCTAGAATACTTTCTGAATGGAGACTTCCCGTTACCTTCTTACAGGTTGATTGAATAGCTGTGAACATAGTGTGGGTAGCCGCACACAAAAAAAATCCACACTAGGGCTGGGAAGGTGGCTCAGGGGTAGAGCGCTTGCCTCACATGCATGAGGCCTTGGGTTCGATTCCTCAGCATCACATAAGCAGAAAAAGCTGGAAGTGGCGCTGTGGCTCAGGCGGTAGAATACTAACCCTGAAGAGCTCAACAACAACAACAAAATCCACACTAACTCTGCAAGTTTTCTTTTTCTTTTTCTTTATTTAGTTTTTGGTCAGTTGTGGGGCTTGAAGTCTGGACCTGGGCGCCGTCTCTCAGCTCTTCAGCTCAAGGCAAGCACTCTACCACTTGAGCCACAGCACCACTTCCAGCTTTTTCTGCTTATGTGTTGCTGAGGAATCGAACCCAGGGCCTCATGCATGCAAGGCAAGCACTCTACCACTGAGCCACATTCCCAGCCCACTCTGCTGGTTTTCAATTCTAGACAGAATGGTCAAAGCCAGAGCCAGGAAAAGCAACAGACAGATAGAATTTGGAGTGTTTTCCTCCATGCAATCTCAGAAGCACGAAGTCACCAATCACCCACACCTGTAAGCCTAGTTACTCAGGGGGCTGAGATAGAAGATCACGGTTCAAAGCCAGCCTAGGCAGGAAACTCTAGGAAATTCTTCTCTCAAATGAAGCCCCCCCAAAAGCTCCAGCTAGTCTTGAGCAACCCAGCTATGAGTTCAAGGCACAGGACCAGTACCAAAAAAGAAAAAAAAGCATAAACGTTTGAGACATTCTCTCTCAGTGGGAAGAGGCTGGGGCGGGAGGGGAGAAGGAAGGGCTGGCTTTGTTTTGTTCTTTATGCATACTGCAGTGTTTGTTTCTCATGTCTTCCTTTTCCAATCTTTGTTCTTCAACCCTAGAATTTCCTGGGCAAAAGAATCCCTTTTTTTTTTTTTTGTTTTCCCCTAACTGGAAATTTTTTGGTAAAATGTCACAATGTGCTAGTGTCCCCAGAGCTTAACATAGTGGGCCTTAGAAACTTCCCTGGAGCCAGACAATAAAACCACACAGTCTGTACAGAACCTTCTATGTGGCTGTGACAGCGGAGACAGAGACAATCGTGTTCATGTTGCTCACAAGGGCTTGGGCTTTTCTTTCTGTTGCTTCTTGGTGGTCATTTGGTGGTCATTTTTTTTTTTTCACTACACCATTGTCATCTAAATTAACAATAAATTGTCTATAGTGTCAGGTGCTAATGGCTCACGCCTGTCATCCTGGCTACTTAGGAGGCTGAGATTTGGGGATCCTGGTTTGAAGCCAGCCCAGGCAGGGAAAGTCAGTGAGAAGCGAATCTCCATTAACCAGCAAATAGGGGAAATTGGGGCTGCGGCTCAAGTGGTAGAGTGCTAGCCTTGAGCCAAAAAGCTAAGGGACAGGGCTAAGGTCCTAAGTTCAAGCCCCAGTAAAACACACACACACACACACACACACACACACACACACACACACACACAGACACACACACACACACACAGACAGACAGACACACACACACACACACACACACACAGAGTAAAGAGCTGGAAGAGGCAGTGAAATATTTCTGGAGGTTTTCCCAGTGATTTTTTTTTTTTTTGGTCGGTCCTGGGGCTTGAACTCTGGGCCTGGGAGCTGTCCCTCAGCTCTTCAGCTCAAGGCTAGCGTTCTACCGCTTGAGCCACAGTGCCACTTCCAGCCTTTTCTGCTTATGTGGTGGCTGAGGAATGGAACCCAGGGCCTCATGCATGCAAGGCAAGCGCTCTACCACTGAGCTACCTTCCCAGCCCCAAATCTTCACAGTGGGAGACCCCGCTGCTACCTTGGTTTTGGACTTCCGGTCTCCAGAACTATAGAAGTATTTTCCTGTTGGTTTGAGCCACCCAGTTTGTGGTAACTTGTTACGGAGGTTACAGGTAAATGAGAAGATTCCAAATGTTGCTACAATAGAGGGTTCCTCCCTGAAGTTATGAGTGGGATTACTCGGGTACCCAGGACTCAAACAACTGGAAATTATGGAGATCTGGCCTGAGTAGGTGCTAACTAAAACCAATGGCTTTGGATTGATTTGGGAGAGCTGAAGATCATGATTCAAAGCCAACTTGAGCAGGAGTGTCTATGAGATTCTTATCTCCAATTAGCCACTAAAAAACAAAACAAAAAAGCTGTCAGTGGAGCTGTGGGCTCACGTGGTAGAGTACCAGCTTTGAGTGAGAAAGCTCAGGGAGGACCAGGACCTGAGTTCCAGCCCCAGCACCAGTACAAAGCAAAAGTTCTCAAGACTTCATCTTAAGCGGGGTGTCAGTGGCTCATGCCTGTAATCATAGGATTGCGGTTCAAAGCTAACCGGGGCAAGAAAGTCCATGAGACTCTTACCTCCAATAAGCCACCAGAAAGCTGGAAGTGGTGCTGTGGCTCAAGTGGTAGAGCACTAACCTTGAGCTGAAGAGCTGAGGGACAGTGCCTAGGCCCAGAAAGCTCCACACCTGAAAAAGAATGAAAGAAAGAAAGACTTCATCTTTTTTTTTTTTTTTTGGGGGGGGGGGGGGGTCTGGTCATGGAGCCTGAACTCTGGGCCTGGGCGCTGTCCCTCAGCTCTTCAGCTCAAGGCTAGCGCTCTACCACTTGAGCCACAGCGCCACTTCCGGCTTTTTTCTTTTTGCTTATGTGGTGCTGAGGAATTGAACCCAGGGCCTCAGGCATGCAAGGCAAGCGCTTTACCACTGAGCCACCTTCCCAGCCCCGACAGACTTTATCTTAAGCTGTAGTTAAATACTATAGGGCATGCCTGTATGCCTGTCTTCCTACCAGCAAAGAAAAACATGAATAGGATGATTGCAGTCCAGGCCAGTCTGCACATAAAGCCAGACTCTTACCTTGCAAATAACCAATGCAAAAAAGGAATTGACAGAGTAGTTCCAGTAGTAAAATGCCTTAGTTAAGTAGTAGAATGCCTTCATAAGCAGGGCTCCTGCTTTGTTTGTTTGTTTGTTTGTTTTGTCTTTTGGTCAGTTGTGAGGCTTGAACTCAGGGCCTGGGCATTGTCTCTGAGTCCCTTTGTGCTCCAAGCTAGAGCTCTACCACTTAAGCCACAGCACCACTTCAGGTTTTTGAGTGGTTCATTGGAGATAAGAGTCTCAGACTTTCTTGCCAAGGCTGGCTTCGGACCGCCACCCTCAGAGCTCCTTAGTAGCTAGGGTGACAGGTATGATGCCTTCAGAGCCCATCCCCACCCCCAAAGTAATTCATCAGACTTCTGGTCCCTGTCACTTCCATTTGTGACGCTGTCACTTTTCCCAACCCTCCAGCCCCACTCCACACTGCCCACTGGGATCCCAGAGTTATCTCGAAGCAAAGCCTTCCAGGCTGTCTCCAGCAAGCCAGCCATTAGCAGACCGGACACTATTCCTTTAAAAAGAGAAACATATAAAAGCTAATACGTGACCGGTCCTATGTTCTGGAAAGAATCTCCTGGTGGGGAGAAGAGCACAGACCGGAGGCAGATCTGTGGCAGGAGACACCCAGGGCTGGACGGCCAGCTGGAAGCCAGCTTGATGCTCCAAGGAGGGAACACTGGTTGGGACAATCAGAAGTACTCAGACGACATGCCATTTGAGCTATGTAATAACCATGAACTCCGCAGGCTGCTAAGGCATGTGGTGTGTGTGTGTGTGTGTGAGAGAGAGAGAGAGAGAGAGAGAGAGAGAGACAGACAGACAGACAGACAGACAGACAGACAGACAGAGACAGAGAGAGACAGAGAGACAGAGAGGAAGAGGGGACAGGGTAAGGAGGGTGGGTAGGTGACTGCAGAAACAGGTTGGAGAGGGTGATTGGTGCCAGACTAGTCAGAGTGTCACACCCTGGATGACTCAAACTGAGCTTATACAAACTGCTTCCCCGCCCCCCTCCCCCAAGGTTTTCCAGCTCATAAAAGGGATGATCACCCACCGAGCTGCTAGAGACCAGAGCATCTTCTTCCTCTGCCCCTCCTGGCTCCCAGTCTAACGTGTGTGTGTGTGTGTGTGTGTGTGTGTGTGTGTGTGTGTCTTGTCTCTTGAGTTTTTGTGCTTAATGCTAGCACTCTACCTCTTAAGCTACAACTTCACTTCCAGCTTTTGGGTAGTTGATTGGAAATAAGAGTCTCTCAGATATATCTGCCCAGCATGGCTTTGAACTGCCATCCTCAGATCTCAGCCTCCTGAGTAGCTAGGATGACAGGTGTGAGCCACCAGCACCCAGCATTTTTTAAAAAAATGTTCTTGAGACTTCATTGTGCATGAACAGCCATGTAGAAAGGTGACTGGACAAAAGCTGTGATTTAATTAACGCTGATAGACGAGTGGAGAAGCCCAGCAGGCCTGTCCATTCAGTTCCTCAGCATTCCATCCTAGAGGCTGGCGGGCAGGACTCCCTAGGGAAATGAGAATCTTACCTGCTATCAGATGAGATCGATCAGAGAATCTCTTTCCTTTTTTTTTTTTTCTTTTGGTGATATAGGGGTTTGAACTCAGGATCTCTCTCTCTCTGGCTTGCTTGGTGCTCTGCCACTTGAGCCATGCCTTCAGCATTGTATTTTGCTGGCTAGCTGGAGATAAGATTCTCATGGACTTTTCTGCCTCAGTTGGCTTTGAACTGTGATCCTAAGCTCTTAGCCTTCTGAGTAGCGAGTATTACAGCCATGTACCACCAGGGCCTGGCTTCTTATTTATTTATTTTTCTTAATTTAAGGGAGATTTTTAGGATGTCCTGTACTTTTCCTGTAGTTCTGAAATGTTAAGTGTGGACTTTTTTTTTTTTTTTTTTTTGGTGGATCATAAGGCTTGAATTCAGGGCTTGGGCACTGTCTCAGCTTTTTTGCTCAAGGCTAGTGTTTTGTTTTGTTTTTTTTGGTCGGTCATGGGGCTTGAACTCTGGGCCTAGGCACTGTCCCTGAGCTCTTTAGCTCAAGGCAAGTGCCCTACCACTTGAGCCTCAGTGCCACTTCCGGTTTTCTGGTGGTTAACTGGAAATAAGAGTCTCATGAACTTTCCTGCCCAGGCTGGCTTTGAACTGCCGTCCTCAGATCTAGCCTCCTGAGTAGCTAGGATGACAGGTATGAGAGTATGGGCCTTTTGAAAATTCACCCTAATCTCTACTTGACTGGGGAAATGGGTAATTGGACATGGTAAGTCTACAGATGGTCAGTCACCTAATTCCTTCTAGGTCTTCCCTCTTCTGATGCCTGCTCTCCATTGCACCCGTGGTTCTGGTGCCTCAGAGGGGCAGGGGCTGGTAGGGGTGCTGGGGGAGGAAGCCCCCTCTGTGAGGGTTCTGGGCATCTCCCCCTTTCCTTCATCCTTCTATAGTCTGTATTCTAGAAATCTATTGAAAACCATTATTTATAAATATCTCTGCCGGCACTGGTGGCTCATGCCTGTAATCCTAGCTACTCAGGAGGCTGAGCTCTGAGGATCACGGTCCAAAGCCAGCCCAGGCAGGAAAGCCCATGAGACTCTTATCTCCAATAAACCACCAGAAAACTGGAAGTGGTGCTATGGCTCAAGTGGTAGAGCACTCGCTTTGAACTGAAGAGCTGAGAGACAGTGCCCAGGCCCAGAGTTCAAGCCCCACGACCGACAAAAATTAAAATAACAAATAAATAAATAAATATCTTCTCTTTTTCTTTGTAGTGTAGCAGAAAGGAATGTAAGTTAAATCTTTTTCCCTTGGAGTTAATATGAGTTCCTGGAGAAAGGGAAGATAAACAAAAATGGAGAGGGGCCTAGGAATGTGGCTTAGTGGTAGAGTGCTCGCCTAGCATGCATGAAGCCCTGGGTTCAATTCCTCAGTACCACATACACAGAAAAAACCAGAAGTGGTGCTGTGGCTCAAGTGGTAGAGTGCTAGCCTTGGGCAAAAGAAGCTCAGGGACAGTGCCCAGGCCCTGAGTTCAAGCCCCAGGACTGGCAAAAAAGAAGAAGAAAGAAGAGAGGGAGGGAGGAAGGAAGGAAGGAAGGAAGGAAGGAAGGAAGGGAGGGCTTGCCCTAGCACCATCTCTCAGCTCTCTGCCTCTGACCCTAGCTTGCTCCTTCCTTTCCTTTCTCCGCATGCCCGCTCTAGGCCTGGCTCACTTCCGCTTCCCTTCCGCCTGTCTGTTTTTTTTCGGGTACTTGGGCTGGAACTCAGGGTCTTGCACTCTTGGTTGGCTTTTGCCCTCAAGCTGGTGCTCTACCACTTGAGCTGACACTTCCATTTTTGATTTTTTGTTTTGCTGGATCATTAGGGCTGGCTTTGAACTATAATCCTCAGATCTCAGCCTCCTGAGTGGCTAGGATTACAGGCGTGAGCCACCAGTGCCCAGCTTCCTAATACAATAGAGAGGAAAAACTAGGCTCAATTCGTCCCTGTGAGTGAAGAGGGCCTGGCACACAGTAGATCTGTGTGTGTGTGTGTGTGTGTGTGTGTGTGTGTGTGTGAGAGAGAGAGAGAGAGAGAGAGAGAGAGTGTGTGTGTGTATCCTAGGCTTGAACTCAGAACCTAGGCACTGTCCCTCAACTTTTATGCTTAAGGTTGGTGCTCTACCACCTGAGCCACAGATCTACTTTTATCTTTTTTTGGTGCTTAATTGGAAATAAAAGTGTCACGGACTTTTCCTGCCTGTGCTGTCTTTAAACTGTGATCCTCCAGATCTCAGCCTCCTGGGTGGCTAGGATTACAGGCTTGAGCCACCAGCGCCTCCCTTACAGTTGGTCTGTGTAGTTCCTCCTTGATGGAATAGATTGTCACTGTAAAAAAAGAAAAGGCTGAGGCATCTTGTGCATGTGGCAGCATGGAACAGGGGAGATGCTTAATACCTGGCCAGCTGGGGTGAAGAATACGGCAGGGAAGTGACAAAGAATACAGGTCAGATTCTCCCTGGGTGCTTCAGGAAGGGAGACTACAACTTCTTTTTCTCCTCTTGCTGCTCTGGGCAGCTGAGCATGCTGGGAAAGCAGATGGTGTGTGTGTGTGTGTGTGTGTGTGTGTGTGTGTGTGTGTGTGTGTGTGTGTGTGTGTGTGTGTGTGTGTGTGTGTTGTGTGTGTGTGTGTGTGTGGTTGTGGTGTCATCCTCTCTCAGTAGGGGCCTGGAAGAGCCATGTTGCTCCCCCAGGCCTTGGCTCCATTCCGGGACAGTGTCTTTGGACTCTTCTGTGTTAGAAGCAGAGCAAATTAGTGTTGAAGTCTCAGTCCAAATGCCATGCTCCGAGAGGCCGGCTCCCTCCCCCGCGGTTGCTCCGTTGCTCCTGGGGCGCTTGGCAGGGCCCCCTGTGCCAAGTCACTTTGTGATTGGTGTTTGTCGGGGTCTTTCCAGGCCATCCCAAGCAAGATGGGTGGTCTTCACAGGACAGAGCGCCGCATGGAAGGCAAGAAGCAGGTGTCTGCCAGCAGGCGTTCAGTAGCACTGTCCAGCCAAGGGGAACAGGGACAATGGAGTGAGCCAGAACGCAGGGTTCTGGAGTCCAATGGAAAACTAAAGAACATCCCAGGAGGCAATGTGGGCACCAGTGGCTCATGTCTGTAATCCTAGCTACTCAGGAACTTGAGATCTCTGAGCATCACTGTTCAAAGCCAGCCCAGACAGGAAAGTCCATGAGACTCTTATCCCCATATAACCACCAAAAAAGCTGGTGTTGGAGCTGTGGCTCAAGTGATTAGAGCAGCAGCTGAGTGAAAAAACTCAGGGAGGGACTGGGGAAGCGGCTCAGTGGTAGAGTGCTTGCCTTGCATGCATGAGGCCCTGGGTTCAATTCCTCAGCACCACCTAAGCAGAAAAAAGTCGGAAGTGGCGCTGTGGCTTAAGTGGTAGAGCGCTAGCCTTGAGCTGAAGAGCTGAGGGACAGCGCCCAGGCCCAGAGTTCAGGCCCCACGACCGGACCAAAAAAAAAAAAAAAAAAAGAGTCTCACAGACTTTCCTGCCCAGGCTGGCTTTGAACTGCAATCCTCCTGAGTAGCTAAGATTACAGGCGTGAGCCATTGGTAGCCAGCTTACCTGCACATTTGTTATATGACATCGAGACAGAAGACCACCACCTAAGTGAGCTTCCCACCCAACAGGAACACTCTTTTTTTTTTTTTTTTCCTAACAGGATTCTGTGGGTTTTTTGTTTTGTTTTCAGCTGGAAACATGCCCAGCCCTAGAGGCTGAACCATTATTGCTTGTCCTGTACAGAATTATCTTGAAGCAATGTAGCCTCCAACTCTGCCAGCAGACAAGCTGTCTGGAGGTCATGAACAGAAAGATGCTTCAAGTCAACTCACAGTCAGGATTAAGGGGGAAAGGCATGGGACAGTTAGGAGGAGGTATAAGCGGGGTGAAAGGAACACACCCTCAAAATGCTGTGTTCCTATGTTGCCTCCCCGCCTCCACTATCAGGACCCCATGGATGACACGTGGTTTGACAGCCCCAGAGTTGAGGCTGGACAAAGGAGCCCAGCGCATGCTCTGTTGGTAAAACATAGCACACATGTATCTGGCTGTAGCAAATGCACATTATTGAACCACCAAGCACCTAAGGGGGCGGGGGTGTGTCCCGGGTAGGGGCACAACTGTCCATCTAGAAGTAGCTTGATCTTTTACCTTGTCATTGTGGTTTTCTGTCTGTCTCTCTACAAGATAAGGCTGTGGAGTGTTTTATCCTTTCTATCTACTTAACACCCATATGTTTCATTGATCCTATGTCTAGCATGTCTCGCAAGTTGCAAACTTCCTTTAACACGTCTTAGACATTTTCGCCTACTGTTTCCTTTGTTTTGCTGCCGTCTAAAGCAGAGCTACATATTCTTGCTAGTTAGTACAGTTGATTACCTGGCATCAGCCTGGGCCTATCTTCAGCAATCCCTAGACTTGACAGTCATGTGACCCAGCTCGGGTCAGGGAGCCTCTCAGGAAGTTTCTAGAGAGGCAGGGAGAAGCTCTCTGACCTCGAGCTTCTCTTTCTGTGTCTTTAGTCTCCAAAACACTGGCTGACACTTGCTATGACTTGGAGCTGGACCTTTTTCAACTTAAAATAATTTTTTTTTTTTTTTTGCTTATGTGGTACTGAGGAATCAAACCCAGAGCCTCATGCATGCTAGGCAAGCACTCTACCACTGATCCATGTTCCCAGCCCTGGAGCTGGACTTTGGTCCCCTAGTGTCTTATACTGACAGCTTGGGCATCCCTGTGGTCAATTATGGTGGCAGGGTCTTCAAGAGGTAGGACTGCCAGGTACTAGTGGCTCACACTTATAACCCAAGCTACTTAGGAGGCTGAGATCAGAGGATCGCAGTTCAAAGCCAGCCCGTTCAGGAAAGTCTATGAGATACTTATTTGCAATCAAATACCTAAAAGCTGTAAGTGGAGCTATGGCTCAAGTGATAGAGCAATAACTTTGAGTGAAAAAGCCAAGGGACAGCACCCAGGCCCTGAGTTCAAATCCCAGTACTAGCACACACACAAAAATACATTACTTAGGGGCTGGGAAGGTGGCTCAGTGGTAGAGCGCTTGCCTTGCATGCATGAGGCCCTGGGTTTGATTCCTCAGCACCACATAAGCAAAAAGAAAAAAAACCGGAAGTGGCGCTGTGGCTCAAGTGGTAGAGTGCTAGCCTTGAGCTGAAGAGCTGAGGGACAGCGCCCAGGCCCAGAGTTCAGGCCCCACGACCGGACCCAAAAAATAAATAAATAAATAAATAAAATAAAAAATACATTACTTAGAGTCGAGTATTTTGTTATACAGCACAAAAAGGACTCAGATGGACTCTTGGTTGATTGAGGGAATCAGTGCTGCTGGTGTGTAGACAAATCATTTTTATTGTTATTGTTTCTTTTCTTTTTGGGGGGGGGGGGTCCAGTCGTGGGGCCTGAACTCTGGGCTTGGGCGCTGTCCCTCAGCTCTTCAGCTCAAGGCTAGCGCTCTACCACTTGAGCCACGGCGCCACTTCCGGCTTTTTTCTTTTTGTTTATGTGGTGCTGAGGAATTGAACCCAGGGCCTCATGCATGCAAGCCAAGCGCTCTACCACTGAGCCACCTTCCCAGCCCCGACAAAACATTTTTGACATGCTTTGTTCTCTAATCCTGCTTCATTTGTGAATTCAGAGTCAGGAATATGAAAGCAGACTGGGGGTGAAAGCAAGTTCACAGCTAATTCAGTAATAACCCTAATACTAGAGTAAGAGTTAACATTTGCTGAAAAGCTTGCTCTGCAACAGAAATGGTTACAAGCACTGCACGTGGAATCCTCACCTTAATCCTATAAGGCGGTAGTTGTAGTTATTACTAGCCTCATGTTGCACATTTGGAAACTGAGGCATGGAATACAAGGTTACAATTTAGCAGGGCTGAAACATGGCGGCCCTGGAGTGAGAATTTGGATTCCTTGTGTGCAGAGAATACACCCTTAGGGGTTGGAGATTTAGTACACTGGAACAGCACTTGCCTGGCAAGTACAAGGCCCCGAGTTTGGTCCTCAGCTCTGGGAAAGAAATAGATAGGTAGGTAGAGATAGATAGATAGATAGATAGATAGATAGATAGATAGATAGATAGATAGATAGATAGATAGATAGATACCAAAAATACCAAGATAATTAGCACACACTTAGTCACTTGTCAACTATATTGATTTCATGTGCCTGAAACAACACAGATGTTTTTTATCTTATAGTCCTGAAGATAAGCAACCCAACAGTCTTGTGAGCCTCAGATCAAAGTGTTGGCAAGGGTTCTAATTCTAGGAGTTACAGGGTAGAATCTATTTTCTTGCCTTTTTGTAGTTACAAGCTGCCTTATTTTCCTTGGCTTGTGGCTGCATCTCTCTTATGTCTATTGCTATCATGTACTATCTGTTTCTATTTACAGGTTTCAGGGATCAGGAGATAAGACAGGTGGAGAAGGCATTATTCTGATTACCATGCCCTGATGCCTGTGGGGTCCTAAGACCTATATACCAAAGAATGAAGCTGTGTCCCCTCCAGCCCTGTCCACTTCTGTGGAAGCTTTGTCTTGTTACACTGCCCTCACAAGTGCCCATGCACCAAGGGGGTGAGGAACACTTTAAACCAGGAATAGGAACCACACAGGTGAGTGATGGAACCTTGGATCCCTGTTCATCAGGTTGTCTAGATAGGATTTGTGTGTGCATGCACGTGCAGTGGTGTGGGCTTGAACTCAGGACCTAGCTTTTCATTCAAGGCTGACTCTCTGCCACTTAAGTGATACCTCCATTTCCGCTGTTTTGCTTAGAAACTAGGAACACAAGTCTCACAAGCTTCCTGGACTAGCTTCAGACCATGATCTCCAGATCTCAGCCTCCTGATTAGCTAGGATTACAGGCTGGCTCAAATAAGATTCTTGCTTAGATCATCACTGACCTCTCCTTGACACCCCCCCAACACACACACACACACACACACACACACACACACACACACACACACACACACACACACAGATTCTTGGTTAGATCCTTAGTTTTTTTTTTTCTAGTTCTCTGAATAAATTCCCCCCAGAGATGTGGTTTTCTGACTTATTTTTAGCTGCCCCATATATAAAGCACATGGGAGTAGAGCTATTTGGGGGAGGGGGTAGAGCCCCACCTGCTGGGCCCTGTCTCTTCATCCCTCAACCCCCTCTCCCCCCCACCCCCCAGTCCCTCCGGGCCTAGAAAGCTATCACCGCAGGCCAGTCCCATTTGGAGTCTTGCCTGAGTGATTTACTTCTCTTTAGTTGTCTCTTTTCCCAATGGCTTCCTTTAGGGCTTTGGCTAGCATGAAGCATTCTTGCTCTCCCCACTTCTCTCATGCTCTTTGAAGGTCACATTTTTCCCCCAAAGCAAAACATCTTAATGTTTTCCTCTCTGCTTAGTAGATGTCACCCTGTGAGGCTTCCTCTCACCTGCTCATAGCTGTGGGGATGGAGGCCATACTATACTGAAACCACCTGGCCAGTCAGCTGCGTCTCACCTTTCCATGCAGTAAGGACCTCTACTGATTGTAAGTAGTTGATATTCTTTTAGGGTTTTTTAAAAATTAATTAATCAAGTAATTGTTTGTTTTTGTGCTAGTAATGAGGCCTGACCTCAGGGCTTTGCGCTTTTACTTGGTTTACTCATTCAAGACCAGCACTCTATCACATGAGCCACAGCTCCACTTCCAGCATTTTTTTTCTGGTTAATTGGAGATAAAAAGAATCTCATGGATTTATCTTCCCAGGCTGGCTTTGAACCCTGATCTTCAGCTCTCAGCCGTCTAAGTAGCTAGGATTATCAGCATGAGCTACCAGTGCCTAGCCAAAATCAGAATTTCAAGATCATGTTTTTCAAAAAAGGAAACTTGCTGGGTGCTGGTGACTCACACCTGTAATCCTAGCTACTCGGGAGGCTGAGATCTGAGGATCATGGTTCAAAGCCAGCCTGGGCAGGAAAGTCCATGAGACTCTTATCTCCAATAAGCCACTAGAAAAACCAGAAGACTTAAGTGGTAGAGCGCTTGCCTTGAGCTGAAGAGCGCCGAAGCCCAGAGTTCAAGCCCTACGACCGACCAAAAAAAAAAAAGGTGGGGGAACTTTGCCTGCCTGGTTGGGACAGTCTAGAATTTTGGACACCTTTCATACTTGTAACCTCACTGCTTATGACCCAGTGAGTCTGCCCTTGTTGTGGATTGTTTCAACAGCTGTTGATACAAGTCAGACCTGGAAGACAGAGATAACAAATGCTGCTTTACAAATGTGTATGGAGGGCTGGGAATGTGGCTCAGTGGTAGAGTGCTTGACTAGCATGCATGAAGCCCCAGGTTTGATTCCTCAGTACCACATACACAGAAAAAAGCCTGAATTGGCACTGTGGCTCAAGTGGTAAAACACTATCCTTGAGCCAAAGAAGCTCAGAGACAGTGCCCAGGCCCTGAGTTCAAGCCCCATCACAGCCAAAAAAAAAAAAGTGTATAAAGACTTCTAGATATAGATACAAGTTCTTCTTCTATTCCTAACAAAATAAAAGAATGCATATAAAACTAGGGGGGAAATGTGCTATTAGTAACCAGTACAATACCTGAAATTTGGCATCCAAAGGTATAGAAGATTCTGAAGTGTCCAAGAGTAGCTCGATATACCACTGCTCCTACATACCCCCAGCACCCAGAAACTGACAAATTCTATGCATCCCTCTGGCCTGCTCCTACCTTTTTTTTGGGGGAGGGGCGGAGAGGGGTCTGTCCTAGGGATTGAACTCAGGGCCGGGGCGCTGTCCCTGAGCCATTTTGTACTCAGGGCTAGCTCTCTACCACTTGAGCCACAGTGCCACTTTCGGCTTTTTCTGAGTAGTTTACTAGTGATAAGAGTCTCATGGACTTTTCTACCCAGGCTAGATTGAACCACAATTCTCAGATCTTAATCTCCCCAATAGCTAGGATTATAGGTGTGAGCTATCAGTATCTAGAAAAGAGAGACTTTTAAGGTATCCAAGTAGAAGAAGATCTCACATCTGACAGGCAAGAGTCCAGCTGCCCTCAGACTTCTTTCCAGAAGAAGATGTAACTTCTACCTCATATCTTACCCAGCTAAGATATGCTTCCCAAGTAGAGTAACTAGGCATTCTTTTCAAAAGGAAAAAAATATGTATTGTTTTATTAACTACCACACGGTTATAATACACTTTAAACATACAAAAAGGTAACATTTAAGTTTGAGGTGGTCTTAAAGATAACAAATGAACAAAATTGTAACTGGGCATTCTTATAGCCAGCTGAATCCTTTCTTAGAACAACAGCTCAGTAATGAAATTCAGTCCATTCAGAGATAAATTGAAATAAAATAAAGAAAATGCAAATGGAAAAGGCTTGGTAAAAGGACAAGTAAACACTGAAAATTTTATACTTTTATTGTTATAGAAGAGGGGTTACCATTTCATGAGTCAGGTATTTAGTACATTTCTTTATTTTTGAACATTGTTACTCCTTCAACACTGTATTTTAATTTACATTTAGAATATATGCTAAGTAATTCTAGTAATACAGTTATAGAGCAGAATATGGTTGTTGTAAACCTAGACAGTGTAACCATAGTCAGAAATTGGGAACTGGGGATAAGAAAAACCATGAGATACAAGATGATTTCTATGTTGCTTTGTATGTCCCTCCCCCACGATATAACCCCTGCTTTCACTGTATTTGATGTGGGTATAATTTGTGGAGGGGAATGGAAAAAACAAATCATTTAACTAGGGATACAGGTGGACCCATTGCAACAATGAGATGTACAAGTTGTTATGTCGAAAAAACGAACTTTACAACTTTGGTGGGGGGGGGAGGATCGGATGAGGGGAGGGGGGAGGATGGGAAGGGGAAACAAAGGAGGAGGCAACAATGCTTGATAAGAAATGTACTCGTTATCTTGCCCATGTAATTGTAACTCCTCTGTACGGTATTCTCACAATAATATATATATAAGAAAAAAAGAAAAACCATGAGAGGTAATTTTTCAAAGCAATGACACATACACATACATATATACACACATATTCACAAATGAAATATGTATTTTAAGGAAACGGCTAATCTCCTAACAGTTTTTATTATTTTTGTTTTTAACCTCAGAGGTATCTTTTAGGAAGTAATATCTTCTGTGGTCAAGATACATGGTTTGTGGTTCAACTTTTCCAGGGGTTTCACTTCAAGTTGTTTTAAGTAAAATTAAATGTAATGATTTTTATTTAAGTAGTATCTGTATTGTCCACATCTCCTTTTTTTGTCAGTCATGGGGCTTGAACTCTAGGCCTAGGTGCTGTCCCTGAGCTCTTTTGCTCAAGGCTATTGTTCTACCACTTTGAGCCACAAAGCTACTTCAGGTTTTCTGGTGGTTCATTGGAGGTAAGAGTCTCATGGACTTTTCCTGCCCAGGACTTTTTCCTGCTGACTTTGAACCTCTCTCCTCAGATCTCAGCCTTCTGAGTAGCTAGGATTACAAGTGTGAACCACCAGCGCCCAGCTGGTCCACATCTATAACATAGCCCTAGTATCTTTTTTCTTGTCTAAAAATATTCATAGAAAGCTTTCTGGAATGACGTAAAAGTAATATTCATGATGGTTATCTTTGGGTAGTGACTTTGAGACCATTTAAACTTTCTGTATTGTCTAAATAATTTAAAATAAACATAAATCAGAAGTGGAGATGTAATTTAAATGGTACAGTCCTAGCTTTGAGTGAAAAAGCCAATCAAGAACAAAGGGCCTTAAATTCAAGTTATAGTACTGGCACATACACAATAAAAGTATACCTGTCATTATAAATATATATATATATAATTTTTATATAGATTTTATAAATTGTATAATTTTTATTTTAAAAAGGAGTGGGTAATATACATTATCTAATTAATTTTGAGTGGTAGTATATAACTGATTATTTCCTTGCTTGACATTATTTTTTTTAATAAATATTAAAGTGTTGAATTTTTTTTTTTAACCAAATTTCACTGGCACAGAAAAAAAAATTAGGCCTAGCCAGGTACTGTTGGCTCATACCTGTAATCCTAGCTACTCAAGAGACTGAGATCAGAGGATTCTGGTTCAAAGCCAGCCCAGGCAGAAAGTCTGAGACTCCTATTTCTGATTCATCACCAAAAATCCTGAAGTGGTGCTGTGGCTCAAGTGGCAGCGTGCTATCCTTGAGCAATAAAGCTCAGGAACAACATCCAGGCCCTGAGTTCAAGATCCAGGACAGTTGTGTGTGTGTGCACCCCGCCCCCCACTTCATCAAGAAAATGACAGATAGCTGGCACTGGTGGCTCATACCTGTAATCCTAGCTACTCAGGAGACTGAGATCTGAGGGTTGGGGTTCAAATCCAGTCTGGGCAGGAAAGTTTATGAGACTCTTATCTCCAGAAAACTGGAAGTGGTGCTGTGGCTCAAGTGATAGAGAGATTGCTTTGAGGTGAAGAGCTCCCAGGTCCAGAGTTCAAGCCCCATGACAGACAAAAGAAAAGAACAGGTAAAATGGGCAATCTCAAAATTTTAAACTTCTTTTTTTTGGGGGGTCTGGTCGTGGGGCCTGAACTCTGGGCCTGGGCGCTGTCCCTCAGCTCTTCAGCTCAAAGCTAGCACTCTACCACTTGAGCCACAGCACCACTTCCAGCTTTTTTCTTTTTGCTTATGTGGTGCTAAGGAATCGAACCCAGGGCCTCAGGCATGCAAGGCAAGTGCTCTACCACTGAGCCACCTTCCCAGCCCCCAAAACTTTAAACTTCTATACAGTGAAAGAAAGTATAAACAAAGGTAAAGTGTAAACCAAAGTAAAAAGACTCACAAGGGGCCTGGGGCAGCATTTCCTGGAACAGGGTCTGCATGTTCCAGTTCAATGTGGTACTTAGTTTTCATGTGAGATAACAATTTGGGCTAGGGATCATCTATGCCATATTCTGCTTATTCAACTTTTTTCTCAATGTATATTAGCCACCCAAAAGTTCTGGGGATTGTGTGTGTGTGTGTGTGTGTGTGTGTGTCTGTCTGTCTGTTGGTACTGGGGCTTGGACTCAAAGCCTCATACACTCATTTGGTTTATTTTGGTCAAGACTGATTCCCCACCACTTGAGCTACTCCTCTACTTCTGATCTTTTTTTGCTGGTTAATTGGCAGTTAAGAGTCTCAAGGACTTTTGTTTTTGCTCAGGCTGGCTTTGAATCATGATCCTCAGATCTCAGCCTCCTGAGTAGCTAGGATTTATAAGATGTAAACCACTGGTGCCTGCCTCTTGAGGACATTTTACAGAAACTTTTTTTTCCTGTGTGGATCTCAGCATTCATCACAGTCATTTGACTGGGGACCAGTCTTTCCTTGGAACACTTGGTGTATGAAGAACAGTTGGAAATGGTATTGTAAGCAATAACACTTTGCCATGCGAGAAAATAGCTGTTATACTCACCTTTTGAGTCACCATAGATAATTGTCTCTCCCCCAGAAGTTCTGACCAGCAGTAACAGCAGCAGCAGCATAAAGAGATGAATAATACTCAACATAGTAGCTAATCTTTGCAATCACAGCTACCCTGGAAGCTGAGATGCATGCAGCCAGCCCAACCAGGAAAGTCTATGAGACTATCTCTAATTAACCACCAAAAAAAAAAAAAAAAAAAAAGCCAGATGTGGAGCTGTGACTCAATTGATAGAGTCTTGAGCAAAAAAGCTCAGGGACAGAACCTGGGTCCTGGGTTCAAGCCCCAGGCACCCCCCCCTCAAAACAAAGTGAAGCAGGCTCTGTGGATGGGGAGGGGGGGTGTCGGGAGGGTGCCAAGCAGAAGAAGGCCAACTAAGGAAGAGAGTGTATGAGGATGAATAGAGTCCAAGAAGTTTGTGGGCATGGGCTGGGAATGTGGCTTAGTGGTAGAGTGCTTGCCAAGCATACACGAACCTGGGTTCGATTCCGCAGTACCACATACACAGAAAAGACCAGAAGTGGTGCGGTGGCTCAAGTAGTAAAGTGCTAGCCTTGACCAAAGAAGTTCAGGGACAGTGCCCAGGACCTGAGTTCAAGTCCCAGGACTGGGAAAAAGGAGGAAGAGGAGGAAGAAGAAGAAGAAGAAATTTTACAACAGAAGCCCTGCTTGGGCAACAAAAATATGTTAATAAAATCAATAATTGAAAGTAGACTCGTGTCATGCTTGTGGCTAATGCCTGGAATCCTACTCAGGAGGTTGAGATATGAAGATCTCCACATGAGCCAGTGCTGGCACAAAAGTCTTAAGACTTTTTTTTAACTAGTCCTGAGGCTTGAACTCAGGACTTGAGTTCTATCCTTGAGCTTCTTTTGCTCAAAGTTAGCACTGTACCAACTTGAGCCACAGTGCTACTTCTGGCTTTTTCTATCTTGGTGGTACTGAAGAATCAAACCCAGGGATTCATGTATGTTAGGCAAGCACTCTACTGCAAAGCCACATTCCCAGCCAGTCTTAAGATTCATCTCCAGTTAGCTACCAAAATAGCTGGAAGTGGAGCTGTAGCTCAAGTGGTAAGGCACCCAGTCTTAAGCAAAAAAAGCTCAGGGAAGCTCCCAGACCTTGAAGTCAAGCCCAGGACTGGCAACAACAACAAAAATGAGGGCAAATCCCAAGGAGTTGTGATGGAGAAAATGGCAGTTGGGACTGACTAGAGGTACTCTGCCACTTGAACCACAGCTCCAGTTCTGGTTTTCTCATGATTAATTAGAGGTAAGTGTTCCCTGAACTTTTCTTGCCTGGGCTGGCTTTGAACTGATGTTCTAAGATCTTAGCCTCCTGAGTCGCTAGGATTACAGGTACCACTTGGCTGGGTATGACTTTTTGCCACTTGTGTGTGGCAGGGAACCAGCCTTTACAGTTTAGGATGACTGAATCAACACTGGCCATATTCTCTCTGGGCTGACATTAAGGCCTTTGTACTTTAGTGTGGGAAATAGGATTGAACAATATATTTCAGCTATGGTTTGTAAAGCCCTTATTGATTCAGTCCTGTGACCTAAGTGCCTGAGTTGTACCTCTATCTTTAGGGTAAGGAAAGGGAGGTACAGCTATATAACTTACCCACCAGGTAAGGTTAAAAGACTATCAAGGGCTGGGTGTTAGTGACTCACGTCTGTAATCCTAGCTACTCAGGAGGCTGAGATCTGAGGATCGCAGTTCAAAGCCAGTCTGGGCAGGAAAGTCCGTGAGACTCTTATCTCCAATTAACTACCAGAAAACCAGAATCAGTGCTGTGGCTTAAGTGGTAGAGCACTTGCCTTGAGCTGACGAGCTGAGCAACAGTGTCCAGGCCCAGAGTTCAAGCTCCAGGACCGACCCCCCCCCCCACCAAAATAAAATAGCAAGAGATGGAGGGTGGGGTTTCACCCGAGAAGGTTAGCCATATAACCAGATTCTCTATAACTACTATCATGCCCTATTTATTCTTTTTGACTCTACTGGGGTTTGCACTCAAGGCCTCACATTTGCTAGACTGGTGCTCTGCCACTTAAGCCACAACTTCAGCCCTGTTCAGTGCTTTTGTTCTTGTTTGCTTTTTTTTTTTTTTTTTTTTTTTGGTTTTTGTTTTTGAGATACAGTCTAGTGAACTTTTTTTTGCCCAGGCTAGCCTTGAACCCTGATCCTTCTATTCTCAGTCTCAACTGGGATTATAGGCTGGAGCCCCAGGTTCTTCTGCCTTATTTGCTAACTAGAGAAATATAAAAGAACCAACCCTAAGGATGAGGGTATGGCTCAAGTGGTAGAGCTCTTGTCTAGCAAGAATGAGGTTCTGAGTTCAAACTTCAGCACCACCAAAAACAAAAACAATTTCTATTGGGCTGGGAAATGTATGTGGCTTGGTAGAGTGTTTGCCTAGCATGCATGAAGCCCTGGGTTGGATTCCTCAGTACTACCTACACAGAAAAAGCCGGAAGTGGCACTATGGCTCAAGTTGGTAGAGTGCTAGCTTTGAGCAAAAGAAGCTCAGGAACAGTGCCCAGGCCCTGAGTTCAAGCCCCAGGACTGACAAAAAAACAAACAAAGAAACAAGCCAAAAAACAAAAAAGAAGAATGGTAGAAGAATAAAGTTGTCAGCATAGTCCAATAAGATTGGGAGCTATGGTTTCCTAGAAAAGGTAAACTAAGGTAGGAAGGCAAGGGGGTAGCAGTCATGATGGAGTAGGGAGAGCAGTCAGAAGTTGGGGTTGGGGGAAGAGGGGTTAAGTCCAGATGTAGTCTTTAGGCACCTCCAATCAGCACAGGTTTCCAAATGGAAGGGAAGAGCCATTTCTTGGGAAGATTTTTTGAGTTGTAGGTAGAGGGTGTACACCCCTAGAAAGAGGCTAAACCTTGCTGGGAAACTGAAGACAGCAGAATGTCAAGGAGCAAGGAAAGAAAAGGAGAATTTCAGTGGATTTGTAGCTGCGCGCACGTGCGCACGCACCAGTCCTGGGACTTGAACTCAGAGCCTGGGAACTGTCTTCTGAGTTTTTGTACTCAAGGCCGGCCCTCTACCTAGACTTGAGCCACACCTCCACCTTTGGCTTTTGGGTGCTTAATTGGAGATGAGAATCTCATAAGACTTGGAACCTCAAGCCTCAAATCTCACTCTCCCGAATAGGAGGATTACAGATGTGCGCCATGGGTGCCCAGCTTACAGCTGCCATTTTATTTAGATCGTCTGAAGAATACACAGCTCCCGGAGACCTCCAGCCTGGGCATAGATGTTAGTGCGCACGTTTTGGCTGGTGAAAGCATGCATACTTTAGGAACCAGGAACCTCTCTGCCCAACGTCACAGGACAACATGAATGCAACGCGTCCCAAGTTATCGGGACAGCGAGGGCGATGGGTCATTCGCAGTACGGTGCGTTGGCCGTGGAGCTTTTGGATGCGCGAGTGTGCATCCTGCTCATTGGTTGCGCAAGGAGTCGAGAAGCTGGTACCTTGCCCAGGAAGAGCCGCCGGGCCGGACGCACCAGGTCCTCACCCGGGGTGCCCGCCCAGGCTCGGGCGTGAGCATCAGGTGGGACCCAAGGCAGAGGAACAGAAGAGGCTGAGCGCCCATCCCTGGGTGCGATCGGCCGCTGGCAGCGCGTCCACGCTCGGGCTTGGGGGGTGCTGGGGGGGGGTCCCAGGAATTTGCAGGCTCCCGTGGGTAGAGACAGCTTGGGGGTGGGGAGGGAAGAGTCCCCAGATCGCGCGCCTCGCTCCCTCCCCACTCTTCCCCTTCCCATTGCGAGGGGCCTGGGGCACCTCCCACCCCACCCCTGCTCGGATCCAGGCTTCGTGGAGCAAGCATCGGACCACCACCATCCACCCCCAGACACCGCGGCGCGTCCCCCCGCTCCACACCCCCGCTCCAGCTCGTGGACTACAAGTCCCAGCTTCCTTTGCGGCCGGCGCCTCCCGCCTGGCCGCGGAGACCCCCCGGGCTGTCCCCGCGGCGGGGGCTCGGGCTGTGCTCGGAGCCGAGCCGGGCCGGGCTGGGGAGGCCGGTCCCGCGGGGTGGAGGCGGGGGGAGTTGGCTCCGCGGCTTGTACCCGCCGCCGCCAAAGAGGAGTTTCCAGGAAGTGGCCATATTGGATCCATTGAGCTGCAGCCGCTCGGGCGGAGCGCGTCCCGCAGCCGGCTGGTCCCGGTCACCGCCCCGGCGCTCGGCGCTCGCTGCAGCCCCGGCCCCCGCCAGCCGGCGCGGAGCTCACCATGGCGGCCACGGACTTGGAACGCGTCTCGGTGAGGGTCCTGGCCAGCAGGCTGAGGGTGGAGGGGTGCGGGCGCGCGAGGGGGGGGGAGGTTCTCTTGGAGAGGGGCGCGCGCGGGCTGCGTGCGGGGAGGAGGGGGGCTTCTTGGGGAGGGGCGCGCCGGGCGGGCTGTCAGTGTCACGATCTGGGCCTCTCGACACCAGGCCAGCTTGGGGGGGGTTGTAGATGTGTATGGGGGGGACCCTGGAGTTAAGGGTGAGGGTGGGCGTCCCGGGGTGACGGGCAGGCGTCGGGGGCGCCTGGCTAGCGAACAAACCCCTTTCGCGGGGAGCAACGAGGACCCCGCCGGGCTCCGGGTAGGTGTGAATGTCGACAGACCCGGATCCCCGAGTCCAGAGTGTTTGTGATGCTGGTGATAACTGGGGGAGATCAGGGACCCTTCCGAAACCCCCTTCCCCACCCCACATTTTCCAGTACTGTTCTTGGCACGGCTGGGGAGACCCCCCCCTCCCCATCTCCCCAGCCGCGCAGGTGCTGTTGTTGGAAAAGACACACCACCGTGAGGATGAAACCCAAAGGGATCGAGGGCGAAGTGCTCCCCCAGATGAGCTCAGGACGGTTCCACACTTGAGTCGTGAACACCCCTGGGCCTGGGTGTCCTTTCCTCTGCTTCCTTCCTCCACTTCCCCTCCCCACGCCTGCATCCTGGGTGCGACTCTCCTCCAGGCGGGTCGGGGCCTCCGTGGGTTGGGTCTGCGGCAGCCGAATTCCCCACTGCCAGGCGCAATTTCAGATTCCTCAGTCGATCGGGGTGTTTGTTTGGGTTTCCCCACCCCCTGATCAGGGTCTACCTTCTCTTGCCAGGGGTGGGTTATCTCTGGATCTGAGCCAGCTCATAGCTAACTTCCTACAGGATTAAAAAAGAAGGAGAAGATTTCTCCCAGGGAGGGTGGAGGTCTTTGGGTCTGGTGGTGACTGCGCTCCCCTGTGTCTGAGGCTGGATCTGGGTGTGTCTGGGAGGTTGGGCTGTGACAGTGAAGGAAGTTCTGTCCTCTTGCCAGCTTGTGAGGCCCTGGTCTGCTGGAAGGGGAGGGGAGAGGGGAGGAGAGGGAGGAGGGCCCTGGGCTGTTTGGAAAGAGAGGCGGGAGGGGGAGAGAAATTCTGAATATGTGACCGATAACGAATTGGTTCTGGGGCTAAATAAGGGAGCCAGGACTTATGTAATTCATGCTATAAATACTGTCATCCGAATTTCTATATGTAAATTTCCTCTTCCGTCTGCAAATACTTTTTGTGGTCGGCCTTTGGAACTCTGCACAACTAAAAGCAGGAACTGTTCCGGTTTTAGAATTGGTAGACCTGGGGAAGAGGACTAGGTATCGGGTCAGGGAATTTACTTGGGGAGCACATTCCGAGGGGGAGGGGCCCGCCTGAGATCCACTTCACCCCTGTGCAGAAACTTGGAATTTACAGACTGAAGAAAGGCAGCGCTGAATCCTGACTCACCTGCCAAGTCACTGGAGATCAAGAGACACTTGTGTAGGCTTATGTTGGTGTCAGTGTGCATTTTCTGTGCCCAGCCGACCAGAAAGTTATGTCTGGGTCTTGTCTATGATCAGAGGTTACTCTCACTGTTGATCTTGATCATGTCCAGATGGGAATGTTTTGATAGGAATCAGACAGCCTGATAATGAATCCTGGTTGCTATGTGTCGGTCATACGACTTTGGACAAGTTCCCCCAGTATTCTCCTTTGTATGATAGAATAGAGATGCTGTTTTCCTGATAGGGTTGTTGCTGGGATTCAGTGAGAATCCAGTGTAGGGCGGATGGTAAGGGCACAATAAATGACACCTGATC
This sequence comes from Dipodomys merriami, assembly GCF_024711535.1. Classification (NCBI taxonomy): domain Eukaryota; kingdom Metazoa; phylum Chordata; class Mammalia; order Rodentia; family Heteromyidae; genus Dipodomys; species Dipodomys merriami. Next base: position 1,348,434 of record NW_027206002.1, on the reverse strand, counting down.
CTCAGTGTCTATGGACCAGATGTGCTAGAAGGCAGCGGAGAGTTTGGTCTGTTGCATGCTTTTACTGTAGGGGCTTGCTAGCACTGTATGTCCAGAGATAGTTCTGCGGGGAGGTAGGGGTGGGAGGCTTGGCTTCCTCATCTGCTTGGAAGATCCACCTTGTTTGCTTTTGGACCATTTCTATGAGCAGTTCAGGCATTAACCATCAAGAGCTGAGCCACAGAAAAGAGACAGGCTCAGGACTGAGTGCTAGGGTTTGATTACCGTGTCAAGCTAAGCTAGACAGATGGACATATTTCAGGCCCTCTACATCCTGGACGACAGTTCAGCCTCCTGGGAAGACTTGCCTTTGTGTGGATTATCTTGAGTGGAGCTTGGCTTGCATTTGGGGAGTCTGGACTCCCATTCTCTTCTTTTCTAGCTTGTCATCCTGGGGAAATAATTTCTTCCTTTATCTTGCTGTAAAATGGGCCCAAGCATACTGATTCTTCGAAGAGTTTGTAACAAGTTAATTGCCATGTGTAGCTGATAGTCATGTTCAGGTGTCTCGGGTGGAGCTGTAGCAGGTGTCTACTGCCCCTCCAGCCTGCACTGTGATCAGACCAGCCCTGCAGGTGAGCTTGGGAACTGTCCCAACCTGGCGCTTAGAAGAGCTCAACGTTTGACTTTGAGATGGAGGTGTGTGCTGGGTTCCTGCCCTCTGAAAATGACCAGGAACTTGCCTGCTAAGCCTTTCTGAAGGAGAAATGACAGCTGAGCAAGTCAGAAGTTTGGGTCAACGGACACATATGTTGGAAAACAGTCCTTGGAGCCGGGCACTGGTAATCCTAGCTACTCAAGGATGCTGAGATCTGAGGATCGCGGTTCAAAGCCAGCCCAGGCAGCAACATCCATGAGACTCTTATCTCCAATGAACCACTCAGAAAACGGGAAGTGGTGCTGTGGCTCAAGTGGTAGAGTGCTAGCCTTGAGCTGAAGAACTGAGGGACAGCGCCCAGAGTTCAAGCCCCATGACCACCTCCCCCCCCAAAACAAAACAAAACAAAACAGTCCTTGAGAGTTCTTGTTGTTTTCTCTTGTCCTCTTTGGGCACTCTCGTTCACTTTTGGGCCTTCCTCCTTCCTAGACTCTGACTGAGGCTCTTTCTTTACGACTCTAAGGTTTTCAGCTCCTGTGATTCTCCTGGTAGCATCGCCTGGGGCAAGGTACACAGACTTCCTTGGTGAGGGACCCTGTAGGGCCTGGGCAAAATGAAGATAGGAGGGTGAGAGGAGAAACGTGAGTCTTGTCAGTTGCATGCTTGGCATTCTTCCCAGCCAGGCACCTACCTTCCCCCCCCCACCCTCCCCAGCTCCCCAGTTTTATCCTAGCACCATCTGCTACTTCCGTAGTCACCCCTGTAATCTTGACACTTCCCTGTGAAGCAGACTATCCAGGGAGTGTCTATATTCTGTCCCTAAGCAAGGGACGTGGGTGGCACCCTTCTTACCCAAGTGGTGCTCACATCCTCTGTCACAGTGTGGGGGGAGGGAGGGAGGGAGGGGGAGGGGGAGATATCTTCCTGTCTGCTGAAAATGACCAGGAACCTGCCTGCTAAGCCTTTCTGAAGGAGAAATGACAGCTGAGCAAGTCGTAGATCTGTGCAGTTCTCAGGGCCTGGTCACATAGAAGGGTGGGGTCACACATGGGCACCCCGGGCAAAGCTGCAGCCCTGACTTTTTCCTCCAGGATATGGGACTGCTTGGTCCTCCCTCCACCGTGGCAGTGTCCCAGTGTCCCAGGATCTTGCTGGGAGGGGATCAGGGCTGCAAAGCTGAGGGGAAAGCATTGGGGATCGAAGGGAGTATTCAATGAAGGGCTGACTGACCAGGGTAAGAACAGAGAATGTGGCAGGAAGAGACTTAACCACAGTACCTGAGAGACTGAGCCCTAGGGCATGGACCTTTTTGATAAAAGCCTCTGAATGCCTCGTGTCCATCATCTTTTTTTAAATTAATTTTTTTTTGGTCGGTCGTGGGGCTTGAACTGTGGGCCTGGGCGCTGTCCCTCAGCCCTTCAGCTCAAGGCTAGTGCTCTACCATTTGAACCACAGCGCCACTTCCCGTTTTCTGAGTGGTTCAGTGGAGGTAAGACTCGTGGATTTTCTTGCTCAGACTGGCTTTGAACCACGATCCTCAGATCTCCTTCAGCCTCCTGAGTAGCTAGGATTACAGGCGTGAGCTACCCGAACCTGGCTCCCTCATCTTTTTGATGCCAACAGACTGTGGTTGAGGAGAGGAGCCAGCATGACTCCTATTGGCCATCAGTCAGTAAAAGATAGGCCTGCAAATCCCAATCCCCACCCTAGTACCTGGAGACTGCTTGGGGATGGCCAAGGGGGTGGGGCCTTTGGATTCTGAGCTCTAAGACTGACCTAGTGAAGGCAGATTAATGGAGGGCAGTCACTACTTTGAATGTCTGGCTCCAGCCCAGGCAGCAGCTGCAGGGCCGACAGAGTAAAGGGCCTTAAGGGCTGGCTGGACTCCGTGTGCCCCTTGTGTACTTCTTGGGCTTCCTGCCTGTGTGCTGCCATTTGGGATCCCACGGTTTTCCAGGCAGACAGGAACAAGGCATCCCTGTCTGGGGAAGGTGAGGGAGGGGTGGGGGAGATCAGGGCTCCCTAAGGGGAGAGCAGGGTGCTCTGCTCTTTGCTGGCTTCCTGGGGAGGCCTTGGTACCCTCAGGAAGAGGCCACAGCGGACCGGGCAAGAGGCTTCTCGTGGCGGTAGCTGCGGTTTGGCCTTCCTGGTTGTCTAGGGGGCAAATTCGCTTTTCTCCTTCTCAGAATGCATGGCCTCCTTGTGTGTCTTCAACCTCTTCGTAGGTCAAGTTAGAGGTTACAAAAGCCAGGGAAAAAGAATAAAGGTGCATGTCTGACTATCCTCCTGAGGCTTGGGGTTCAAGAGAGGCTGTGATTATGCACCCAAGTTCACTCTCAGCCTCCTCTGTGGGTCCTGGGGCAACCCTGACCCTCTGCCTGGTGCTGGGGTGAAGGGCAAGCAACAGCCATGTATAATAAACCACCTGCACCTCCTTGGCCCTCAGTGCTACCCATGCATGCTTCTTTTATTTTATTTTTTTGCCGGTCCTGTGTCTTGAACTCAGGGCCTGGGCACTGTCCCTGAGCTTCTTTTGCTCCAGGCTAGCACTCTACTACTTAAACCACAGCACCACTTCCGGCCTTTTCTGTGTATGTGGTACTGAGGAGTGGAACCCAGGGCTTCATGCATGCTAGACAAGCACTCTACCACTAGGCCCCATGCCCAGCCCTTCCTTCTCCCTTCTGAGGCCAGAGTTTCATGCAGTTTTCACTCCTTCCAAGAAGCCAGGCCACTTGTGGCTTTCCCAGTTGCCAGGCAGTGAGCTGCCTCTGGAGTTAGTAACCAAGTAGAGAACTGAGGTTCCAGCACCTGCAGTGCTTGTCACACCTGCACAGTACTAGCAGTGGACCTCTCCCTCTCAGGCTGTGCAACAAACCCCAAGGAAGTGTCTCTGTGTCCTAGGCTTGGGGTGTGGGCGGCATGTGCCCTTGGTTCCCCCAGAGATCTGTTTTTCGACAGAAGTGTGAATCAAACCGCCCTTAATTAATAAGCTGCAATCTGGCTGCAGAAAGAAAGAAGGCACCTCACAATGACAGAGAAGCAGAGAGGAGAAAATATTGGGGCCTGGGGATGGGTGGCCTTGGACTTCTTGGGGGTGGAGAGTGACCACCCTCCTGTCATTGTCACCTGCCTTCCTCCACGGTGACACTGTGAAAGTTATTCCCTCTTGAGCCTTCTCCTGTGTGTTGTGTTGCCATGGTAGAAGAGAAATGGTATCGTCTTGATTTGAGACAGGTAATGTCCTGCCTTTGTTTTTCCCCCTCTAGGCCCAGAGTAGTAGTAGCCCCATTCCCGCCCTCTGTCACATACAGTCCTGGTTATTTCCCATAACCTCTGACGTGGGCTTACAAGCTTGCTGTGGAGTCCTGGGAGCAAAGCCTCAGGCTTTCCTGGGAAAATTCCTAGGATTCTTCTTGGGCTCAAGGACAGTTGTACATATGACCATGGGTTCTGGCCAGAGGCCTCTGCTCTGGCTATTTAAGGCCCAGGCTCCTGGGAGGAGCCGAAGCTAGAGCTGGTGGTGTTTTGTGCCAGGAACATGGGTAGAGAAGGTTCTCAGTTGGTGCAATGATTCCTGGGTCCATTGCTGAATAACTTCATAAGGACCTTCCCGGAACTGCAGCTCTTCCGGGAAGTGGGCTTCTGGTCTACATGGCAGGGTGCACAGATCACTAGATGTTACATATTGTCCCAAAGGTCAGAGCACTCTGTAGAAGACCTGGGTTTGGTGGGGGGGGCTACTCCTTGTTCATGACTCTTATTCCTCTATTCTTACCCCACCCATCTCAACACCCACCTGGTTTGGGGAATCAAGGATCAGTCAACCACTTACAGCTTCCTTGGCAGTGTTGGTTTGGACAACAAGTGGCTTCTGAGTTCTTTCTGCAGAAAAGCCTGTTCCATGATTATCTCCTCCAAAGCCCACCTCACATCTTACAGAAATGAGCAGCATCTCTCAGCTGGCAATTAGAGTTGATCCAGAAGACTCCAGAGGGAGCATTTCCTGACCAGGAAAAAGATGTCCTAGTTACTCACTAGGCTGCATAACTAAATACTGTCCTCCGCTTTGTTCTAGCTGGCCAGGCATGGAAGATCACAGCAAGTTGGAGCAGTTATTTATTTATTTTTGGTTGTTGTGGTCTTTGATGTGCCAAAGGAATGATAACACAGAAACAACCCGGGACTTGGCTCAGGGACCAAAAGCTTGTTAGTGATTAGAGAGGGGATAATGGCCACCTCATGAGTTTTTCATTGTGTCTGTAAAGGTCAGAGCTGCCAGCTCTCTGCCTCCTACCTCTCTCTGTCTTTGCTAGGGCTTTGAAGACATCTAGAGCCCCCTGAGTGAACAGCCCAGGTTGCTAGGGGTGTGAAAAGAAAACAGAGACTGCAGGATCTGCTTCTCCTGGGAATCAAGGGAAGTCACCCCAGGCTCCCCAAGGATCTTCCCCAAGGGTCTTCTGTAGGTCTCCAAGTTCTAAGTACAGAGTCTGGGCTGCATCACCCACACAGCTTCCTCTTCTACAAGACTTTGAGGCCTTTAGTCTAGTCCAACCCCTTGGCCTGTTGCCCCGGGGCCCTCTTCCCAGTCGTTCTCAATTTTGTCTTGGTTTTCAGCCTTCAGAACGGAGAGGATTTCACATAAAGTTCTGCATTTTTAGATTCTCTTGGAAAAAAAAAAAGTGGCAGACAGGCAACTTTACTCTTTCCTACATTCCCACAATTGGCTGGAGTTGCAGAACTGCAGCCACCATGGGCTACACACAAGCATGAGTTCCCCACCATTCTTCCTGGGGGACCCCTCCCCCCCCAACATACACTTGGCTATGTCATCAGCTGTCAGGCATCCAATAGGAAGCAGAGCAATGTGACCAGTGTGGGTTTCCCAACTATGCTCTGTCCATCCATACTTATAAGAGCTGCCTGGTCTCCTGTAAACTACTTAATCTCTTGTACAATGGAGAGCACAGGGGCTGGGAATGTGGCTCAGTGGTAGAGTGCTTGCCTAGCATGAATGAAGCCCTGGGTTCGATATTCCTCAGTACCACATAAACAGAAAAGGCCAAAAATAGTGTTGTGGCTCAGGTGGTAGGGTGCTAGCCTTGAGCAAAAGAAGCTCAAGGACAGTGCCCAGACCCTGAGTTCAAGCACCAGGACTGTCAAAAAAAAAATGGAGCACATATTGCAGTTGACTTTAAGGGGGGTGGGGAGAGACCTGCAGATTAAATGAGATTAGAGACCCTAGTGGCGCACACCTGTAACCCTAGCTACTCAGAAAGCTGAGATCTGAGGATCGTGGTTTGAAGCCAGCTCAGGTAGTAAAGTCCATGAGACTCTTATCTCCAATTAACCATCAAAAAGCCTGAAGTAGTGGTGTACTCAAGTGGTAGAGTACCAACCTTGAATGGAAAAGTGAGATTAGCGTTGTACACAGTGAGCGATGAATGTTAGCTGTTGTGGTCATTGTCATCAGTCTTACTGTAGTGTTCTTCTTTTTCCACTTATTTTACCTCCCTGGGCACTTCAGTTTAGAATGAACCATCAAGTGTCAAGTGGTTCATTTCTGCTCTCCCAGTACCTGGCACATAGCTGATGTGTCCCATGAGTGTGTCCATCTGATGGGGAGGAGCTGGCAGTCTTCTCAGAATAGGGGAGGCAGGGTAGTAGAGTACTTTAGGGCAAGTGCCTGCTGGGCCCTGGTTTGTCCTCTAGCTTCTCGGTGCCTCAGTGGGAAGGCCTAATAGGCTGTGTGGAAATCACTGGCCTCATTAGCACGTGGTGCTCCTCAGAGAGGAGCCAGTGTTGTCTTTGACTTCTACTCTTTCCCATGATTGTGACCTCAGACCCTTGGCCTTTCATACCTTTTCTCCCTGGAGACTCTTTGCCTCACTAACTCTTGTCCCTGTGCGTGCAGTTTCCCTTTGTAGACTGGGAGTCAAGACGCCATCAATCACAAGCGCTAGAGAACTCCCATCATCAAGGTTATCTGAACCAGTCATAGCATCATCATGCTGATTGGCTCTTGCCAGATGGCAGGGCAACCAATGAGAAACCTGAACCTGGACTCAGTCTCTGAGTCCTAGTAGCTGGGATGTAGAGGGGATGCTTCAGAGGCTCCTCCTGGGACTGTGTCCCTACCCAGGTCAGCAGGGACCTGGGGAGCACTTGGAGGACTGAGTTGCTTTAGATTGTGTGTTATAATGATGTCAAATGTATGGTTGGGGAGGCTGGCATTAGTGAGATTGACCCCCCCAGTAAAGCTGGAAGGTCAAGGTCACATTAGTTTCCTGAAGCCAGGGAAGAGCACTTGTCTCCAGTGGCCATTCTGTGTGTGTGTGTGTGTGTGTGTGTGTGTGTGTGTGTGTGTGTGTGTGTGTGTGTGTGTGTGTGTGTGTGTGTGTGTGTGTGTGTGTGTGTGTGTGTGTGCGTGTGTGTGTGTGCTGGTCCTGGAGCTCACACTCAGGGCCTAGGTACTGTCCCTGAGCATTTTTTGCTCAAGGATATTACTCTACCACTTAAGCCACAGCTCCACCTCCAGCTTTTTTGGTGATTAATCAGAGATAAGAGTCTCACTGACTTTCATGCCCAGCCTGGCTTTGAACCAAGATCTACAAAGCTCAGCCTCCTGACTAGCTAGGATTACAGATGTGAGCCACCAGCGCCCAGCTGGTAAGAAAGTAGAGGAATAGAGGCTTGTGATGGCCTGTTTTTTGTTTTTTTTTTTTCTGCAAGGGTACTGTGGTGGTGGTGGTGGTGGTGGTGGTGGTGGTGGTGGTGGTGGTGGTGGTGGTGGTGTGTGTGTATGTGTGGTTTCCAGACACAGCTGACTTGGTGGGTTTTGGCTGCAGACTACAGGATGTTGGATTGCATCCTGATTGTGTCACCCTTGGAAGAAGAAGATGAATAAACACATAGCCTGCTCTATGCAAGCACAGCACGCCTTAACTTTTAGACACTTTGCGTCTCGCCTGAAAAGTTAAAAAAAAAAAACAAACAAAAAAACAAAACAAAAAACCTCCAGAGTAACTGTTCTGTTCTTCATGAGATCCTCGAACTGCCATGAGCAGGTGGAGCAGGGAGCAAATAATGAAGCCCTATGTAAGGCCTGCTGGGGCAGTAGCTGTTAGCGATGCTATCAGTGCCTGCTAAATGGTAGCTCTGTCTTATACCCCAGCATAGTGCGGGGAGGCAGGGAGGAATGGGAAATACGATCTCCCCAACCTGCAGCCAGTTTCCAGTGGCAAATGGAATAAACAGGTGGAGAACCAAGTCCCATATGGAGATAACTAACAGTGCCAGGACATGGGATCATTGCCAGCAAGGGTCTGGATGTAAGTACTCAAGGGCCAGGAAAGAGTCTCTTCCTGAAGCTCAAGAGCCCCAGGAAAGGCTCAGAAAGAGAACTTGGACATAGCCAGCTAGGCTGGAATTGAGTCTGTTAGCAAGTTCTATGCCAGGGTAAGGGGTTTGGATTTGGCCCACACACCCTGGGCTCGGTGCAGAGTTTCTAATATGGGTACCTGGGAGAGAAGCCCTGAAACTGATTATTGGGTTGTGTTTGCAGCCTTCAGGGGATCTGGGTTTAGTAAGGCGATGGGACACAGTGCCTGGGGATAGGCAATAGGGAGGAAGAGCCAATTATAAGAACAGAGACTTCAGCCAGGTACTGGTGGCTCAGCCTGTAATCGTAGCTACTTAGGAGATTGACACAGAGGCTCAATGCAAATCTGAGAGACTCTTACCTTCAGTTAACCAGCAAAAAGCCAGAAGTGAAGATGTGGCACAAGTGGTAGAAAGCTAGCCTTTTTTGTTGTTGTTGTTCAGTCACTTGATCCTCAGATCTCAGCCTCCTGAGTAGCTAGGATTACAGGCGTGAGCCACCAGCACCTGGCTCGAAAGCTAGCCTTTTTAAAAAATTGCTCTTAGTAAGTAGTTGTACAAAGGGGTTACAGTTCCATAAATCAGGTTATGAGTACTTCTTGGTCATTGTCACCCCTTCCTCTGTACTCTTCCATTTTCTTTCTTGTGTCCCTACCTTCAAGTTACATAATTCCTTTTTTTTTTTTTTAACATAATGTATATTGAATATAATGACTACATTTGTAGAACACCAGTCTTGAGGTTCCCCCCCCCCAAAAAAGCCAAGTGAGAACAAGAGGCCCTAAGTACTGGCACAAAAAAAGAGAGATCCAGGTGCTGGTGGTCCAAAACTGTAATCCTAGCTACTCAGGAGGCTGAGATCTGAGGATTGCGGTTCAAAGGCAGCCCGGACAGGAAAGTCCATGAGACTCTTACCTCCAGTAAACCACTAGAAAACTGGAAGTGGCGCTGTGGCTCAAGTGGTAGAGCGCTAGCCTTGGGCTGAAGAGCTGAGGGATGGTGCCCAGGCCCACAGTTCAAGACCCATGACCAACGAGAGAGAGAAAGAGAAAGGGAGAGAAAGAGAGAGAGACAGGGAGAGGGAGTGAAGGAAAGGGAGAGGGAGAGAGAGAGAAAGAGAGAGAGAGAGAGAGAGAGAGACAGAGAGAGAGACACAGAGAGTGTGTGTTGAAGAGGAAAGGCTTACAAGCAACTCCGATGTGTTTGCAGAGGGTTATACGTGACCAGAGAGGTCATATGAGCTCTAAGCTTCCAACAGACATTTGTAAGCATTGGCACAGGGCTGCAGGAGGAGGGCATATAAGTAGCAAAAGAATGGTTCAGGTGCCATAGGGCTCTGGTTGTGAAGAGAGACTGGCCAGAGGGGCTTAGGCCAAGGTAATAGGTGTGGCTTCAGAGGACAGGCATCCAGATGTTGAAGAAAGCCCTCTTAGGGCAGGAGTTCAGAGCCTTCCTGTCTGGTCTTCCTCCCTCTGCCCACTGTACTGTATCTACATTTGTGGAAGGGCTGTCTCGGTAGTCGGTGATTCCTGGGCTGGGCTCTGCATTCTTGCTTCCCCGCCATGCTGGAGATGGGGCAGGCGAGACTGATCATTCTCCTCCTGTCCTTGCTCTTTCCAGTCGGTGCTTAGAGCACAGACATTTAGGATGGAGGAGGTGGGGCTGTGTGGGTCTGCCCTCCAATCAGGGCTGAGCCTGGGCTCCTTCCATCCAGAGGTCACATTTTCCACCCATGCCTAAGAAAGCCAGACGAACCATCCTCACAGCTGGAGGTCTGACCTTGAACCCTCTGCTTTCGTTCTTTAGGGTTTCTTTTTATAGTGCCATGGGCCAGCTCTGCTAGCCCCTGTTCACTTGGGACCTGCTGCCCACTTCTCGGCTAAGGTCAAGCCCTTTGCATTCTCCTCTAGAATCGTCCAAACAAAGCACAGCTGGGAGAGGATGGCATAGCCAGAAACTAGGGATTGCTAGAGAATGCCAAAAGGAGGAGGGAGCCTCCAGTTGTAGGCTGTCTTCATGAATACTGGAAAGGCTTGAAAAGGGAAATTGAAACTAGCCAGCTGGGCTGGAATCAAGCTGGTTAGGAAGGCCTAAAATGCCATGGTAAGGGGTTTGGGCTTAGCCCACACACCCTAGGCCCCCAAGAAGCTAGTATTGCAAATGAGCCACCATGCCTGGTTTGAAATTTCTTTTGATTTTTTAACAGTCTTTTTTTTTTTTTTTTTTTGCGTGTGGGGGGGGTGGGGAGGTGGCAAAATTGTGTGCAATCTACAAATATGGTTAATTGGTCTATGGATGCACTCTAGTCTATACCATGCATGGGAACCAGATGCTGGTGGCTCATGCCTGTAATCCTACTCAGGAGATTGAGGACTGAAGATCGGGGTTCAAAGCCAGCCCAGGCAAGAAAGTCCATGAGACTCTTACGTCCAGTGAACCACCAGAAAACCAGAAGTGGCACTATGACTCAAAGTGATAGAGTGCTAGCTTTGAGCAAAAGAACTTAGGGACAGCACCCAAGCCCTGAGTTCAAGCCCCATGACTTCCTCCCCCCCAAAAAAAAATCCCCAAAAGACTCAAGAGAACTGGTCATCATGGTGTACATCTGTTATCCCAGCACTTAGGAGGCTGAAGCAAGAGGATCATGAGCTCATGTCCAGCCTCAAAACAAGCAAAAGAACCCCCCCCCTCCCTGTGGGCCATCTGGGGCCCCTCTTGGGTGGGCAAGAAGGTCCATGAGCCCCACAGGGTAGCAGCCAGACTCTCTGGAGTTAGTTGTGCTCTGAAACATGGAGCTACAACCCCAAACAAATCTGGTCATCCCAGATGGAGCTGAGATGCAGGGATTTAAGGGACTTTTGCAAGGCCAGAACCAGGAGCCCCTCTAGGGGAGCTTGGCATGATGGACTTGGAGCTCCAGAGCACCCAAGGTATGTCCCTGAGAGCTGAGAGCTCAGGCACAAGAGGGCAAGGATGGTTTGACCAACCTGTAGCCTCTCCTTAACTTGGTCTGGATTCTCCAGTGAACTCACTACCTTGCCTTGTTTGTCTCTGGCAGAATGTGGAGCCCGAGCCCCGAAGCCTGTCCCTGGGTGGCCATGTTGGCTTCGACAGCCTCCCTGACCAGCTGGTCAGCAAGTCAGTCACACAGGGCTTCAGCTTCAACATCCTCTGTGTGGGTGAGTATCAAGATCTGGCTAGGAGGCACGTGAGATCAAAAACGGATGAGAACCTTCAAGGAGAATGGGGCGCTGTTTGCCCTGGCCACCTGTGGAGCTTTGTGAAGGTTCTCCCAGGAAGAATGAAACTTCTGAGATTTGGGATGAGGGTCTGGTTGTCCTTGCCCTTTGCCAGGGTCAAGGACAGGATTAGAGCTAGGACTTGACTGAACATTATCAGGAAGAGGAAGCAGGACTGGGCCCATGGAAGTCCTTTATAAACTGTGATCATCTCTCAGGGATGTAAGTCCATGTGCTCATCGATTGATTTGGAAAACATTTACTCTTCTTCCTATGTGTTAAAAAAAAAAAAAAAGACACTATGAAAAAACCAGACTCTGCCCTTCATCACAGATCATAGAGTAAATCTCCAGCACATATTTGAACAAACACAACCTCAGTGTGGGGGCTCTAGTGGGGTTGGGGGGAGGGGGTTGCACCTCAAGGCCCTCCCAGCAGGGCACAGAGTGCTCTGCCAGGCCCTCTGCAAGGTGTCACTCAGAAAGGAGGCTGAGCCTCCCCCTTGCTTGGTTAAGAGGCCATCTAGGGCATAGGAGCCTCATACATGCTAAGCAAGCACCGTACCACCAAGCTGCAGCCCCACCTCATGCACGTTATTTCTAAGGGCTCAGGGGGAAGGGAAAGTTCACAGGGGACCAGGAGAGTGAGGGATGGCGTGGAAGGCTAGCTCACTGTGGCTCCAGACTTTGATCATCCTGTTCTTGTCCCACTGTCCCTGCTCCCCAGGGGAGACTGGCATTGGCAAGTCTACGCTGATGAACACACTCTTCAACACCAACTTCGAGACAGAGGAAGCCAGTCACCACGAGGAGTGTGTGCGCCTCCGGCCCCAGACCTATGACCTCCAAGAGAGCAATGTGCACCTCAAACTGACCATCGTGGATGCCGTGGGCTTCGGGGATCAGATCAACAAGGATGAGAGGCAAGAGGCGGGAAGGGCGAGACTCCCCCCCCCCCCCCCCCAGCCTTTATCCCATCTGCCTGGGCCTTAGGTCTAAAACTGCTCAATCACTCCTTGCTCCCAATGGTCCCCATATGAATGGCCATGCCCTCACATGCCAGGGGGCCAGGGGAATGTCTGATGCCCTATAGCTGCCCACAAACCAGGGAGAATCAATTTATTGGGAGAGTCGTCAGGACTAGGGACCAGCCACCTGTACCAGACAGGGCAGAGCTGTTGGTTCCCAGGGAGGGGAGGTAGAGGTGGGGTAGCTCGTGTGGTTTGGGGCCCCATACCCTGCAGCCCAGCTGCCCATCTCCCAGGTGATAGAGCTGTCTGTAGTTACAGGCCTATAGTTGACTACATCGACGCGCAGTTTGAAAACTATCTACAAGAAGAACTGAAGATCCGCCGCTCCCTCTTTGACTACCACGACACGAGGATCCATGTCTGCCTCTATTTCATCACACCCACGGGGCATTCCCTAAAGTCTCTGGATCTGGTGACCATGAAGAAACTAGACAGCAAGGTACTCCCTTCCCACCCCCCCTTCTTCTGTAGGCTCCGCCATCTTCCTCTGGGATGTAATGGCTGTAGTTAGATTGTTCGCCGAGTCAGGGACTTGTGCGCAGTCCCTCTCGGCTTGGTCCTCTTGCATTGCAACTTGCATTGTTATTCTCCATTATTCCAGCAGGCTTGCCAGAACTCTGGGATCTTTCTCCAGAGCCCTGTTCTTTGAGTCTGGCCTTGCAGTTGTTCTTGTTGGTCGTGGGGCTTGAACTCTGGGCTTGGGTGCCATCCCTCAGCTCTTCAGCTCAAGGCTAGCGCTCTATCACTTGACCCACAGTGCCACTTTCGGTTTTCTGAGTGACTAATTGGAGTAAGAGGCTCACAGACTTTCCTGCCCGGGCTGGCTTTGGACCGTGATCCTCAGATCTCAGCCTCCTGAGTGACTAAGGATTACAGGCGTGAGCCACCGGTGCCTGGCTCTGGGTCTGGCCTTGAATCTCTTTCTTTTCCTTCTTAGCCCTCCTAGTTCCTTCTTGAATAATGTCCACTTCCCTGTGACCGGCTCCCCAGAGCATCCCTTCCCAGTTTAGCTTTGTCTGCTCATTTCATCTTGCACAGTTCCTGATTCCTAGCACTTGCCTTTTCCTCTCTGGTATGGCTTCCCCTTTGGTTTCTTCCTTGATTCTTCTTCAGTAAGAGCCAAAAGTGAAGCCAGAAATGGGATGGGGGGGGGGGGGAGGAGAGGTATTATGAGGACAGTGAGGGCAGCTTCCTGGGAAGGGTTGCTGGTCCTGGTGACTGCCCCACCCCCACCCTCCCTCCCCACCTCCACACCCCACAGTCATGTCATCTCTTAAATCCCCCCCCCTTCCCATCTCAGATATAAATTTTCACTGTGATACGTGGGATAACATTGGAGATGGGAAGGTGGCTCAGTGGTAGAGTGCTTGCCTAGCACGCATGAAGCCTTGGGTTCGATTCCACAGTACCACATATACAGAACAAGCCAGAAGTGGTGCTGTGGCTCAAGTGGTAGAGTGCTAACCTTAAGCAAAAGAAGCTCAGAGACAATGCCCAGGCCCTGAATTCAAGCCCTATGACTGGCAAAAAATAAAAATTAAAAATTAAAAGAATAATCTACTGGGCACTGGTGGCTCACACCTGTAATCCTAGCTACTCAGGAGGCTGAGATCTGAGGATTGTGGTCCAAAGCCAGTCTGGGAAGGAAAGTCCATGAGACTCTTATCTCCAACGAACCACCAGAAAACTGGAAGTGGCGTTGTGGCTCAAGTGGTAGAGCACTCACCTTGAGCTGAAGAGCTGAGGGACAGCACCCAGGCCCAGAGTTCAGGCCCTATGACCACAAAATAAATAAATAAATAAATAAATAAATGGGATCATCTTGGCTAGGGAGATGCTGGGGGATCATCTTTGGTGCTCAGTGGGGAGTGTAGTTTCCCACCCTTGCTCTGTCAGGTGCCAGCCAAGACTGTTAGAGCAATCTAGGTCCAAGCTGAGACTTCCTGGGGAGGGAGGTAGTTTGGGACTAGGACAGTAAGAAGCATTGCAGCTGATGATTCCTTTTATGGTCCATCAAAATGGCCACGGTGGTTAAGTGTGGACTGGGATTGCCCATGGGAGAAGCTCTTATCTTCCTGGCTTCCAAATCTTCTGTAACCTGGACAGGGCTGGTGACTTAGGATTGCCCACAGTTGGGGACCACTCATTAGCCAACTAACCTGCTGTCTGTCCCCCTCCCCGATCCTGACAGGTGAACATAATCCCCATCATTGCCAAGGCGGACACCATCTCCAAGAGTGAGCTGCACAAGTTCAAGATCAAGATCATGGGCGAGTTGGTCAGCAATGGAGTCCAGATCTACCAGTTCCCCACTGACGATGAGGCTGTGGCAGAGATTAATGCGGTCATGAATGTGAGTGCTCCTGGGGCCAGAGGGCTTAGAGCCAGCACAGATCCGAGTCAACCCTTTCAGGAGACTCTGAATTAGAATTCGGCCTCTAACTTCTCTAGGACAGATGGGTGAACATGTGGAGCAGGCTAGTCCTGTGTGCTGTGGGCAGGGTACAGGAGGAATTGGGTATTTGGCATGTGCTGGAAATGCTCCCGGACACTTGAATGTTCTCTTAATTTCTGGAGTACAGGCTCTATGCACAGGTTTCTGACTCCCAGGGAGTCAGAAACACCAGCGAGGAGGGCAAGAGTTCAGCTCTCTGCCCTGTTTGGAAGACCTAGAACATTTCTCCAAGAGAGCCAGTAAGCTTCTAGACTCAGGGCCTTTTGTTGTTACTGTTTGATGCCAGCCCTGGAGCTTGAACTCAGGGTCTGAGTGCTTTATTTGCTCAAGGCTGACGCTCCACCATTTGAGCCCCAGCTCCAACTTCTGGTGATTAATCAGAGATACGAGTCTCACGGACTTTCCCTCCCTGAGCTGGCTTTGAACCGTGATCTTCAGATCTCAGCCTCCTGAGTAGCTAGGACTACAGGCATGAGCCACCCACACCCAGCAATAACCCAGGGTCTTTATTCAGAACCCCTAGCAACCCCTTCCTGAGACTCTGGGAGCAGTGAGAGAGAATCTGCTCCTTGTGCACCAGCATGGCGCTCACACATCCTCCGGGCCCTTTGCAGGCGCACCTGCCCTTTGCTGTGGTGGGCAGCACCGAGGAGGTGAAGGTGGGGAACAAACTGGTCCGAGCGCGGCAGTACCCTTGGGGAGTGGTACAGGGTGAGTATGGGGGCAGGATGGGGGGGGGTGCATCCCCAGATGGGTGGGCCTGAACTCTGTCTCCCCTATCCTGCTGCTTAAGGCCCATCAACCCCTGTCTTCCCCTCATGTCCCATGTTGCCCCCAACTTCCAGTGGAGAACGAGAATCACTGCGACTTCGTGAAGCTGCGGGAAATGCTGATCCGGGTGAACATGGAGGACCTGCGCGAGCAGACCCACAGTCGGCACTATGAGCTGTACCGGCGCTGCAAGTTAGAAGAGATGGGCTTCCAGGACAGCGACGGTGACAGCCAGCCCTTCAGGTGACACAGCCCCGGCTGCCCAGGTCACCAGCAGCGTCTGTTGTGTGGGTCTTGTGACCTTAGCCTGCTCTTCCCCCTTCCCCCTTCCTCCCGAGTCTACGCCCCCCCCCCACACCCTTTAACCTCCCTCCCTGCCATCTCCACAGCCTACAGGAGACCTACGAGGCCAAGAGGAAGGAGTTCCTGAGCGAGCTGCAGAGGAAGGAGGAGGAGATGAGGCAGATGTTCGTCAACAAGGTCAAAGAGACAGAGCTGGAGTTGAAGGAGAAAGAAAGAGAGGTGCGTGCTGGGACTGGAGGCGTGGCTCAGTTGGTAGAGCGCTAGCCAGTGAGTGAAAGCCTCAGGTACCAAGTTCAAGTCCTGGTTTCAGACACAAAAAAGAAGGTGGTTTAGTGGCATGCCTAGCATGCACGAAGCCCTGGGTTTGATTCCTCAGTACCCCATCCACAGAAAATGGCTGGAAGTGGCACTGTGGCCTGGTCCAGGGCCAGGCCAGCCAGATGTGGAGGTGAAGACTCGCAGCATCTCCCTCCCGCCCCATACCAAAGTGCACCCCTTTCTGCCCTAGCTCCACGAGAAGTTTGAGCACCTGAAGCGGATCCACCAGGAGGAGAAGCGCAAGGTGGAGGAGAAGCGCCGGGAACTCGAAGACGAGACCAACGCCTTCAACTGCAGGAAGGCCGCCGTGGAGGCCCTGCAGTCCCAGGCCCTGCACGCCACCTCGCAGCAGCCGCTAAGGAAGGACAAGGATAAGAAGAAGTAGGTGGTGGCTCCCCCCTCCCTGGGCAGGGTCCCCTTCCCGTGTGCTCACCGTCTCCCGCGCTGTCCCTCCTTCTGGCCACCTTGCGTCTCCTTCTGCTGCTCTTGATCATCCATGGCCCAGCTTTGCCCCCTTAGCTCTCTCTTACCCATTGGTGTCTTGCTCTCTCTCTCTCTCTCTCCTTTGTATTTGCTCTCCCACCTCTTCTTTCTTCTCCTCTCCCCCCCCCCCCCCCCGTGCTGGTACTAGGACTTGAACTCAGGGCCTGAGTACTGCTCTTTAGCTTTTACACTCGACGCTGGCTCTCTACCACTTGAGCCACAGCTCCACTGTTGGCCTTTTTTATTCCCCCTCCCCTCCTGGTTAAGAGGAGATAAGTCTCACAGACTTTCCTATGCAGGTTGGCTTAAAAATGGGACCCCCTCCCCCCGCCAGTAGCTAGGATGACAGGTGTGAGCCACTAGCACCTCAGTCTCTTCTTCTTATAGTAATGTTCTTGATGTCTCCCAATCTGTCTTTCTTTCAGCCCTGTTCTCTCTCCCTAGCGTGATGACCTGGGCTCTCCCACATCCCTTTCTCCTCCTGCTTGCCTCTCCCCTTGCTCTTTCTTACTCCCTCATTTCCTCTCCACAGTACCCTCAGCAGCCCCAGCATGGTGCGGAAGGGGCTAGGCCCCAGGGGCAGGGAGGTTAGCAAGTCTCAGGGAAGAGCAGGGACAAGGCCTGGGACTAGGAGCATTCCCAGCCCTATTCCAAAAGCTCCCATGTTTCTGTGTGGACAGCTGTGCCATGTCCCGCCTTAGTCTCCTAGCCAGTGGGTGTAGGACCTCCATCAGCCAGCAGGTGGCAGCAGCCAAAAACACTGGTCAGCCAGCGCTGCCCTTGGACATTAGGGTCACCACCCAACTATTCCAAAGGGCATGTGGAGCGGCTCCATGTCCTCAAGGGGGCAGAGGCTGGCAGAATTCATGTAGGAGGCAGTAGAGAAAGAAGTATGGAAAGAAGTTTTCCCAGCTTCCAGAAATACACACTCAGCTGACCCGCTGGGTGGACCGACCCAATTACTCCTCCCTAGTCAGCTTTCTTTTATTTGTTTATTTTTATTTTCTTTCTTTTCATTGATTTTATTTTTATTTGTATTTTTGCTGGGGATCCAACAGGGCCTTTGCACGTGCTAGGCAAGTGCTCTACCAGTGGACCTACACCCCCCACCACCACCACTGCAGACCTTGGCATTATTCATAGCCTGCTCCTATACCTTTAGCTGGAGTACAGCTAGAGCATTGGTTGTGTCCACTCGATGCTGCTTCTCTTGCACGCCTGAACACACATGGGCTTGCACACGCATAATCTTACTCTCCTGTCCCATCCCACGCATGAGCATAGGTCATGCCTGCGTGCTGAGAGGCAGGTGCCCACCGAGAAAAGAGAATCTTAACGTACCTCCCTCACTCAGGAAGTGAGAACCTGGTACTTAGGAGTTGGATGCCAGCCCAGCATCCGTGGCTCACGCCTGTCATCCTAGCTACTCAGGAGGCTGAGATCTGAGGGTCGCAGTTCAAAACCAGTCTGGGTAGGAAAGTCCGTGAGACTCTCATCTCCAATGAACCACCAGAAAACCAGAAGTGGCGCTGTGGCTCAAGTGGTAGAGTGCTCTCCTTGAGCTTGAAGAGCTGAGGGACAGCGCCCAGGCCCAGAGTTCAGGCCCCACAACCAATAACAATAACAACAATTGTTGGATGCCTTACCATTCCCAAGACCTCTGCTCTGGGCTAGACTCTAATCCTCTTTGTAGTCTCTTCTATCTCAGTGCCTGCTGGGCCGCCCCAGACTCTGGCAGCGCTGGGATTGCTTAAGCCCCTGTCTGTCTTCAGAGAGGATCTAGCCTCACTGTCCCCTCTACTATGAGGATTTTGTCTCTACTCCAACCCTCATCCCATGCCCAGCCCTTGGCTTGGTGAGCATTTAGGGGCCTGAGGTGTGAGTTTCAAGATGGCAGCTCAGAAATGTGTCTCCTCTTGGAGAGGATGGGGTATAAAGGGAGCCCTGTGATAACCCAAAGTGACTTTGCCCTCGTCCCTGCCAGCATGGTGCAGAGCATCCTGTTAGAGAAGAGGTAGAAAAGAAGAGTTAGAAAAGAAGCTGTGGCCTGGCACTGGTGGCTCATACCTGTAATCCTAGCTACTCAGGAGGCTGAGAAGATCTGAGGATCATGGTTCAAAGCCAACCTGGGCAGGAATGTCTGTGAGACTCATACCTCCAATTAGCTATCAGAAAACTGGAGCTTAGGAGACAGTGCCCAGGCCCTGAGTTCAAGCCCCACAACCAACAAGCAAGCAAGCAAGCAAGGAAGGAAGGAAGGAAGGAAAGAAAGAAAAGAAGGAAAGAAAGAAAGAAAAGAAGGAAAGAAAGAAAGAAGCTGTAAAGCCAGACAGCAGTGGGTCATGCCTATAATCCTAGCTGCTCAGGAAGCTAAGATCTCAAGATCATGGCTCAAAAACCAGCCTGGGCAGGAAAGTCCATGAGAATCTTATCTCCATTTAATCACCAAAAAGCAAGAAGTAGAGGTATGGCTCAAGTGGTAAAGCCTTAGCCTTGAGTATAAAAGACTCGGGCACAATGCCCAGGCCCTGAGTTCAGGCCCCAATATTGGCACACCAAAAAAAAACAACCCTGGAAGTCAAGGACCTGTATATAGCAGATCAGGCCCACTGGATGGAGCTCACCGTGGGGGAGGGGGGGTGGGGGATTGTCACTGACATCTGATTTCCCTTGTATGTTGTTGTCCAGGCCTGGACCTGGAAGACAGACCCTTTTTGTTGGCCCATTGTGCCAGAAGGCTCCAATTGGGCCTACGGGAGAGAGAACACTCTTCCAGTGTTCACCATGGAGCCAGGCTGGGTAGGCTGGGTTATAAGGGCCTGTCGCTTCCCTACCCCGATCCATGGGGTTGGTGTAGAGTGCATTTAGGGGAATTTTTCATGAGCATTTAGTTAGATAGGTTTGGGTTGGTGGTACTTGGTTCTTCACATTTTAATCCATTTTTGCGACATTACTTCCCAATCAGATCTTGACCCTCAGCCTGCGACGACACAAACTGAAGCGAATTCTCTGCTTTGTTCGTCACACATGCCAAACTGAACTGCCCTTTCCCAAGTTGTCCATCTCGCTGTCTTTTGCTTCTGTTTTGATTCGGTCTACGTATCTTTTTGTTGTGGTGGTGGTTGTTGGTTTTTTTTTTAATGTGTCTGTTTTTTGTTGTTGTTGTTGTTGTTCTGTTTGTTTTATTTTTATTTTTCAGTTAATGCACGCACAGACTTACATGTCAAGAGCGGACTTTAGACTTTCATGTGTTAAGTTGCTTGAGTTACACCTTGTGACCCTTCTCCTATAACTTGGTATGAGGATGGACTAGGAGCCGGTACAGACTCCAGTGTTTACAGTTTTGCCTCGCTCCCCCCCTTCCCTTTCCCCAACTCCAAACCCCAACCCAACCCAGCCCTGGTCTCCCAGGATTTCCCCATCCCTGGACCTGGTGGGCTAGCCCTTCTCTATGCAAATGTCAAAAGCCATGAATGCTGGAATCCAAAACTGACGAGGTTTATTTTTTTCAGAGCCAGTGGCTGGTCTTCCATTTACAGTGTCACTATCCCTTGATGGAGAGGTGACTGTGTCACTCTAGTGAAGGTCCCAGCTTGGTGATGCTAAGGCCTTAACAGTTCACTATCAAGATGGCAACTCTCGCGGTGCCTTAGGTGTGTGGTCTGTGGTTTGGTATCATGCTACAAAATTTGCCCGATTTCCCCCTTTCCGTTGCGTTTTTTTTTTTTCTAACCTAGAGCTTACTACGCATGATAACTTCGGAACACTTCTAGATTTTGGCACCCGGGTAAAGACCAATAATCTCCTCTCCCATTATTTTCATAAATAACAGATTCCTTTATTTTTTCAAAACTAAAAACAAAACAAAACAAAAACCACCCTCTAAACTTCTCTTATGTATGAAGTACCGACTAATATATCTAGGGAGAGGTGGGTAATAAACTTCCTGTAATGACAGTGTTTGGAATTTCTTTACCAATGAGAGTGGAACATGAACATGACCCTTTCCCCTTTCTCCATCCAGCATTTTGTTGTTGTTGTTGTTGTCTTTTTACTGTGAATGTAAATGGAACAGCAGCCAAAGCATCGTCTCTGTTCCCGAGGGTGCTACCTGCCAACGGAGACACTCCGTGTGTGTGTGTGTGTGTGTGTGTGTGTGTGTGTGTGTGTGTGTGTGTGTGTGTGTGTGTGTGTTAAGTGTTTGACTCCAAATAAGACTTCAAACCAGCCCTGCGTATTCGGAATGCAAAGAGTGTTCCGTTACCTCAAAGTCATTTTTCTTCTTTCCTGGCTGAGTCACAGGATGAAGAGATGAAAGTACTTAATGTATTAAGACAATCTGAAAAAAAACAAGCAAACAAACAAACAAAAAAAACGTAGCAGTCAGAGTATTTCCCTCCTCCAGCTGTAATGTTCCAGGGAACATTTTAAGGAAGTACTAGCAGCAGTCCAGTGCCAGTGGCTCACGCCTGTAATCCTAGCTACTCAAGAGGCTGAGATCTGAGGATCACAGTTCAAAGCCAGCTCAGGCAAGAAAGTCCATGAGACTCTTATCTCCAGTTAAATACCTGCAAACCAGAAGTGGTGCTGTGGCTTAAGTGGTAAAGCGCTAGCCTTGAGCTGAAGAGCTGAGGGACAGCACCCAGGCCCAGAGTTCAAGCCCCACAACTGACCAAAACAAAGTACTACCAGCATTTCTTCTATACTCCTGGTAGTTTCCAAGCCATCAGGAGCATCAGAGTTGGGGGGAAAGAATGACCTGATTAAAAAAATAGAGGATGGAACAGGGCTCTGGTAGCTCACACCTGTAATCCTAGCTGAGATCAGGAGGCTTAGAACTAAGGATCACTGTTCATAGCCAGACCGGGCAGGAACGCCTGTGAAACTTTTTCTCTCCAATTAACTATCAAAAAAAGCCAGAAGTGAAGCTGTGGCTCAAGTGGTAGAGCAGTAGCCTTGATTTAAAAAGAGCTTAGCACCAGCACCCAGGCCCTGAGTTCAAGCACTAGGAAGGTGGAAATCAATATTGCTGCAGCATTTGTTCTGAGCTGTGCTGGGCTTCCAAGAGGCCCACACAGGCCTCCCCTGGAGGAGCTGGCTCCCGCGCGCGCCCTGCTGGGAGCCCGAGGATGCTGCACTCATTTCTACTGGGTTGTTGGTTTTTCTCTGCCACCATTACCACCATCACCCACTACCATCCCGTCTTCCTTCTCCTCACCATTTCCCCTATTTGCCTGGCCTGCTGCACTGATGTCTAGGACCAAGCCTGGGCATCCCCTTGCCTTTCTAAGATGTTCTATTCAGCGTGAGGCAGAACAGACTTTTCCTGGGATGAGCTCCTCACATCAGGAGTAGAGCAGGTTTTATTGCTGCCCCAAGTGAAAATTCTCTTATGTAGTATGCCATGACCTGGACAAGTCCTGATTTTGTTTTGCAAGACTGACGTCTTGGAATTATTTCAAGAAAAATAATCAGATATATAATTAGGTACAGGGCCTTAGAAGGGACCCCGAAGATTCAGCTTCACTAGCTCCACAATAACACCACCTGTAGTTGTGATGTCAAAACAGAAGCTTCTGTGTGGGCATCTGCGGAGGTGAGCCAGCAAAAGCCAAGGCAGCTGTGCAGTGTGGGCCAGCAGCCCTGCAAGTGAAATTCCTTGGGGCAAAGCATGATCTTCAACATAGCCTGTCCTAGTTAGTGTATCTCTGGTGATAAGGAATGACCCGGCAGGTTATCTGATATAGAAGAAATGCTGACTCCTGTCTCATAGGTCAACCTGGGACTCTGGAGTAGGTTGACCCTGCCAGTCACATCCTGGGGCACCTTGGAAGGCCATAATTGTGTCTAATTGCTTATCTGTGGGCCCCAAGACGTACCAGAATTTGGGAGAAGACAGGTCCCATCAGCTATAGCAAACCTCATTGCACCTCTAACCCTACTGTGTTTGGAACTCTGTTACCTTTAGCTGAGACCACAATAACTGCTGGTATACAAAGGTGAGCTTAAAACTGGCCTCTATTTAGCATGGGTTATTAACCCCCTTTTTTTTTTTGGTCATCTGTTGGCACTATTATAGCCTTGGTAGGCTGTCCTATAGAATCATGTTGGCACTTACTGTACCTGAGCCATTTTGGTTCATGTGAGAATTGCCATCTAATTTATTGTAAATGGACTCTTGAGAGAGGAAGAGGATGTTGTTAATACTTAGGCCAGTTCACAGGCACAAGGCAGGTCTGGGAAGTGTGGGTGACCTGAATCAGCTTGTAATGGTGCAGACTGGCTGCTGGTGTTTGTGTCTGTCTATGTAAGGGCTCCCTAGTTGAGCGGGACCCCATGTTATGGATTGGAGGCCTGTGGTGCACACCAGCTTGCTCTTCTGTTATGTTAACATTGCTTTAATCTTAACTGCTGTCACTTGTTCATTCATTTACCCCCTTCATTCATTGACTGTTTTGGTTCCTTTTCATTCACTTTGTACTCATTTTTTTTTTCCCCATTAAATTTTGCATTTACTTTTGAGTTTTTATGGTGTCATTTTTGGGGGCAGTAGCTATGTGGATTCAACAGGTTTCCTGAGTGTGTTCATACGCTCCAGCAGTGGTGTGTGCTGTGCATTTATGGCCGTCATCTACTTCTGTACGAGTTAACATTTTCATTGTGAATCCTGCTATGGACGTCTATGAAGGACTTGGGAATGGCTCTGGGACAGGGACAGTCTTAGGAAACAGGAAATGCTGTCAGTACCCATGAACCTTTACTGGGCAGATGGGAGCGAAGCAGCCTCTGTCTTCAGGGGCGTTTGCTTCCTCATCTAGGAAGCTGCGCACTGGAACTACTAACCTGTGTTAGTAACCTCTCACCTCCTCTAATTACATGCATTAACTCCTTTCATGCTCATTGGAATCCTATGATCAGGGAGAATTGCTCTTTCTCTTTGCATAGGTGAGGCACAAAGAAGTTACATAATTATCCCCTCCTCCCCAAGTCATACACTAAGCAGAGCTGGGATTTGAACATTTGAACCCTTAATATTTGAGGAATAAGTAACCCCCCCCGTCCCTTGACGCCCCAATAGGCTCACAGACTTTTGGTCAGTGTTAAAAGTGACAGCATGGTTGGGGGACCCAAGATGGGCTCATAGAGATGGGAAGTCCCGGGAGACGGGTACATGTTCGGTTGAAGAATGGCAGACTGTGGTTGGAGAGAATCACAACACTTGGGTGCATTGGAGATGGCTTGTCTTTGCTGGGCACTGGGTGATCCTAAAAAGACCAAGATGAGGAGAATGGGGGCTCAGCTGACGGCCCAGTTGGAAGACTAGCATGCAGTCCCCAGCTGACTCTACCTGTGGGAGGCAGGGTGTAGAGAGACCAACCCTCCGTCAAGATTTAAAGCACACGAGCTGGGAATGTGGCCTGGTGCTGGAGTGCTTGCCTAGCATGCATGAAGCCTGGGTTCAATTCCTCAGTACCACATACACAGAAAAGGCCAGAAGTGACACTGGCTCAAGTGATAGAGTGCTAGCCTTGAGCAAATAAAATTTAGGGATGGTGCCCAGGTCCTGAGTTCAAGCCCCAGGACTGGCAAAGTAAATAAATAAAGCTCTAGTATGGGTTTTGCAGAGTGCCAGCCTTGAGTGAAAATGCCAAGTGAGAGCCTGAGATGCTGAGTTCAAGCCCCCTGTACCAGTGCACACATGCATGCATGCACGCGTGTGTGTGCACACACACATACACACACACACACACACACACACACACAGGTGGATGATATCTACAATCTCCTCACAAGAATTCTGTGTTGGGACTGGGAAGGTGGCTCAGTGGTAGAGGGCTTGCTTTGCATGCATGAGGCCCTGGGTTCCATTCCTCAGCATCACATAAGCAGAAAAAGCCAGAAGTGGCACTGTGGCTCAAGTGATAGGGCACTAGCCTTGAGCTGAAGAGCTGAGGGACAGCGCCCAGGCCCAGAGTTCAGGCCCCATGACTGTTGCATGCATGCAGCCCTGAATTCCATTCCTCAGTACCACATACACAGAAAAAGCCAGAAGTGATAGAGGGCTAGCCTTGAGCAAAAGCATCTCAGGGACAGTGCCCAGGCCCTGAGTTCAAGCCCCAGGATTGGCCAAAAAGAAAAAGGGGGGAAAAAAGAAAAAGAAGATTCCCAGTGTCTATACGCAAGTGGGATGTTTAAAATAAGGGGCTGGGAAGGTGGCTTAGTGCTAAAATGCTTGCCTTGCATACATGAGGCCCTGGGTTCAATTCCTGAGCACCACATAAGCAGAAAAGGCTTGAAGTGCCACTTCAAGTGGTAGAGTGCTCACCTTGAGCTGAAGAACTAAGGGACAGTACCCAGGCCCAGAGTTCAGGCCCCATGACTGACAATAAAATAAAATAAAAATAAATGAGGAAACTAAAATAGGACTCTGGGTCCTGAGGCAAAGTTAAGCAGCAAGAAGAGTTTTTGTTGTTGCTGTTGGTCATGGGGCTTGAACTCAGGGCCTGGGTGCTAAGCTTTTCTGCTCAAGGCTAGCACTCAAGTGCTTTGCCCACAACTCCACTTCAGTTTTCTGGTGGTTAGTTGGAGATAAAGAGTATCACAGACTTCCTTGCCTCGGCTGGCTTCAAACTGTGATCCTCAAATCTCAGCCTCCCAAGTAGCTAGGATTACAGGTGTGAGCCACCAGCACTCGGCCAAGCAAGCAGGATTGTTTGAACCTGCAAGTGGTCCAAGTCCATAGAAAGAAGCACCAAGTAAAGCTCCCTTACCCCCCCCCCTCCAGGGCTGGGGATTCTCGGGCCTTCTTCCTCCACAAGGTTGAGAGTGCACTGGGCCCTAAGAGACTCAGTTTACATTCTACTCAGTAGGATGACAGGCCTAGGTAACTGCCAGCAGTCACCCAAAGATAGAGGGAGGGAAGTTGATATAGGTCCTATATATATGTGATATATATATATATATATACATATATATATATGACATATTTTATTTTATTTTTGGTTGTGAGACTTGTACTCTGGTCCTGGGCATTGTCCCTGAGCTCTTCAGCTCAAGGCAAGCCACAGTGCCACTTCTGGCTTTTTCTGATTAATTTATTGGAGATCAGAGTCTCATGAACTTTCCTGCCCAGGCTGGCTTTGAACCATGATCCTCAGATCTCAGTCCCCCGAGTCTCTAGGATGACAGGTGTGAGCCACCAGTGCCTGGCAAAAATCTATCTATTTAAGTTCAGGATGCTTTTCCCTTGTAGATCCAGGGAATTATATTTTCATTGGTAATGTCGCCATACCAGTCTGCTAGCTGGGCTTTTAGTACATCACTTTAATCCCCACTTTCTCATTTTAGTCCTTCTGAGACCTGAGGAGGCAGAAGAGTGTTTGGTAGGACCCAGGGGAGCGTGGTTCCAAGTACACTCAACAAGGTCAAGTGTACAGCGACCCATAAATGCAAAATAAGACTCAGACAGCATTGGAAGCAATTAAACATGTATTTATTTATTGATACCCCCCCCCAAAAGCCCCAACTAACAAATGTGTATCCAGGAAAGGTAGAGCTATATGGTGATTCTGCTAATACAGATACCAGGATGGTCTATCTGGTCCTTGACCATAGACTCTGCACCATTCCCCACCCCCCACCTCAGAACTCAGCACGCTCAACAAAGCAGCCGTTCACAGTGGAAAGAAAGGCTCTGCAAACCACCTCTAAATGTGTGGTACAGGCATTCAAATCTCCAACATGGCGGGCTGACATCTTTGCCAGCTGGGCTTCACCATGTAGAGAATGGCTCTCTATATAGTATGGCTTCAGAGAAGCAGCTGGCTTCTCCAACAATCAGGCTAGTCTCTTCCTCCTCTCCTTCCCTCTTCCCTCCCTCTAGCACCCCCCCCCTTCCTCCTCTTCCCAGACAGCTCTGGGGATTGCCCTCACAGGTGATTTGTAAATACACAATCAATTAGCATATAATCCTTTAGACTAAGAAAACTTCCCTTGCTTCAGACTGACCAAGGAATAATGGACTCATTGAAGGGGTAGGACTGGGAAACTGGAAGGAAATGGTCAGCCCTGGTGGGGAGAGCAGCAAGAACTGGTCAATCCAGGCCCCAGCCCTTGTCCTTCAGGCCTGAGTCAAGGTCACCCTCGGACCTCATAATCTAGCTGTAGTACCAATCCTTGATGAGCAAGGAACAGAATCTAAGAGCAGGTTGAGTGAGCATGTATTCCTTCTGCTCTCTTCTAAGGACGGAAGAAATCTCAATTGTTCTTCTGGAGCCTTCTTGCCTTTCCTTCCTTCCTTCCTTCCTTCCTTCCTTCCTTCCTTCCTTCCTTCCTTCCTTCCTTCCTTCCTTTCTTTCTTTCTTTCTTTCTTTCTTTCTTTCTTTCTTTCTTTCTTTCTTTCTTTCTTTCTTTCTTTTTCTTTGCCTATCCTGGGGCTTGAACTCAGAGCATCTTTTGCTCAAGGCTAGCACTCTACCACTTGAACTTCAGCTCCACTTCTGGCTTTTTTTTTTTTTTTTGGTGATTAATTGGAGGTCAGAGTCCCACAGACTTTCCAGGCTGGCTTTGAACGAAGATGCTCAGATAGCTTCCTGAGTAGCCAGGATGACAGGTGTGAGCCACTGACTCTTCCTCCCTTCTTATTACAGGATTCATAATACCAATTACAGGATTCACAGGTGTCTAAGCAAGGAGGGGGGGGGCGGGTCTAACTAGGCATTGGGTTAGGGACAGAGACAGAAGCTGTCGGGTTGAGTCAGAGCTGTCTGTGTAAGCTTCTCAGGTGCTGTTTTACAAGTTCCTTACAGTAGCCAAACCGCTCAGGATCAACCTGTGTCAAAACAGAGTGGCTAGATGTGAAGCAGACATCCAAGGAGTAGACAGTTCAGTGTCAGCATGTTGCATGAAGCAAGCAGGGTGCAAACCACCCAACTTTAGAGCATTCAGTACCATCTCCAACCTCACTAAAACTGTCAGCCATCTAACTACCCATTCCATCCAGCATCACCTTTCCATCTCCCATGCCTGGTACCATACATTCATACCAGGAGGGGACCTGCAATGTGTGGTCCCCAATATTAAGCTCAGGGTTCTCCCCTCTCACAAACTAATCCTTTTTTGGCCACATGAGCAACCACTGCAATCATGTTTCTCTCTTTGTCAGAAATGCATCCCCATTGCTCTCGAGAAGGGAGCTAAAGTTTCTCATATTGATGTCTACAGAGTATAACTTGGAAAGACTCTTTTTTTTAAATGCCAGTCCTGGGGCTTGAACTTGGGGCCTGGGCACTGTCCCTGAGCTTCTTTTGCTCCAAGCCTAACACTCTACCACTTGAGCCACAGTGCCACGTGTGGCTTTTGCTGTGTATGTGGTACTGAGGAATCAAACCCAGGACTTCCTGCATGCTAGGCAAGCACTCTACCCCTAAGCCACATTCCCAGCCCTTACATCTTCTGGGAGCCCTGTATGGCCATCATGGGTATCCTGATGGAGTATCAGAGTATATCAGCTTAAGGCGATAAAAGACAGATGCTTGCCCAGGGGGATGCTGGGGCAAAGTTGATGTTTACCTGTGCTTTCTTTAGCAGATCAGATGTAGGAGCACACCAGTCGGGTATGAGCCTCTCCAACTCTAAGGTGATGATGACCAAAGCCAGTGTGGAACCTTTGAACTGCAGTAGCTGGTGGCCTGCTATACAGTGTTGCAGCTGCCTGGTCAGGGACTCGACGTGGAGAGAAGGATTTTTCTGAGGCAACAATTCTACCACATGGGGCCATGTCAGGACCACCAGGGCGTGGAACTAGAGAACCATGGTTGTTGTTGTTGTTTTTAATGTTAGAAACAAACAGAAATCCCTCCCTCTCTCATACTTTTCCTATGTCAATGACCAAAAGTGGGAACAATTTCAGGGTGTAGCAAATGCAATCCTAGTCTTCTTATTCCCATCCATCACCTTCCCCCTTTAAAAAAAAATGGGGGGAGGGGACTCCATTCTGAGACCAACTTGAACTTCAATCCTGGAGAGGAAAAAAAGACAATCTACTTTGTGTCTTGGTCCTTAGAAGCCCTAGGATCTAGATACAATGTTTCCCTTCGGAAAGAAGGGTTACATACTATTCCAGATTATTAAGATTGTGACAGTTTCTAGTCTAAAAGAATGGAATATGCTATCTTAGATGAAAGAAGCAGAAAAGTTACTTGTATCTTGCTTGACAGGAGAAGCAACTGTAACTTTGTCAAGAGTGGCCAGTTCCCATCATAAAATAGCCCTGCTGTGATTTAATCTTCATGAATCATAACAAACCCACACCCTGTGACGTGACATTTCCACCTTGCATAATTTTGCCTTACTAACAGAATCATATCCTGAAAGAGGTCTATCTTTACCCTCGCTCAAACTCTCAAACTAATGTATGATATTTTTTTTAAGTGCCAGATCAATAGGGTCCAAAGCTTCAATAAGGGTTGTGTGTAGGTGAACAAAAGACAGCTAAGTGATTGTGTGTAAATTGTAGCAGAAACAGACAGCTATTTATGTACAATATTCATAGAATGGAAAGTCAAATATTTTTGCAGTGTGTATTTAAAAGAGAATCACCATAATAGTGCCGTCTTTAAAAAAAAGAGAGAAAATATCTTTTGTCAAGTGAACTTAATGTCCTGCAGTAATGAGAGTGGTAATACGATGTGAGATGTCAGATCTATTTGTTTTTAACTCTTCCCTGTGCACTTTGTGGGTGGCGCCATCTCCCCGTGGTGCATGTGGAAGGGATATGTGCACGTCTGTGTTTTGCTGTTCTATGTTGTAATACAGCTGTTCCAAAGGCACACCAGAGTCTCAGTGAGACTCTGCAAATTCCCTGTGCTTACTGTAGTCAAAAAGTCCAGCGATGTCCCCATGTGGACGTCCCAGTACAGTGTGTCCAGAATGGCCAACTCCATCCTCAGCAACTCATTTGGCCTATAGCCAGAGCCATAGTGCTCTATGAAATCTTTCACACATGGGATTGACTGTAATACAAGAAAAAGAAAAATAAAAGAGGCCAAAGCCCTATCATCATGTCATCGTAGCATTTGTTTTCTTATCTAAGGGGTCTGGGCAGCCATGATGGGAGTTGAAATGTCTTCCAGTGGACTATCAGAAAATGCTTTTGAGACAAACAAACAACAACAACAAAACAGCCTGGTGTCGGTGGTGGCTCATGCCTGTCATCCTAGCTGTTCAGGAGGTTGAGATTTGAGGATCGTGGTTGGAAGCCAGCCTGGGCAGAAAAGTCCATGTGAATCGTATCTCCAATGAATTACCAAAAGCTGGAAGTGAAGCTGTGGTTTAAGTGGTGGAACACCAGCCTTGGGCAAAAAAAGGACAGCACCCAGGCCTTAGTTCAAGCCACAGAACCAGCACACACACACACACACACACACACACACACACACACACACACACTTTGTATTGAAGGAAAGAAACACATACCATTTCCCCCTCTATTTCTTCAGCCCAGGAGATCAACCCAGGGAGACTTTGGAAATGGAAGTAGTTACCTCATCCCCAAAGTAGGAGAGGTCAGAGGGCATTGAGAAGCATCTGGAAGGGTATTGAGAGAGGCTTTTCCTAAGCAGAAATCCCCAATGAAACCCAGCTGGTTGAGCAAGCTCCAAGAACTTACAGGAGCCTCTGCTCTACCACTGGCATATGGCTTCTCTCAGAGAAGGCTCCTAGAGTCTTTAAGGCCCACGGGCACAGCCAAGCCAAATCTCAAGTAGCTTTCTGGAGTGGACTTTAAACCACATGGTAGGCTGGGAAGGTGGCTCAGTGGTAGAGCGCTTGCCTTGCATGCATGAGGCCCTGGGTTCGATTCCTCAACACCACATATGCAGAAAAAGCCGCAAATGGCACTGTGGCTCAAGTGGTAGAGCGCTTGCCTTGAGCTGAAGAGCTGAGGGACAGCGCCCAGGCCCAGAGTTCAGGCCCCACAACCGGCAAAAAAAAAACCACAAAAAATAAAAAAAAAAAATAAACCACATGGTATTGATTTTGTTTTTGTTTTGCCAGTCCTGGGGCTTGAACTTAGGGCCTGGGCTCTGTCCCTGTGCGTCTTTTGCTGAAGCCTAGCACTCTACCACAGCTTTTTCTGTGTATGTGGGACTGAGGAATGGAACCCAGGGCTTCATGCATGCTAGGCAAGCACTCTACCACTAAGCCACCTTCCCAGCCCTAAACCACATGCTTTGAGAAGCCTTTTCCCCAACAACAGCTCTGCCCTCCAGGAGCTCAAGTCTTGGGATATGGGGCCAGGAGAGTTCAGTTGTGTTACTTTTCTATTTGTGGGGAGTCTGAGAAGTTAAAAGAAGAGACAGCAAAGATCCTAGGAAGCTAGTGGATTCCTAAGGGTATCAGCTTTTCAGGATCTCCAAGTGACAAAGTGATATCCCTGCCCCCTGTCTGCAACTTAGTGCAGACAGACTTCCAGGAATGCGTACCTCCTCTTCTTCATTAATTTTGACAGCAAGCCTCAAGGAAGTAATTGTGACGATATGGAGTAAACGCTCTCTTACCTGCATAGAAACACATTGGAGCAAACTGTGAGCGCTAGGAACAAATAGGAAAGCATCAGTGGGGATGAAAGGGGATGAAAGACAATAAGGTTTTGCCCAGTGATGGTAGTTCAAGCCTGTCATCCTAGCTACTCAGGAGGCTGAGATATGAGGATTGCAGTCCAAATCCAACCCGGGCAGCAAACTCTTGTGAAATGTTTAATTACAAAACAAGCAAAAACCTTGAGAAAAAAAGCTCAAGGACAGCACCCAGGCCCTGAGTTCAAGCCCAGGACACACACACACACACACACACGCACACGCACACGCACACGCACACGCACACGCACACGCACACACGCACGCACACACACAGAAGCTTTCTGCCTTTAGTTTTAAAGACAAAAAGACATTTTTTTGGCTAGTCACTGGTGGCTCACACCTGTAATCCTAGTTAATCAGGAGGCTGAGATCTGAGGATTGAAGTTTGAAGCCAGTGAGGAAGGTAAGGCTGTGCTATTATCTCCAATTAACCACCAGAAAATCAGAAGGGGTGCTGTGGCTCAAAGTGGTAGAGAGCTAACTTTGAGTTTAAAAAAAGTGCCAAGGCCCTAAGTTCAATCTTCATGACTCCCCCCAAAAAAGACTTTTTTTTCTCCATGAAGCAGAAAATTAGTGTTATTTTTTTTTTTGGGGGGGGGGGGAGGTCTGTCCTGGGGCTTGAACTCTGGGCCTGGGCGCTGTCCCTGCGGCCTTCAGCTCAAGGCTAGTGCTCTACCACAGTACCATAGTGCCACTTCTGGTTTTCTGGTGATTTATTGGAAATAAGAGTCTCATGGACTTTGCTGCCTGGGCTGACTTTGAACCATGATTGTCAGATCTCAGCCTCCTGAGTAACTAGGATTACAGCAATGAGCCACCAGTGCCCAGCCTTGGTATTACTTTTATATGGCCAATGAAAAGGCTCCCCATTTCAGAACATTTCCCCATTTCATGGGGTTCTGTTCGCCAGTCCTGGGGCTTGAACTCAGAGCCTGGGCTCTGTCCACGAGCTTCTATGTGCTTGAGGCTAGCGCTCTACCACTTGAGCCACAGAGCCACTTCCTGCTCTTTCTGTTTATTGTGATATCAAGGAATCAAACTCAGGGCTTCATGCATGCTAGGCAAGCACTCTCCCACAGAGCCACATTCCCAGCCCTTTGCTGCTGGGGAGTTGGCTCAGTGGTAGAGTGCTTGCCTCGCATGCATGAGGCCCTGGGTTCGATTCCTCAGCACCACATAAGCAGAAAAAAGCCAGAAGTGGCGCTGTGGCTCAAGTGGTAGAGTGTTTGCCTTGAGCTGAAATGCTGAGGGACAGCACCCAGGCCCAGAGTTCAGCCCCCACGACCGTCAAAATAAATAGATAAATAAATAAATAATGAATATTCCTTTGCTAAAGGAACTGACAGAGGAGGTAGGAATATGGTATCTTCTCAGGAATACAGTCTTGGCCTGGCCTTAAGACCCCATTGGTTAGGTCCAGACAATCAAGTCCTAGCTCATCATTGGGAGTCCTCACCCATCTAGGTCCTCTGTTCTCCCAAGTCTGATCATTCCTGAGGCACACAGGACATGGAGCTAGACAGATGCTGAGGAAGGATGTGGCGATGCTAATCCTTGAGAACCAGCGACACTACTTATGTGCAATATGGATATCTACAAAGGCTCCCCTCTTGGGCAGCAATAGGGAGCTGCCATCTTGTTTTACCATCTGTTACCATCCCTAGAGGCCTGCCTACCTTCACAGAGGCCAGAAGGTGAACCAAGATGGTGAGAGCCAGGTTCATTGTGGCTTGGTTGAAGCTAAAGATGTTCTCAATGTTCAGGAGCCATAACACGAGGTTCTGGAAGGTTTGGCAGATCTCAGACTATTGGAAAAGGAAGAAAAGGTCTTAGTTTTGTGGTGGGCCAGTCCTGGACCACCAATGGCAGGAACCATCTGTGTAAGACAAAGCCCCTTTACCTCAAGTCCTGATGGCCTAGCTGCTCACCAACTCACTCTTCCCTTCTCTTCCCTTCCCCCTTCCCTTCCTCCTTCCCTTCTCTCTTCCCTCTTTCCTTTCCTCTTCCCTCTTCCCTTTTCCCTTCCCTCTTCCCTCTTTCCTCTTCCCTTCCCTCTTCCCTTCCCCTTGAGTTTGAACTCAGAGCCTGGGCACTGTCCCTTAGCAACTTTTTTTTTTTTTTTAACCCAAGACCTGTTTGTTAGCCCAATGAGCTCCCTTCCCATAGCTTAGTCCACTCCTTCCCCTCTCCACAGCTTAGCATGCTCCCTTCCTAGGCAATACTAGGTCCATGTAGCAAAGGCAGTAAATAATCAACCTCCACCCCTCTTTATCTTGGGATGACACTTCTCTGGGGCAGCAACCACCATGTAAGGCAACAGGAGCCCCTTAGAGTGACCTTCAGGTCTGGGCAGCTGCAGGATCCTTATCTGCTATTTCGTCTGCCATGATGAAGCCGCTGGCCCACATGTCCAAACCGGGGGCTCCACCTCCTAGCCCCTTCTAGCCTCTCCTAATCCTCCTAGGTTCTATAGGTCACCTCAGACAATAGCTGGTGCTGCTTCTCACTTCTCCCTGGTGAGAAGGGGTCTTGCCCGCCCCTTCCCCAGCAATAAACCTTTCTTTGTTCTCTGTACCTGGATGTCTGCGTGGCTTTCTGGCAAAGTCCAAATAATCTAACACTGGTGCTCTACCATTTGAGCCACAGCTCCACTTCTGGCTTTCGAGTGGTTAATTGGAAGTAAGAGCTTCACAGATTTTCCTTCCATGGTCTGGCTTTAAACTGTGATCCTCAGATCTCAGCCTCCTGAGTAGCTAGGATTACAGGCCTGAGCCACTGGCCCTGGACTTCAGGGGTCCACTTTCGTCCTGAGTTCCCTCAAACGAAGCAGGGTTCTTTCCCCAGCGAATACTGCCAGCCACAGTCCTGGCAGGTGCGGGAAGCCAAAGGTCCCACCCCCTGCCACAAGGGCCACAGCTGGGGAAGCAGCAGGGTCTGCAGAGGGCGGAGTACCTGTGTGTGTGTGTGTGTGTGCAGAGGGTCATCTCAGGGATGGGGGACCCCCGAGGTGTGTCTGGCGGGGGAGAGGGGGGATCAGTACCTGGGGGCGGCAACTCCGCCACAGGCGCTCCTCTCTGTTTTGGGTCAGCTGCAGGTAGCGGAGCAGCTGGTTCTGGTCCAGGATATCTCGCCTTTGGCAGTGCCACGGCTTAGGCCGCACTTGAGGCAGCAAAGGCCGGGTTGCAACGGTGGGGATCGGGCTGGACTGTCTGGAAGCCGGGGCTGGCAACCGCAGGAGCACCAGGGGGTCCCTCCCCGATCCAGGCTGTCTGGAGCCCCGAAACGTGCTCCATGGCCGCCAGGAAGAAGCGGTGGTCGGCACACGCGGTGTGCGGGGGAGACAGCCAAGGGCCTCCTGTTCCCCAGATCCCTCGACGGCTGCGATCTCCTCCTCCTTCTCCTCTGAGGCCAAGGCCTGGGGTGCGCCTGAAGCCATGGCGTGCTGGAGATACCGGGTGTGAGCTGTAGCTTCAGCCATTCTTTATAACCCCAGCTGCATTGATGCAATGCACCTGGGGCAGACACCTGGAGGACCCGATGCCCCCCTCCCACCTCCAGTCCTGGGGAGGTCTGGGCCAACTGCTACCCCACCCTCACCCCCAGGCCTGCACCCCATGTCAGGTCTCCAGCTCCGAGAGGGGGTGGCTGGAGATCTGGTTAGCAGCCTGGGGTGGGGGGGTGCAGCCTGCATGGTGACTGGTGCTTCATTCGACCTCTAAAAGACCTCATCGATCCCTCCTTCACATGGGAGTTCACTGAGTGTATTTAATCTCATTAGTCGTTACGTCTGGAAGTCCGACTGTCCATAAGGGTGCCGGGAAGAAAAATACGAAGACCAGAGAACATATGAAATGCATATTCTAGTTTAAAGAAAGGCGATGAACGAGAAGACGATGAAGTAGGTCGACTCAGATCTACTTATTTCTCAGATCTACTTCAAGGAGGAAGACTATGAAACAGGAATTCGGGAAGGCAAAATGACTTTTTTTTTAATTTAAAAGGTTTGTTTTGTTGATGCTGGTCCCGGGGCTTGAACTCGGGGCTTGGGTGCTGTCCATTAGCGTGTTTTGCTCTAGGCTAGCGCTCCACTACTTGAACCACAGCCCCATTTCCCGCCTCCTCCTCCTCCTCCCTCTTTTTTTTTTTTTGGTGGTTAATTGGAGATGAGAGGCTCACGGACTTCCTTGCCCGGGCTGCCTTCAAATCTCCATCCTCAGATCTCAGGCTCTAGGATTATAGACAGGAGCTACCAAGCGGAATGGCAGCACCGCGCAGGCGCGGCCTCCAAGTCCAGCGTCCTAGGAGATGGCCGGGGAACGCTTTGCGCAGGCGCGGCCTCAGTCAGGCGTCCTCGGAGATGGACTCGGAAAGCTTCTGCGCAGGCGTAGTGCTTAGAGACTGGGTGGAAACTGGGAGACCAGGGATTGGGCGGGGCGAGCTCGGAGTGCGCTTGCGCACTGCGCGTTCTCGCCCGGAGGAGCCGCAGTCTCGAGGGCGCCAAGGTGCTTCAGTCGTCTATCGCCAGCCTCTCCCGCGAACCCGGGTGTCGTTGGGTTGCACCCCCCCACACCCCACCCCGAGCGGAGGCGTCCGCCGGGGGTACGGGGAAGGAGCCAAGATGCCGGTGAGGAGAGCGCGGCTCCAGACACTGGGGTTCTTCATCCCAGCGGCCTGGCTCGGGGGCGCGGCCGTTGCCATAGAAGCGCGGGCGGGCGGGCGGCGCGGCGGGGCGGGGCCGGGCCGGGCACCCCTGAGCCTGGGCGGTTTTAGGGAACCGCGCGGGGTCCGTCGGGGCGTGGTGGTGGGGGGGTCCGGCTCGCTTCGGGAGGCGCCGTGGAGGAGGCCGGGTCGCCTGGCCCGCGCTGCGTCCCGTGGGGCCGCGATCCGGTGGCCGGCCCCGCCGGCGGCTGGGGGGGGAAGGCCGCCGAGGGTCGTTGGGATGCCGGGCGCCCCGCGTGGCCTCTGCACGCTCCGCGGAGCCCGTGTTCCAGGCTCCTGGACTCGGGGGGGGGGTGGGGGGGACGGTTCTCCTGGGCTCAAGCTGTCATTCCGGTCGTGGCGCTGTGGCTTACGGTGCAGAATGCCGCCCGTGGGTGTCTTTGTGTGTGTGTCCACCCGCCAGGATTTCACGGATGGTTGTCGTGCCTTCCTGGGGGGGGTGTTGTAAATCTAAATAATAATAATAATAATAATAATAATAATAATAATAATAATAATAATCGAAATAATGATGATGATGATGATGATGATGAAAGGGTCATGGAGAGACCTTGGGCCATAGACTGTTAGGTATTGGTCACCGAGGCCTCAGTTATTTAAGCTGCCTGGGCCCCTTAGTGAGCCCACGTAATTAAACGTCTCCTCTTGGGAATAGTATCAAGATGAAATAAGATCAGGTACTGGAGACTTGAAGGACAGCGCTGGACGTTTAGTATTCCATGTTACTGTTCGAAGTAAATGTTAAAATCGGTTCCTAGTTTCTGTTTGTTCTTTTTTCCTTCAGTTACCAAGTTATTGATTCAAATGTGGTTGATATTGTTGACTTTGGAAAGAGAGAAGCTTGCCTTTTTTTGGGGGGGGGGGGTCCATGGTTAGCATCCTGGCATCCCAAGGCTTGAACTCAGGACCTTGGTACTGTCCTTGAGGATCCCCCCCCCTCAAGACTAGTACTCTACCACTTGGGCCACAGGTCCACTTCAGGCTTTTTTTGGGGGGGTCCGGTCGTGGGGCCTGAACTCTGGGCCTAGGCGCTGTCCCTCAGCCCTTCAGCTCAAGGCTAGCACTCTACCACTTGAGCCACAGCACCACTTCTGGCTTTTTTCTTTTTTTGCTTATGTGGTGCTGAGGAATTGAACCCAGGGCCTCATGCATGCAAGGCAAACACTCTAGCACTGAGCCACCTTCCCAGCCCCCACTTCAGGCTTTTTTGATAGTGGAATGGAGATAAGAATTTCATGGATGTTCTTTCTTGGGTTGGCTTTGAACTGCAATCCCCTAGCCTCCTGACTATCCAGGATTATAGGGAAGAGCCACTGGCACCCAGCTATTTTTTTTTTTTTTTTTTAATTTTTGAGGTCATGGGGCCTGAACTCTGGGCCTGGCGCTGTCCCTCAGCTCTTCAGCTCAAGGCTAGCGCTCTACCACTTGAGCATAAGCTTTTTCTGCTTATGTGGGCCTCATGTATACAAGGCAAGCGCTCTTCCACTGAGCCACCTTCCCAGGCCCTATTTTTTTTTTTTAATGGTAGTACTGGGCCTTGAACTGAAGGCCTCACATTCTCACTTGGGAATTTACCAAATGTATCAAAGTCAGTTTGTGTCCTTGGTCAAGGCTGGCACTCAACCACTTGGGCTACCTTTCCACATCTGGTTATTTGCTGGTTAAATTAGAGTTAAGGGTCTCTTGAGATATCTGCTCAGACTGGCTTCAAACCAGGATCCTCTGATCTCA
Organism: Dipodomys merriami; assembly: GCF_024711535.1. Taxonomy (NCBI): domain Eukaryota; kingdom Metazoa; phylum Chordata; class Mammalia; order Rodentia; family Heteromyidae; genus Dipodomys; species Dipodomys merriami. The sequence continues at coordinate 1,310,729 of NW_027206002.1, read as the reverse complement.
GCCTCTTGAGTAGTTGGATTCAAGTTGTAAGCCACCAGCACCTGGTTTAAGCTTGTATTCTTGGGCAGAGGAAGATTCATACACATTTACAGACATAGGACACAGTCTTTTTTATTCTTTCTTGTTGGTCATGAGGCTTGAACTCTGGGGCCTGAGTGTGATCCTTGAGCTCTTTTGCTGAAGGCTGGGACTCCTGAGTAGCTAGTATTATAGGTGTGAGCCACTGGCACCCTGGCAAGATATTTAGTCTTAATGAATGAAGTAAATGGCTAGCATACAATAGGATTAAAGTGTGATGAATTGCAGAGTATTGGCATATGGGAATGCTGGCCTACACAGATGTACATCATCTACTTTTTATCCCAAAAGACTTTTATTATTTCTGTGGAATCGCTCAATTTTAGCAACTAATTAAAATACTTGTGAGCTAAATTCAGTCCCTTCACTACTTGTTTGCCTATCTGGTAAAGATAGAAAGACATTAATAAAATGAGGAACAAACTAAAGTAAACGTGTGTCCTTGGATGAGGAGAGCAGGACACCATTTAAGCCTATTAAAAAAAAAAAAAAAGCAGTTGACTAGTCAGTGAAGTTTTCCCAAAAGAAGTGGCTATTGTGCTGAGATCTGAAGGATAAATAGATGCTATCTAAATGCAGAGAGTACTGAGGAATGTTCTAGGTTTAAGCAACCTAAAAAAAGCCTAGTAGTAAGCCTGGCACCGGTGACTCATGCCTATAATCCTAGCTACTCAGGAGGCTGAGATCTGAGGATTGCTGTTCAAAGCCAGCCTGGGCAGGAAAGTCTGTGAAACTCTTTTTTTTTTTTTTTTTTGGTTGGTTGTGGGGCCTGAATCTGGGCCTGGGCGCTCTCCCTCAGCTCATCAGGTCGACACTTGCGCTCTACCACTTGAGCTACAACGCCATTTCCGGCTTTTTCTGCTTATGTGGTGCTGAGGAATCGAACCCAGGGCCTCATGCATGCAAGGCAAGCCCTCTACCTCTGAGCCGCCTTCTCAGCCCCAAGTCCGTGAAACACTTTTCTTCAATAAACCACCAGAAGACTGGAAGTGGTACAGTGGTTCAAGTGGTAGAGTGCTAGCCTTGAGCTGGAGAACTGAGGGACAGCGCTCAGGTCCAGAGTTCAGGCCCCATGATAGATTTTTTTTTAAAAAGGTGGTGGTGGGGGGTAGGAGTGGCTGGGTATTACTGGTGTTCATGTCTATAGTTCTAGGTACTCTGGAGGCTGAGATCTGAAGATCATGATTTGAAGCAAGCCTGGGTAGAAAAGTCCAGGAGACTCTTATCTCCAGTTAACCCTCAAAAAAGCCAGAAGTGGAGTTGTAGTTGAAGTGATAGAGTAACAGTTTTGAGCAGAAAAAGCTAAGGGACAGTGTCCAGGCAATGAGTACTAGTTCTAGTACTGGCACATAAAAGAAAGAAAAGGCAGAAAGGAAGGACCAAAGAAAAAAAGGCCAGTGGTGGAGGTGGAGGAGCATGATGAGTAGAAAATACCATGAGTTCAGGGTGTTTGAGTTTGAGGGATGTTGTGAAATAAGACTGGAGAAGCAGACATGGATGGAGCCATTTTGCATTTTACCTTTACATTTCTTATTCTTATTGTAAGACTCATAAGAAGCCATTGAATAATTGTCTGTGACAGGATTAACATTATATGGACACTGATTGGCACGACAGGCAAGTTAATTAAATGTAAGAATAGAATTAAGAGGCCATAATCTAAGGCCCAGACAAGGCTGGGATGGGGGGTGGGGGTGGGGGGTGTCATCAAAGGGCAGTGGATAAAGGCAGTGACCGAGAGAAGTGTATTGATATTATCTGTTACTTGTCAATGACAATGTTAAAGTCACTGGTAATGGCTTATATTTATTTCTTTTTAATGCATAGAAGAGTACCTGAAGCAGTCAGAATTGAATACCTAATTTCAGTGATAGGATTGTGTTTGAACACAGATTCCCCCCCCCCCCCCCCCCAGTCCTGGGGCTTGAACTCAGGGCCTGGGCACTGTCCCTGAGCTTCTTTTGCTCAAGGCTAGTGCTCTACCACTTGAGCCTCAGTGCCACTTCCAGCTTTTTCTGTTTATGTGGAACTGAGGAATTGAACCCAGAGCTTTATTCATGCTAGACAAACACGCTACCACTGAACCACATTCCCAGTCCTGAACACAGATTCTTAATTATGTAAAATTTCAAAAGTCCTATTTATAGATACACACATGTTCATGAGATCAGGTCAATACTAAGACATTTTTCTCTACCATTGGATTTTTCTGTCCTTAACTTACTGTTGTCTTCTGTGAAGATAAGCCATATATATGGGTGTATGATTACAATTTTTACTGACATGTAGAAAATAAAAAGAAAGAAGGACTTATTATATAGTCTGATTTAAACTTGTTAAACACGTTTGCATATGTGTTCTAAGAGGATGTCAGGACTTTTGTGCAGAAAGACAATCAATAATATACTATCTATTTTCTCCTTGGACAGCATTTGCTACAGATGCAAGTTAGATCCCTCCCTCTCCCCTCTTTTGTATTGCAAAAGAAGCTATTTTCTTATTTGTATCTTTTAGTAAAGCACTGAAACAGCAAAATAATCTTTTTCAAATTAGAAATTTGACATGGCAAGGGAAAAATTAAATGGTCTTTTCATTATTTGTTAATATTGTCTCCACCAGATCAATAAATCGGAGAAGCCCGAGAGCTGTGATAATGTGAAGGTGGTTGTTAGGTGCCGGCCCCTCAATGAACGAGAGAAGGCAATGTACTACAGACAGGCCGTCAGCGTGGACGAGATGAGGGGAACAATTACTGTTCATAAGACTGATTCTTCCAATGAGCCTCCAAAGACATTTACTTTTGATACTGTTTTTGGACCAGACAGTAAACAACTGGACGTTTACAACTTAACTGCAAGACCCATTATTGATTCTGTTCTTGAAGGTTACAATGGTAAGTGAGCATTGAGATATACTGTTAATGCCCTACAAATTCATTTGTTGTAACTGTAAAGTTTGATGAGTTGTAGAAAATATATGAAGTTGAACCAAGTGCTGGTGGCTCACACCTGTAATCCTGAGATCTGAGGGTTGCAGTTCAAAGCCAGCCCTGACAGGAAAGTCCTTGAGACTTTTATCCCTAATTCACTAGCAAAAAAACAGAAGTAGGGCTGGGAAGGTAGCTCAGTGGTAGAGCGCTTGCCTTGCATGCCTGAGGCCCTGGGTTCGATTCCCCAGCACCACATAAGCAAAAAGAAAAAAAGCCGGAAGTGGCGCTGTGGCTCAAGTGGTAGAGCACTAGCCTTGAGCTGAAGAGCTGAGGGACAGTGCCCAGGCCCAGAGTTCAGGCCCCATGACCGGACCCAAAAAAAAAAAAAAAACAAAAAAAACAGAAGTAGAGCTGTGGTTCAAGTGGTAGAGCACTAGCCTGGAGCAAAAAAGCTCAGGGACATCACCTAGGCCCTGAGTTAAAGCCCCAGGACTGGCACAAGATAAAAAAGAAAAAGCAAAAAAATGGTTAATTTGCTTTGGCAAAATTTTGCATCTGTATTCATGAGAGATATATGAATGTAATTTTCTTGTAAAGTTTTATCTGATTTTGGTATGAGACTAATGTTGTTGTAGAAAATGAGTTGAGGATTATTTCCTTTTCAGATTTCTAGAAGAATTTGCCTAGAATTAGTATTTCTCCTTTAAATAGTTGATAGACTTCATCTATATAGCCACCTGTCTGGGTGAGAAGGTTTGTAAATTTTACCAGATTCAATCTATTGAATAGATTTGTGGATACTCAGTTTATGTTTTCTTGAGTGAGTTTTGATAATTTTCTGTCATGGGATTTGTATATTTCATTGAAGTTGATACTCCATTGGCAAGAAGTTATTAACATATTTAGTATGTTACAGTGCAATAATATTGCCTTTCTCATTCTTGAAAAGAGTGGTTTGTGTCTTCCCTTTTTTATCCTGTTTAGATTAACTAGAAGTTTATCTATCTACTGATCTTTTGAGAGAAAGTTTTTTTTTAATTAATTTTTATCTTTCCTGTGTTTTCTATTTCGTTATTTTCTGTGTTGATGTTTATTGTTTTTCTACTTTGGGTTCCATTTGATGTTCTTGTACTTTCTTGAAGTGGATGCTGTGTTTGTTGTTTTCAGAGCTCTTTTCTGATGCAGGAATTTATTTGGCATGTTTGGTACTGTTTTAGGGGCATCTAATAGGGTTGACATGTTTTCATGTTCAAGCAGTTTTAAATATTTTCTACCTTGACTTCATTATTTTGTCTATGATCGCTTGATTAATTAAAAATGTATTAATTTCCAGATATTTTGAGGTTTTCCAGAGATTGTTAATGATTTTAATTTATTTCAGTCAGAGAAAAAAATTTTGAGACGTGTTTCACATTTTAGGATATAACCTATAATTAGGGGTGTATATTCTGTTGTTGGATGGAGTATTCTATGAATGTCTATTATTAGATCAAATTGTTTGATAGTGTTGTTCAGCTTCTTCCATGTACTTACTTATTTTCAGTCAACTTGGTTTATCAATTATTGAGAGAAGTGCTTAATTCTCTGTTTTCTTATTTTCACATACCTTACAGTGCTATCAGAATTTTTGGCATGTATTTTGAATCTCCTTGAGCCTGTGTGCAAATGTTTAGATTTTTATATCATCTTGATGAATTAACCTCTTTTTAATTATGAAGTTTATCCTTGATGACATTCTTTGCTGTGGACTTTGCTCTGTCTGGTATTAACACAGATATTCTAGCTCTCTATTGTTTGACAGAAATATGGCATGTCTTTTTCCATCCTTCTAACCTAATTATTTTTTTTATTGAAAGCACATTTCTTTGTGTAAATCAATTTATTTTATTGTTATTATAAAGGTGATGTACAGAGGGGTTACCGTCTCATAAGCCAGGTAGTGAGTGAGTACATTTCTTTTTTGGAATACATCACCCCTTCCTTCGCTCTCTCCCAGTTTTTCCCTCTCATCCCTACTCACAAGTTCGGTATTGTTTTTTATTTTGATTTTGTTTGTCATGGGGCTTGAACTCTGGGGCCTGGTTCTGTCCTTCAGTTCAAGGCTAGCGCTACCACTTGAGCTACAGCATCACTTCTGACTTTTTCTGCTTATGTGGTGCTGAGGAATCGAACCCAGGGCCTCATGCATGCAAGGCAAGCACTCTACCACTGAGCCACCTTCCCAGCACCCTACTCACAAGTTCTATAGTTTATTTGTATTGAGTACCACTGCTGCATTTGTTCACCCTTTGACCCACCATTTCTGTCTTCCTTTGCCCCCCAAAGATGGATAAACAGAAAAGGAAAAAAAAACCCTGTTTCCATTTCCTAGAGTTCGTTTTGATAAATACTATATGATCAGAGGCAGGGAGGCATTGTGCCTTCGTGTTCCTCCTTTGGTCTCACTGTGTGAGACCTGTATAGTTTATCATGTATTTTAGATCTAGCTTCCGCATTTGAGAGAAAACATGTGCCATTTACCTCTCCGAGCTTGCCTTACCTCATTTAACATGATTTATTCTGGGTCTGTCCATTTCCTTGCAGATGACATTATTCTGAAAGCATATTTCTAATAGGTAGCTGCATTAGAGGTCTATCTTGATGATTATCCCAGATTCAGTGATGACTTGGAGGATTCCTAAGACTCATTATATTCTAGTACTTATAAGAAGGAAAAATAGTCTGGGAATGTGGCTTAGTGGTAGAATGCTTGCCTAGCATGCATGAAGCCCTGGGTTTGATTCCTCAGCACCACATAAGCAGAAAAAACTGGAAGTGGTGCTGTGGTTCAAGTGGTAGAATGCTAGCCTTAAGCAGAAGAAGCTCAGGGACAGTGCCCAGGCCCTGAGTTCAAGCCCCAGGACTGGCCAAAAAAAAGGACAAACAATCAGTAAAGGGGAAAGGTGTATGAAGCAACATTTCAAGAAAATCTGATGCAGGCTTTGAAGATTCTTTTCCCATTGGTCACACAGAATCTGTGGCATGCTTAATTCTTTTCGTTTTGAGTATGAAAATATTGCCACCAGCTGGATGGGATTCTTTTGCTCTGCTCAGATAGGAGTTGTGGGTAAATGAGAAGCTTTTCCTGTGCTGGCATTTCTGGGTTTTGAGTGCCCAAGGTCTGAGGCTAGACTGGTAGACCCAGAGGCTACAGCTTTAAACACTAAGAGCTGGAAGCCTGTTACTCCTGGCTTCAGATGACAAACTTATAGATTTGGATACTCAGGTTGGAGACTTACCCCGCTTAGCTCAACCACCAGAGAGCCTGGCATTTAGCAGCTATTGGAATCCTTGTTTTCTACTAGCAGCGGACAGCCACAGGCAGCAAGAGGCAGTGCCTTCTAGTGTTACAGCTCTTATGAAGGCCTTAAGGGCTGGAACTCCCAACTCTACTCTCATAACCCTACTGTTACAGCACTCAGGCCTAGGGTGTTGGGATCCTCAGCCCCTGACAGAAGTTAGTGTTTAATCTTTCAGGCCTAGGCCATCTGCAACCTCGGTCCCTAACACTTGGCGACTCTCTGGAACTCTTCTGGTGACCAAAGCCCAGTGTCTCATCTTCAGCTTTTCACAGCCTTTATTGTCTCTGTTATCTCTACTCTCCATCATTCCTGCCTTGTCTGCTTTCTGGAACTCTTGAGCTGTCTCTGGTTGCTACTGCCATGGTTGCTGCTGCCAGTGCTGCTGCCTTCTCTGTTGTAATAGAACTGCTGCCTCTTCTGCCACTAGCTCAATCTACTTAACTAGTGATAAAGATTAAAAATAAGAGAGAGAGAGAGAGAGAGAGAGAGAGAGAGAGAGAGAGAGAGAGAGAGAGAGAGAGAGAGAGAGAGAGAGAGAAGCCTTTTATTGGGACTTGTGTTATACTACCAGGGCGACAGCACAAGTGTTTGTGGGCTAACTTCCTACCTATATAGTAAAACATGGGTGTGGCTAGAAGGTCTTGTACCAATCAAGGCAGTGAAAGACTGAGTTTGCTCATAGCACCATCCCTCTTGTAGACAGGGGACCATTGCACCAATCCTGTAAGGCTTCCATACAAATGAAGGACTGTGTTTGTACCAGTCACGTGTCTTTCAGCTGTGCCACCATGGAATTACTTCTCTGGCTTGGAAATGGCTGCAGGGTCTTCTAGAACTCACAAAGACTTGTGGTGGCAAAAGTTCAGCATGAACTGTTTGAAACAGTCATGGCTGCTACCACAGGAGCCAGAGGTGTGCATTGGCAGGGGTGGTTACCGTGTAGTTTCTTCAGGGCATCTGTATAGTGCTCAAAGCAGCTTGTGCTAACAATAGGTCAGTCTAGCTGTCTCCTTCACTGATAGTCCTTCACTTAGTCAGGCCATTAAAGAAGAGTATAGCTGGGTGCCAGTGGCTCACACCTAAAATTCTAGCTACTCAGGAGGCTGAGATCTGAGGATCATGGTTCAAAGCCAGTCCGGCAGGAAAGTTTGTGAGACTCTCCAATTATACAAAAAAAAAAACAGACGTGGAGCTGTGGCTCAAGTGGTAGAGCACTTGCCTTGAGCTGAAGCATGCAGGGACAGTACCCAGGCCCAGAGTTCAAGCCCCACAACCAACCACACCAACAACAAAAAAGTGTATGGTGGCATACACCAGAATCCTAGCTTCTCAGGAGGCTGAGATTCAAGGACTGGTTTTTGAAGCCACCCCAGCAGAAAAGTCCTGGAGGCTGGGTTAGATATGTGGCCAAGTGGTAGAGAGCTAGCTCTGAGCAAACAGTGAGCATGAGACACTGAGTTCAAGCCCCAGAACCAGCAACCAATCAATCAATCAATGTTTAAAAAAAAAAAGTGTTTATAGTAAAGGCTTATCCTTAACAGTGATTTTTTTTTTTCTTCAGTACTGGGGTTTGAACTCAGGACCTTATGCTTGCTAAGCTGGCATTCTGCCACTCGAGTCATGCCTCCAATGCTGCTTTTTGCTGGTTGTTTTGGGTAAATCTAGTGAACTTTTCTGTCCAGGCTGTCCTCAAATCAAAGTTCTCTGGATTTTAGCCTCCTAAGTAGCTAGGATTACCAGTGTGAGTCACTGGCCCCAGCTTGCTTCATGTATGTTCACCTCTTCTGGTTTCAGCTGGGAAGGTTAACTGAGTCACCATACTCCCACCTTGCTTCAAGTAGAAGTATTAATGGTTTAATTTTGAGTTAACAGAATTAAGGGGTCTTTTTTGGGCTTGCTCTTTCTCTCTCTGTGTCTCTCTCTTCTCTTTCTGTACATAGAGAATGTATATAGAGAAAGGATATGTGTGTGTGAGACTATGCATATGTATGTATATATGTCTTCCTCTGTGTCTCTTCCCCACTACCCATTACCTACAAACGTTACGTCAGCATTCTACCACCTGGTGTTTTGCTGGTTAATTGGAGATGGAGTTTCACAGACTGTCCTGCCTGGCTGGCTTCAAACTGTAGTCCTCTAGGTTTCAGTCTCCTGAGTAGTTAGGATTATATGCATGACTCACAAGTGTCTGTGACTCTGCTTTTTTTTTTTTTAACAGTGATGTTTATGTAGCACAGAGTGTATATTGTACATGTTGATAGTAAAAATGAGATTTGTACATTTTATAACTACTTAATAAAAATTTAAAAGTGAGATTTGTAACAGAACAAAGTTTGAATTCAGGAGAAAAAATACATCACAGTGTGTCAAAGGTTTTTTGTTTTTTGTTTTTTTTGGTCCTAGGGCTTGAATTCAGGGCCTGGGTGCTGTCCCTGAGCATCTTTGTGCTCAAGGTTAATGCTCTACCACTTGAGCCACAGTGCCACTTTTGGCTTTTGAGCGGGATAAGAGTCTCACTGGGACTTTTCTGCCTGGGTGGCTTCGAACCATAATCCTCAGATCTCAGCCTCCTGAGTCACTAGGATTATAGGCATGAGCCACCAGCACCCAGCTAAAGGAATTAATTTTGACAGCTATTGTTCTATACCATTTGAATCTAACAGTAACTGAGTCTTTCCCTCATTTTCAGGGACTATTTTTGCATATGGACAAACTGGGACAGGCAAAACTTTTACTATGGAAGGCGTTCGAGCTGTTCCTGAACTTAGAGGAATTATTCCCAATTCATTTGCTCACATATTTGGTCATATTGCCAAAGCAGAAGGAGATACCAGGTAAAAGAATATTTTTATTTTCTAATGTTAAGATATATAAATATAGGAAAGCAATACAAGTATAAGCAAGCTGTTCTTATGAATATTTTACTCTTATGTGCTAAAATATTTTATATATAGATTCTTGGTTCGAGTGTCATATTTGGAAATCTATAATGAAGAAGTTCGTGACCTTTTGGGCAAGGATCAGACACAGAGATTAGAGGTAAGGAAATTGAAATTGGAGTACTTTCCAAAGCAATCATGTCCTCTTTGTACAGAAAGTACTTTTAATATTTTAAATAGCCTTATACACATATCATCTTGCAAGCACAGGCATATCTGCAAGTAAACCACTGAAGGCATACTGCTGAGTCAGTTGATAAGTGAGTGGTAAATTTGGTAGATGTTCCCAAATTTTTAGAATTTTAAGATATAAGACAAAAGATGACCTTTAAAACAGTATTGGAGCCGGGCACTGGTGGCTCACGCCTATAATCCTAGCTACTCAGGAGGCTGAGATCTGAGGATCATGGTTCAAAGCTGACTTGGGCAGGAAAATGCGTGAGACTCTTATCTCCAGATAACCACCAGAAAACCGGAAATGGCGCTGTGGCTCAAGTGATAGCATGCTAGCCTTGAACTGAAGAGTGCCCAAGCCCAGAGTTCAAGTACCACCATCAACAAAACAAAAAAACAATATTGGAATTGCACTGGAAGTGGTAATGATATGTATTTCCTTGGCTTATTGTCATCATTAACAAATTTAAAAGACTATTAAAGTCAATGCCTGTTAGCATTTTTTCTTTTGAGTTTATATGCATTCGATAGTAAAATAATGCACTTGTAATATTTTTACATACATTATTAAAACATTGATGTGCTAGCCCAGGCACCAGTCAATGGCTCATGCCTGTCATCCTAGCTACTCAGGAGGCTGAGATTTGAGGATCATGGTTTAATGTCAGCCTGGAAGGAAAGTAAGTCTGTGAGAGTCTCATCTCCAATTAAGCAACAAAAAAGCCAGAAGAGCTGTGGCTCAAGTGGTAAAGTGCTAACCTTGAACGAAAAAGCTCAGGGACAGTGCCAAGGCCCTAATTCGTCATTGGTATGTTTTCCCTGTAAATTACTTCCATGAGTATAGGTATGTTATCCATGTGTTCCTGACCATATTGTCACAATCTTACAGAAACAGTAGATGCTCAATAAATAACTATGGAAGAATTACAATACAAATGTAAACTCTTGTGTATTTTTTTTTAGGTTAAAGAAAGGCCTGATGTGGGAGTTTATATCAAAGATTTATCAGCTTATGTGGTAAATAATGCTGATGATATGGATAGAATTATGACATTAGGCCACAAAAACCGTAAGTGTAATGCCTACTTATGATTAAACATCTCTATGTTCAGTAGGCTGATTGCAAAGCAACTATGGCACTTTGTACCATAGACGCTGAATGGTCGGTGTTTTAAATGCTATCTCTTTATTTACTATGAAGGGAGCATATATAAATGAAAGATTGTTTCCAGACCAAACAAAATGCTGTTTCTTCTTAATAATGGCATTCTTTAAAATTCATATTTGCTATCTCTTGTTAGTTATAACTATATAATATAGATAAAATAGAAAGCACTTGGTAAGTGGTAAAATGTTTATGCTAAGTGCTTTATAAGACTCTCCTTTAAGCTTCACCATAATTTGTGAAGATATTTAAGACGTGTGTGTGTGCGCGTGTGTGCGCGCGTGTGTGTGTGTGTGTGTGTGTGTATGTGTGTGTGTGTGTGTGTGTGTGTGTTGGTCCTGGGGTTTGAACTCAGGGCCTGGGCACTTTCCCTGAGCTTTTGCTTAAGGCTAGCACTCTACCACTTAAGCCACAAATTCTACTTGTGGCTTTTTAGTAGTTAATTGAAGATAATAAGAGTCTCACAGAATTTCCTTCTGGGGCTGGCTTGAACTGTAATCCTTGTATCTCAGCCTCCTGGGTAGTCAGGAAAACAGACTTGAGCACTGGTGCCTGGCTTAGTCCTACTTTTTGAATGAGGAAACACTTAAAGTAACTTGTTGCCAGGCACAATCTCAAATTAACTAGGAAAAAGCCAGAAGTAGCGCTGTGGCTCCAGTAGTAGAGTGCCAGCTTGAGTAAGTATGCTGAGGAACAATGCCTGGGCTCTGAATTCAAGCCCCAGTATTGACTCTCTCTCTTTCTGTCCCCACATAACTTTTCTTATGTGTGTGTGTGTGTGTGTACACACATATACATATACATACACATACACATACAAATAATGTGTCTTATTTGGAAATAAGAGACTCAGGACTTTCCTGCATGGACTAACTTTGAACTGTGATCCTCAGATTTCAGCCTCTTTAGTAGCTAGGATTACAGGTGAGAGCCTCTGGTACCTAGCTTGTATGCTTCTGTTTTTGTGTATAGTTTTAAAGAGAGATGGTTCTACCATGTTGCCCCCAGCTAGCCTTGACCTTCTGACCTCAGCCATCCTCTTCCCCAGAGCCTCCCTGGTAGCTAGGACTGCAAGTGTTTATCACTATACCCAGCTTTGTAAATTATTTGTTATTAGACACTAATACTTGAGATTGAAATTAAGTACTTTGTATAAAATAATGTATTTAATATGAGGACCATTACTAATTCTTTTATTATCAGCACAAATTAAGGGAGGGATTTCATATGGCTAAATCTACCTGTGGTTTTATGGTTTAACCATGATCTCTGGCATTGACTGTGAAAAAAGTTAAGTATTTTAAGTATAAATATTTTAAGTATAGTGAATATTTAGAATATTTAATGGATATGCAAGGTTCTCTGTTGTAATTTTAAGGGATTCCTTTCGTTATTAAAGGTTCTGTTGGTGCAACTAATATGAATGAACACAGTTCTCGCTCCCATGCCATCTTTACAATTACTATCGAATGTAGTGAGAAGGGCGCCGATGGGAACATGCACGTCAGGATGGGCAAGCTCCATCTTGTAGACCTTGCTGTAAGTAACAGGGTCTTACTTAAGGAAGATTGCTTCTGGTGATCCATTTATCTCTTAAGTAAATAGAAGATAAAGTATAGAGGTGTGACTTAGGTTGTTATTCTCTTTCACTTATGTATTAGAGGCTATTTCAAGTACACGTGAAAGTAAATGGGAGGGCTTAGGTGGTTCTTACGTGTAATCCTAGCTACTCAGGAGATCTGAGGATTGAGGATCACAGTTCAAAGCCAGCCCAGGCAGGAAAGTTCATAAGACTCTTATCTCCAGTTAACTAACAGAAAACCAGAAGTGGCACTGTAGCTCAAGTGGTAGAGTGCTAGCCTTGAGCTGAAGCCTCAGGCCCAGAGTTCAAGCCCCACAACTGACCAAAAAAAAAGTAAATGGTCAATCTCCTTTCATTTATTCTCCCCTACTTCTCTTCCTTTTTTTTTTTTTTTTTTTGGGTCCGGTCGTGGGGCCTGAACTCTGGGCCTGGGCGCTGTCCCTCAGCTCTTCAGCTCAAGGCTAGTGCTCTACCACTTGAGCCACAGCACCACTTCCAGCTTTTTTCTTTTTGCTTATGTGGTGCTGAGGGATTGAACCCAGGGCCTCAGGCATGCAAGGCAAGCGCTCTACCACTGAGCCACCTTCCCAGCCCCTTCCTTTGTTATTTCAAAGCAAAGTCCAGACATCACATCAGCTACCTTACTGTTAAATTACTTTTGTAAAAATGTTTGGAAAGAACTGAGTGCCAGTGGCTCATGCCTATAATTCTAGCTACTTGGAGGCTGATTACTGAAGATTGTGCTTCAAAACCAGCCTGGGCAGGAAATGCTGTGAAATTCTTATCTCCAATAAACTACCAGAAAAACGAAGTGGCGCTGTGGCTCAAGTAGTAGAGCACTAGCGTTGGCTGAAGAACTGAGGGACAGCACCCAGGTCCAGAGTTTAAGCCCCACAACGAACAACAACAAAAAAATCTTTGGAAAGAATATTCTGCTGCTTGGGCTGGGAAGGTGGCTCAGTGGTAGAACGCTTGCCTTGCATGCCTGAGGCCCTGGGTTCAATTCCTCAGCACCACATAAGCAAAAAGAAAAAAGCTGGAAGTGGCGCTGTGGCCCAAGTGGTAGAGTGCTAGCCTTGAGCTGAAGAGCTGAGGGACAGCGCCCAGGCCCAGAGTTCAGGCCCCACGACTGGACCCCCCCCCAAAAAAATATTCTGCTGCTTGGCACTTGTGGCTTATAACCTACAATCCTAGCTACTCACGAGGCTGAGATCTGAGGATCAGGATCATGGTTTGAAACCAGTCCAGGCAAAAAAGTCCATGAGTCTCTGATCTTCACTTAGCCACCAAAAAGCTTGAAGTGAAGCTATGGCTCAAATGTTAGAGCACTAGCCTTGTTCATAAAAGCTAACATACAGCACTCAGGTGCTGAGTTCAAGCTTCAGGACCAGTACACACGCACATATACACACATGAATATTCTGTTGTTTTTAGTTTTATCTCTGTTTATTTCTAGGGTTCAGAAAGACAAGCAAAAACTGGAGCTACTGGACAGCGCTTAAAGGAAGCTACAAAAATCAATCTTTCCCTTTCCACGCTGGGTAATGTGATTTCTGCTTTGGTAGATGGCAAAAGCACTCATGTGCCTTATCGTAATTCTAAATTGACTCGTCTTCTTCAGGATTCCTTAGGCGGAAACTCAAAAACCATGATGGTAAGACTTAATTCATGGTATTGTTCATTTCAGGCAAATTTAAGATTCTAATTTATGCCCATACTAATGTGAATAACATTTATGTTGTATTACAAAAAGAGAGCCACATATCAAAAGTAAAATAATTTTTAAAATGTTATTTTGCTCTTTTGATTTGTGGCTCTCTTTTTGTAATATAGCATGTATCTTAGCCTTCAGTGTTGTCATTTAGAAACCTATGCAGTGAACATTCTTTTCAGAAAGGTCAAATTACATGTGTATTTTTTCAAACATTGTTTTGATATACTTGTAAAGGTAGTATTAATTAATGGTAGCGTAAAGCTATCTGTATTTCTCATTTAACAGTGTGCAAATATTGGGCCAGCAGATTACAATTATGATGAAACTATCAGTACTTTACGGTATGCCAACCGTGCTAAGAATATTAAAAACAAAGCTAGAATTAATGAAGATCCAAAGGATGCTCTGCTTCGTCAGTTTCAGAAAGAAATAGAGGAATTGAAGAAAAAGCTTGAAGAAGGTAAGTTCTTTGTGAAGTATTAATCTTAATGTCAGCTAAAATTGTGTTGGTTGACTACAAAATGTTCCAACAGAAACCAGTATTAAATGCCCTTTGAGCTTCAATCATTGGTACTTAGAAGAATATCAAAATATCTGGGCTGGGGACGTAGCTCAGTGGTAGAGCACTTGCCTGGCATGTACAAGGGCTGAGTGTCAATCTCTAGCACTGAACAAAAAAACAAAAAAAAGTCTAGAAAGTAACTTGGTACCTATATACTTTAGCATTTTTGTTATACTAAAGTAAGATAATACAATATTTGTGTATGTTATTAAAAAATGGGTTAAGCTGGGTGCCAGTGGCTCTTACCTGTAACCCTAGCTATTCAGGAGGTTGAAATCTGAGAATAACAGTTCAAAGCCTGCCTGGGCAGGAAAGTCTGTGAAGACTCATCTCCTATTAACTACCGGAAAAGTGTGGCTCAAGTGATAGAATGCTAGCCTTGAGCTGAAGAGCTCAGGAACAGCACCCAGGCCCAGAGTTCAAGCCCCACACCGACAAAAAAATTTTTTTAAATTAAAATTGCCATTTTAATCCCCATAACCTTTTGTAGATTTTTATGGACACTTGTTAAATAATGAATTTTTATTTGTGTATAAGAGCAAATTCTAGGCTGGGAATGTGGCTTAGTGGAAGAGTGCTTGCCTAGCATGCATGAAGCCCTGGGTTCGATTCCTCAGCACCACATAAATAGAAAAAACCAGGAGTGGCACCGTAGCTCAGTAGAGTGCTAGACTTGAGCAAAAGAGGCTCAGGGGCAGTGCCCAGGCCCTGAGTTCAAGCCCCAGGACTGGCCAAAAAAAAAAAAAGAACAAATTATATGTTTTTTAGAAGCAAATGACCAGAATTCTGCTTTGTGATTAATATATTACTATTGTTTGGAGTATAAGAAGGTATCAGACAGTTATGGGTAAATTACTTTGCTGCAAGTGAAATTGCATTTCATGGCTTTATACACTTAAGGCTATGAAATACTTACGCTTTCATACTGAAATTCGAACATGAAATTCTATTTTGGAAATTATTTTCTAAGATAGTGCTAGCAGATGGAAAGGCTTGTAAGTCTTCTTCATGAGAGCGAGAACTTCCCAGTTCATTGGTAGGTACCGAGGCCCTCCTGGCACTGCCACGCGGGGTCAGATGGGCTTCTGATGCTAGAGCCTCTGCAAGCCAGTGAAACAGAGACACCTACTGGCCTGTGTGGAAGCTGGTTGCATCATCTGGACCCAGAGATGCTGGCCTCTTCACAAATGCCTGGAGACTATGCTGGCGCAATAAACTAGAGTAAGGTTATTGAAGAAAGGCAGTGAGTGAACTGTATCTTAGATGATGAATTTCAGTGCTTTAAGTATGACCACTAGGTGGTATTTATAGCCAATATAAGATTCTTAATTTCTCAGTTATGCTGATGTTGGCTGTGTGTATTTGTGGAATCCATTTATTTTTCGTGTGTGTGTGTGTGTGTGTGTGTGTGTGTGTGTGTGTGTGTGTGTGTGTGTGTGTTGGCTGTGTGTATTTGCGGAATCCATTTATTTTTCGTGTGTGTGTGTGTGTGTTGTGTGTGTGTGTGTGTGTGTGTGTGTGTGTGTGTGTGTGTGTGTGTGTGTGTCTTCAGACCTCAGTCTCCTGAATAGTTAGGATTACAGGTGTGAGCCACTAGCGCCCAGTATGATTTGAAATTTTAAATTAAAACTTAACTTCTTTTTAGGGCCTTTAAAAAAATCTTTATTTTGGGCTGGGAATGTGGCTTAGTGGTAGAATGTTTGCCCTGCCTGCGTGAAACCTGGGTTTGATTCCTCAGTACCACATAAACAGAAAAAGTCAGAAGTAGCTCTGTGACTCAAGTGGTAGATTGCTAGCCTGGAGCAAAAGAAGCTCAGGGACCATGCCCAGACCTGAGTTCAAGCCCCAGGACTGGGGGAAAAAAAATCTTTATTTTTAAATAAAGTCTCTGTATTTTTATCTTGTTCTCAGATTAGGTTATATGATATACTACTTAGGAACATTAAAAAAACATCAAAAAAAATAAAAAAAATTTAAATTTATATTTGGGACAACAAAAATCTTAACTTTTTTTGGGGCGGGGGAGGTCCAGTCATGGGGCCTGAACTCCGCCTGGGCACTGACCCTCAGCTCTTCAGCTCAAGGCTAGCACTCTACCACTTGAGCCACAGTGCCATTTCCGGCTTTTTTTTCCTTTTGCTTATGTGGTGCTGAGGAATCGAACCCAGGACCTCATGCATGCAAGGCAAGTGCTCTACCACTGAGCCACCTTCCCAGCCCAACAACAAAAATCTTAATGAAGAAAATCAATGCAGGCATTTTTCAATAGCTAATGACACCGTACAGACTAAAACTATTGTATTAAATTTCTATCTAAGGGGAAGAAATATCAGGCTCTGATATCAGTGGGTCAGAAGAAGATGAAGATGAAGAAGGTGAACTTGGAGAAGATGGAGAAAAAAGGAAAAAGAGAAGGGGTAAGTTTTGTTTCATGTCATAACCAGTAGAAATTCACCAGGGTTGCTACCTAGTGCATGCTTTGCATTTTGCTGGTTTTAGTTATGGTAGCAACTTGAGCAGAGGATGTATGCCATATAACTGTTTAGCTTTGCAGTGTTTTTATCTTATACTGATCTCCTCTTTAGAAGTTGACTCAGTACCATATGGTGTGGGTTTTGTTTTGTGTTTTGAAATTTCAAATAATAAATTTGAATGAGGACTAGATGATTTACTATAATAATCAAATGAGCTCTCATGCTTACCCTATTATGGGCTATGTGTTAACAGGTATGATAAAACCTGTTGTGCTAAAAGATGTTGATAACTTGCAAAAGAGAAGGATATATTGTGTCAGCCTACATTTCCAACCTTTTACCCTAAGTATTTATTTCAGAACTCTCTTCCATTCATGTGGATCATTGTTTTCAAGCTGGTGCATATTTGCTTGTCTTATCTAAATGATCTTATTGAACATAAGCCCATCACTGCTTGATCAGGAGCCCCAAATGTAAAAACTGTAGAGATTCTTTACATTCAAAAGATAGGAAAAGCGTGCTTTAGAGCAGGAGTTTGCAAAATACAAATCTAGCCCAAACCTGTTTTTATCCATGAAATTAAAATAGCCATGTCCATTTGTTTACCTATGTCTGTGGCTACTCTCACAAAAGCCAAAAACACTAGCTATCCTGTTGCAGGAACCATTTGCAGACCTCTGGCTGAGAGAAATGAATTTATGTTCATACCTAGTTTTTCATAGAGTACACTGGCCTTCTCAAAGGTAGTACAGATAGTAGAATTATGAAAAATAAAATTTTAAGCAGAAAAAGTGTGTCTCTTTAATATTGAAAGGTAACATGCTTTCCTTCTAGGTTGAGAAATTTAAAAATTTTCAGTGAGCCTTTGCTGTCAAACTTTAAACTTAAATACTTACATTTGACAGTTTGATTTATTGAGGAGATAGAGGAAAATTGGAGTTACACCATCTTGTTCAGGGGCAATTTATCAATACTACAACATTAATTACGTTTGACTTGGAGTTTTCAAACTTTGTCCCTTGATCTTATTAGAGAGACTTAGATCTCACTAAATGACCTATTTCCTTTTTAATTCTCTTCACTTCAACTCTGAATAATTATGTTTAGTTGAGTCATAGTATTTGTCCACCAAGAATCTAAAGAAACTCAGTTTCTAATTTCTCCGTATAGCTTTATGAAGTAAAGAATATAGATAGATGGACTGCTCCCAAGACTGATTTTAAGGGAAAGTGAATTTTGATTCTTGAATACAAAGCTTGATTGGCGGCTGGACATCAGTGACTTATGCCTGTAATCCTAGCTACCTAAGAGGCTAAGATCTGAGGATCTTGGTTCAAAGCCACCTGGGCAGGAAAGTCCGTGGAACTCTTACCTCTGATTAGCTACCAAAGGAGGAGGAGGAGGAAGAGGAGGAGGAAGAAGAAGAAGAAAAGGAGGAGGAGCAGCAGCAGCAGCAGCAGCAGCAGCTAGAAGTGGAGCTGTGGCTCAAGTGTTTGAGCCAAAAAAAAAAGCTCAGGAATAGAGTCCAAGACCAATCCGCTGCCCCCTAAAAAAAGTGTGATTGTTCTTTAAAATTCCTTCTCCAGAACTGAATTTTTCTATGTATGTGTGTTCATGTTCTTGTCTCCTCTCTTTTTGGTTTCCGTTGGGCTCACTTCTTTGTCTTCCAGGCAGTAGCAGCAGCAGTAGTTCAGACTCCACATGTTCTGTCATAGAGAAACCTCTGGATAAGTTCTTGCCTAGTGAGTGGTAGCTCTTCAATTCTCTAACAGAGCTTGGGCTTTTCCATAATCCATGGGCTTCATTTGAGAAATGCTACACCGCTGCCTGTCATTTTGATGAATACATGTTGGACGTCCCAGTAGAACAAAGCATGTGACAACTCCCCACCCCTTTCATTGCTTCCTGTTAACCATAATTGTTGAAACATATGCTTGAGCTTATGTTTGAGACAATGGAAGAGAGATTCATGCTTCTGCAGTTGAGATAATGTAAAGAGAGTTAGTAAGCTGTATGAAAGAATATTTCTTATTTTTTATTTGTGTTAAACATTTTTAATTCTACTCAGTACAAAGGACATTTAACAACAGATCCTGAATGTCTAAAAGTACAAATTACATTTAGTGGTACATCTGTGCCCAGCACAGGGTACAGTTAGAAACATTTTACATCTTGGTGTCCACTTCTTAGCAGTGGCTTAAGATTGAATGCTCCCAAAGATGTGAAGTTTCTAGCAAGGAAATATCAATTGAATAGTATTTTATTTCAAATGGACATTTATCCTTATTTCTGACTTACCTGATAGATTTAAAAATTGTCTAAGATGTGATTAAAACTCACAATCACATGAAGAAATTTACAATGGATCTATCTAGATGTTCTTCAAACATAAAGGATTTTTTTTGTAAACCTCAATTAAGTTGAAATTATTTAATTTTATTTATCAGTATTTTATTTACAGAAGAAAAGGGAGATGATGCTTTTTTCTACCAGTTTGCAGCTTACTGTCTTTTAGAGCATTATCTATGTATTCACCTTCTCCAAAACTAATTTAAAAAATGTTTACTGTTCTTACTGTTTTAGCTTTCTAGAAGAAGAATTTCAAGAATATTAAAACTTTTTGTCTACTGATAATTCTTAAGCAAGTTTCCAAATCAATTCATTTCAAAGGATAATCTGCATTATATATGAAATTGCTGTAGAGACCCGGTAGAGGTGCAGTTTTGTAGACTGAAATGTGAGGAATGTCTGTCTGAGTATGAAACATCGTAACTCATTTTTCTATGTTAAAGCTTACCACTGTGAGAAGGTAGTTATGTGAAAGTAGGCTATCAATTCAAGAAAATTTAACTGCTGTTCACATATCCAGCATATAACCTTTTATTGGTGGTGACACGGATGTGTTGGTGAAGAGGTGGTTGTCCCAGCATGTGGTTGCTGTATGTAGCTGTATGTAACTGTGTGTTCATACCCTTCCTGTAAATATATGAATGACCTTTTAGGTGTCCCTTGCTTGAATCATCACTTGTCATTTACTTTTATAGATTCATTGTTATAATTGCCCTTGAGAGTCTATTAATAGGTTGAATGTAAGTTTGTTATTATACAGGTGTACTTCATTTTATGTATGTAACAAATGGGTTTTTTTCCTGGAAAAAAAAAAAGCTTATAAATCAAATTGGAAAACTCCAATACTTTGTGAGCCAGCTGTCCTTAAAAAGTCTTTGTTAAACTGGGCACCAGAGGCTCATGTATATAATCCTAGCTATTCAGGAGGCTCTCTGATCTGAGGATCATTGTTTGAAGCCAGCCCAGGTAGGAAAGTTTATGAGACTCTTATTTCCAATTACCCACCAAAAAAGCTGCAAGTGGAGCTGTGGCTCAAGTGGTAGAGCACCAATCTTGAGCAAAAAAAATTTTTTTAAAAAGCTCAGGGATAGTGCCAAGACCCTGAGTTCAAGCCCCAGGAACGGCACCAAAAAAAAAAAAATTCTTTGTTAAGTTGTTAATCAAGTAATATTTAGTGCAAATTGCTATAAACTAATTTGTTCATTTAGTTGTTTCAAAATTTTACTGTTGGGCTTTCTTAAAATGGTGGACACCTGTAATGGATCTTTATGTTTGAAGAAACATTGAATTGGGAAATGAATTTGGAAATGAACAATGTGGATTTCGTTACTTTTAATTTACTAGTTTTTGATATTGGCCTAATTCTCTGCTTTGCTGTCTTAGATGACTTGTCAGGTCTTCGCAGATTCCCAATTCCATGTCTGCCATTAGCATAACCACATGGTGCTGAGTTGCTCCATTTCCAGGGGTTGGGAGTCAGTGTAATCTCTACACTGAGTTATAATCTTAGACTAATCTTAACACTCTTGCTAAAATTCTACCTCTCACTGCATTGAATACGCTTTCTTTTTGTTTTTAAGTGAACGCTTTCAGTTTTGATAATGATTTGTTTTATTTCTACACTGACACTACAAAAGAATGCTATTATATACATTTTCTTTGTTTTACAAAGGAAATAATGTTTTCCTTTTTTTTCCCTCCTCATCTCTGTGCTCCTGTCTGCGATTTGCTTACCACTTCTTATTGCAAGATCAAGCAGGTTGGTGTGATTGATTTGCACTCCACTTGGTACAATTACTTACAAAGAACTTCACTAGCTAAGTA
Source organism: Dipodomys merriami (assembly GCF_024711535.1). Taxonomy (NCBI): domain Eukaryota; kingdom Metazoa; phylum Chordata; class Mammalia; order Rodentia; family Heteromyidae; genus Dipodomys; species Dipodomys merriami. The sequence continues at coordinate 1,289,598 of NW_027206002.1, read as the reverse complement.
CATTATGCTTTCAATTTTTAATTTTTTTTACAAGGTAAGTATTTATATTTTGTATTGTTAAAAAACACTTTCAACTTTAAAATTTTGTTTTTTAAATTCTTACAGACTCATTAAATCAAATTCTGGAAATACAAATGTAATTTGACTTTCAAACACTTTCTCCTTTTTTTTTTTTTTGATGGTTGTAGGGCTTGAACTCAGAACATGGGTGCTGTGTCCCTGAGCTCTCTTGCTCAATGCTAGTGCTCTACAACTTTGAGACACATCTCGACTTCTGGTTTTAGAGTGGCTAATTAGAGATAAGACTCTCATGGCCTGGGCTGGCTTTGAACCACAATCCTCAGATCTCAGGCTCCTGAGTAGCTAGGATTACAGGTGTAAGCCACCAGTACCCAGCCATTTTCCTCCATTTTTAAGAGTCAGGTGCCTGTTGCCTAATTCAGTTCTCACTCCCTTGAAGTTCCTCCCTGGCTCTCCCTTGCCAGTTAACCCTCACAGTTTTACTCAGCATAGGATAAAGAGCAACTGAAGGGTTTACTAATTCTATTTGGCTTGATTAAATACTCTGTGGCTCTTAACATTATCTCTTAGACTATATTTGTCTGAAATTTTGTGCTAAATTTTATCAGGTGGTTTTAGAAAATGAAGGGTTTTTTTTGTTTATGATTTTTTTCTTTACTGATTCATTTGATTGATATAAAGAGTTTGTTTGCTTGTCTTTTTTTTTTTTTTTTTGTAGCAGGTATTGAGACCAAGGGCCTTGTGTGTGCTTGGCAAGTGCTCTGCCACTAAGCCTTCCCTTTTTATCTTAAAAGAATACATAAGTTGCGGCTGGGAAGGTGGGTGGCTCAGTGGTAGAGTGCTTACCTCACATGCATGAGCCCCTAGGTTTGATTCCTCAGCACCACATAAACAGAAAAAGCCGGAAGTGACACTGTGGCTCAAATGGTAGACTGCTAGCCTTGAGGGCCCAGCCCAGACTTCAAGGCCCACGACTAACAAAAAAAAAAAAAAAGAATACCTATGTGCTAGGCATCAGTGTAATCCTAGCTACTCAGGAGGCTGAGATCTGAGGATCGTGGTTCAAAGCCAGCCTGGGCAGGAAAGTCATGAGACTCTTATCTTTAATTAACCATTGGAAAACTGGAAGTGGCGCAGTGGTTCAAGCGGTAGAGCATTCACCTTGAGCTGAAGAGCTAAGGGACAGCGCTCAAGCCCAGAGTTCAAGCCCCACAACTGACCAAAAAAAAAAAAAAAAAAACAATGAGTCAGGTGCCAGTGGCTCATATCTGTAATACTAGCTATTACAGAAGCTAAGATCTAAGGATCAGGGTTCAAAGCCAGCCTCGGCAGGAAATTCTATTGAGACTCTAATATCCAATTAATCATCTAAAGCTGGAAGTGGAGCTGTGACCTTGAGCTAAAAAAAGCTCAGGGACCTGAGTTCAAGCCCAGGACCATAGTGGGGGCAAAAAAGAAAAAGCATGTGCTCTATTCTCTCATTTGAGGAACCAAAATCCTTTTAAGGTTGAGATAGCAGGTCCTCTTCTGCGCTCCCAGAGTGCAGAATTCTCCCTGAGTCCCTGTGCCCCTAGATTAAAGCATCCTGAGGATTCTAACAGGTCTCTTCCCCTCTGAAGGCTAAAGCCTCCATCATCCAAGTGAACAAAGGATAAAAAACAAACCAACAAACAAGTAATTTTTAGGGATGCTTGTTTTTACATGCCTGGGTAGGAAGTTGGTATATATTTAGCTTAAAATGTTATTCAAAGACATAATAATTTGTCAGCATGATGTTGGCTGACATAGTAAATTATTTCAATAACATGTTACAACTACCCTAGCTACCTATTCATGTTGTCTTCATGAAGATAATAGAGTAGTAACATTTTTGCTGCTAAAGCATAAGTTTGGAAAAATGGTTTTGCATTCCTAATGTAATTCATGGAATAAGTTAATTCTTCAAGAGGCATGCATTTTTATATTTCTGCACATAAAATCTTTTTATTTTACTGCCTTTTAATGGATTTTGAAACTATGATTTTAGCTACTAACAAAACAAAACCCTAAAAGCCTAAAAGTGCTTGTATTCATATGTTGATCCCAGTATTTCCTCTATCCTACTAATATTCCATATATATATATATACATATGTATATGGATGAATGTTTCAGCATATTTTCTACTTTTCTTTAAATATTTTGTAACTCAGGTGGAAGCCTTTTAACATGCATGTACTTTCTATAAATCTAAACTTACACTTTTCTCCTTCATATTTCTAAGAAATGGTATTATTTTCATTATTGTTATTCGACAGTATTGAGGTTTGAACTCAAAGCCTCACACGTGCTAGGCAGATGTTCTGCCTCTTGAGACATTCTGTCAGCCTCTTTGGGAGTTGGTTAATTTTGAGATAGACTCTCATTTTGCATCTGGGCTGGCCTGGATTGTGATACTTCTTTTTTTTTCTTTTTTGGGGGGCAGGTCCTGGGCTTGAACTCAGGACCTGGGTGCTGTCCCCGAGCTCCTTGTACTCAAGGCTAGTGCTCTACCACTTGATCCACAGCTCCACTTCAGGCTGGATTGTGATTCTTCCATGCTTCTGCTCACACTACCACACCCAGCCATTGGTTGAGATGAAATCTTTGAACTTTTGTTTTCTTTTTTTGGCCTGCCTGGCCTTAAACAGTAGTCCCTTGATCTCTCCCAAAGCTGCTAGGATTACAGGCTTAAGCTAGCACATTCAGCAAGAAGTCATATTATGGATGGGAAATCCTTTCTAAGAATTCATTGACAATAGGAATTAAATCACTTGTAAGGATTATTTTTTTAGCAATGTATTTCAAAAGGTTTAATACAAGGAACTGTGAACAATGAATCAATAGAATCACATCCGGACTTGGAATGCAATGAATCACACCATACCAAAGCATGAACCTGGATCAGTGCTTTTACTTACTTTTTAGATTGTTTCGTGGCTTATGTTTTGTTTTAAAATTGTAGTTCTGTACAAATGAAGGTAATCTCTTTTAAACCCTTAAGATTTCTTATATATTGTCTTAAGGAGTTTAATTGTTCCTTTCATGATTCCTGAAAGAGTATATTCATATGTATCTTCAAAATTATTTTTCAGGTATTTTTCTTTTTATCAGCAGAGGTTAGATTCTGGGTGGAGATATTAACAATTGAAGAAACCACTTGACTTTGTATTTAATTACCAGGAAAAACTAACCAAAAACTCACGTTGCAATTTTTTTTGCCTATGTATTATTTTGGATATACAAATTTGCTTTTTTTGTGGCTTTCTTACTAATTGTTCTTTTCTTATTTTTCTGCACGATTATTTTGCTTCTCTTTCACTGATTTTTTTGTTGTTGTTCTTAAGTACTACTGCACCAAGTGGGCAACAGTTTGAACATATTTAGGATCATAATAAATAGAAGTGAGAAATAATACTGTTTTAGGGGCTGGGAATGTGGCTTAGTGGTAGCATGCTTGCCTAGCATGCATGAAGCCCTGGGTTCGATTCCTCAGTACCACAGACATAGAAAAAGATGCAAGTGGCACTGTAGCTCAAGTGGTAGAGTACTAGCCTTGAGCAAAAGAAGTTTAGGGATAGTGCCCAGGCCTTCAGTTCAAGCCCCAGGCCTGGCCAAAAAAAAAGAAAGAAAGAAAGAAAGAAAGAAAAAGGTAAACTACCTATTGGTTTTGTATGATTGCGTATAGACAGGCAGGTCTATATGGAAGATAATTTGCGTGTCTGAAACACTGAATGGATTTATTGATTGTGGCAATTAAATGACTCAAATAGGTAAAAAGAAAGTTTCCCCAGATAAGATGGTTGAGATGCAAGCAAAAATTGACGAAGAGAGAAAAGCACTTGAAACAAAACTTGACATGGAAGAAGAAGAAAGAAACAAGGCTAGAGCTGAATTAGAGAAACGGGAAAAAGATCTTCTTAAAGCTCAGTGAGTATCATTGAGTTGGGATGGATTTACAAATCTCCCTAGTGTCTTTTGTTGGATTTGTAAGTAGAAAATAGAATAATAGTTAAAAGCTTGATAGTTGTCTCCAGTCATGGGTGGAAAGTCCAATGTACGTTGTACATTTCTAAACATTAAATCTGTTTTAACTAATCTCTGTGTGGGAGGGGAAAATACTCATGAGTTCAAATCATAGTTCAGTAATGAACTTAATAATATTACACAGTGGTATAATTTGGTAGAGATGCCACATAAATTATATTGCTACTTTGAAATTATACACCCAAATTCTTACTGAATTTTGGAAAATATTAGCAGAAACAATAGATAATCAGTGAGTTTAGAGTATTCTCATTTTAATTAATAGACAAGAACATCAGTCTTTGCTGGAAAAATTATCTGCCTTGGAGAAGAAAGTAATTGTTGGTGGTGTTGATTTGTTGGCCAAAGCTGAGGAGCAAGAGAAACTTCTTGAAGAATCTAATATGGAGTTAGAAGAGAGGAGGAAAAGAGCAGAGCAGCTTCGCAGAGAGCTTGAGGAAAAAGAGGTAATATGACTTTTTGGTAAGTTTAATAATTTTTCTAATTAACTCTTCCAGTGAAAAAGCCAAATATCCATAATCTTAATGACAATCTTAAGCAATTTATGGATTTGTTTCAATATATTAGTTATGAAACATTGTGCCTGGGTATAGTGATCCATTCCTGTAATCCCAGCTGCTCAGGAGGGAGAGATCAGGAGGACCACAGCTAAGGCAAAAAGTTATAGAGAAGACTCCCCTCCCATTCAACCAACAAACCAAACATGCTTATCATCCCAGGTACTGGAGAGGAGAAAAAGGTAATGGTTTAAGGCTAGTCCAAGCTAAAAGACAAGATCCTATCTGGAAAAATAACTAAAGCAAAAAAGGCATGGCTCAAGAAATAGTGCGCCTACGTAACAAGTGGGAGGCTCTGAGTTCAAACTTCAGTACCACAGGCACACAAAAGTAGTAAGCCGGGCGCCAGTGGCTCATGCTTGCCATCCTGGCTACTCAGGAGGCTGAGATCTGAAGATCATGGTTCAAAGCTAGCCAGGGCAGGAAGCTCCATGAAACTCTTACTCCAATAAACTACTAGAAAACTGGAAGTGGTGCTGTGGCACAAGTGGTAGAGCGCTCGCCTTGAGCTGAAGAGTTCAGGGACAGCGCCCAGGCCGAGAGCTCAAGCACCACGACCCACCAAAATAAAGTAGTTACTACACACACACACACGCACGCGCGCACGCACGCACGCACGCGCGCACGCACGCACGCACGCGCGCAGCGCAGGCGTGCACGCGCATATATACATATATATATATTTTTTAAGTGACTTAACAAAGGAAATTATTCTAAAGTTTACCGATTTTTATCATAGCAAGAACGTTTGGATATTGAAGAAAAATATACCAGTTTACAAGAAGAAGCACAGGGAAAGACCAAGAAATTAAAGAAAGTGTGGACTATGCTGATGGCTGCAAAATCAGAGGTTGGTACATGTCAGTATTAAATAATCTCTAAATGTCTTAGAAATTACTGCTGATGTACTTCTGAATTTTGAAACAGTGCCTTTGATTAAGCTCCATTAAGAGCCGGTGGCCAGTGGCTCACGTCTGTAATCCTAGCTACTCAGGAGGCTGAGATCTGAGGATCGCACTTCAAAGCCAGCCTGGTCAGGATAGGCTGTGAAACTCTTATCTCTAATAAACCACCAGAAAACTGTAAGTGGTACTGTGGCTCAAGTGGTAGAGTGCTTGCCTTGAGCTAAAGAGTTGAGGGACAGCACTCAGGCCCAGAGTTCAAGCTCTATAACTGACAAAAAAATCCATTAAGAACCCCTGGATGGGCCAGGCGCTGGTGGCTCATGCCTATAATCCTAGCTACTCAGGAAACTGAGATCTGAGGATCACAGTTCAAAGCCTGTCTGTGAGACTCTTAGCTCCATAAACCACCAGAAAACTTCAAGTGGCACTGTGGCTCAAGTAGTAGAATGCTCACCTTGAGCTGAAGAGCTGGGGGATAGTGCCCAGGCCCAAAGTTCAAGCCCCACAGCCAACCAAAAAGAAAAAAAAAAAAGGAACACCTGCATAACCCCTGCATAATGTGTATTTACTATTTTCGCGTCAGGAAAGTTTCTTCATCTCTCCTTTAATTATGAAAGCTGCCTTTGCTCGGTACAATAACCTAGGCTGGCAGTTCTCTCAGGACTTGAATACATCATTCCATGCCCTCCCCGTTCTTAGAATTTCAGTGGAGAAATCTACTTTTATTCTAATGTTGTATCCTGCAGTGAGTTGTCTCTTTATCAATATATGAAGTGACTTTTGTCTTTTTTGACTAATTTTGGTTTGAATCTGCATTGTCAGATATGAATACAGCTACTTCTGCTTGAATCTAGGCTCCATTGCTTAGAAAATACTTTTCCAGCTGGGTGCAGGTGGTTCACGCCTGTAATCCTTGCTACTTACTCACTGTAATAAGCCTGTGCTTGTTTTTGCCCATGAGGTGCATTTCTGCTAGGCAACAAATGATTGGATCTTGTTTAGTAATCTAATCCTCCAGTCCTTGTCTTTTAATTGGAGAATTAAGACCATTTACATTTGGTGTTATTATTGAAAGTTGTAGTAATTCATTTTGCTATTTTTGTTATGCTGTTTCCTTCCTAGTCCTCATTTGCTTATTTGCTCATCTGAAATGTATTCTTTTCCATATTTTCATGGTTATGTTTGTCTTCCTTTTTGAATAAAGGGGTCCCTTAAGTATCTTCTTCAGTGGCGACCCAGTGGTCATGAGTTTCTTTAGTTTGTATCATGGGAAGATGTTATTTTTCCTTCAATTAGGAAGGATATGCTTACAGTTTATTTGTTTATTTACTTATTTAGCCAGTCCTGAGGCTTAAACTCAGGGACTGAGCACTTTCCCTGAACCTCTTTTCACTCAAGGCTAGCACTCTATAGCTTGAGCCACAGCACCACTTCTGGCCTTTTCTGTTTATGTGGTCCTGAGGAATTGAACCCAGGGCTTTGCGCATGCTAGGCAAATACTCTACCACTAAGCCACATTCCCAGTCCCCTGCTTACAATAAAGAAAATGTTTATCAGAGGTGTCATTTTAAGTATTATCTATTAAGCTAATTTAATAACCTGAAATAGTGATAGTGTTGCTCTATATGTTTTCCATACTGACAAAATAACCGTTCAACTTTTTTGTCCATTATTTTGGGTGAGCTCTCATAGGACCTCATAGACAAGTGATCTATGTCAAGTAAAACTGTCCTTATTTGCTCATAACATTTTCATGAATTTTCTGGCAGATGGCTGATCTCCAACAAGAACATCAGAGGGAAATTGAAGGCCTACTTGAGAACATTCGGCAACTTAGCCGGGAGCTTCGGCTTCAGATGCTAATTATTGATAACTTTATACCTCAGGATTACCAGGTAAGGGAAAAGGTCTCTGTGATATTAGATCACTTACTGGGGCTGCGGAACAAGGAAATGTAATTCTTAATTTAATTAATGCTGTCTATTTACATTCAATTATCTATAACATTTTCTTGAACAAATACTACCATATTTTATCTCAGTTATTTACTTTCTTAATATATAATTTTTTATTTTTTTTTTTTTGGTCATAGAGCTTCAACTCTCGGCCTGGGCACTGTCCCTGAGCTCTTCAGCTCAAGGCGAGTGCTCTTCCACTTGAGCTACAGCACCACTTCTGGTTTTCTGATGGTTAATTGGAGATAAGAGTCTCATGGACTTTCCTGCTCAGACTGTCTTTGAACCATGATCCTCAGATCTCAGCCTCCTGAGTAGCTAGGCTTACAGGCCTGAACCATTGGCACCTGGCTTATAATTCTCTTTTTGAGAATATTAAGTATTTAAATAGAGTTTCTCAGCCCTTTGGAGGAACTCAGATTCATGTAAATGCAGTCAGAATCAAGGTGTAGGTACTGTTCATTCATCCAGCACCCTATATCATGTACATAGGAAAAGCAGAACTTCATGCTAGCTAGTTCTCCCTGCCCATGGATGCTAATTCCTTCTCACGTGTGTGTATAGTCAAATAGACATAACACAGAATTTACCATTTGAAGTACACAGTTGAGCAACCTGAAGTACATATATGTTGTTACTCACCCGTCACCAGCATTCATCTCTAAAAGGTGTTAATTCTGGATAGTAGCATAATTTTAGCATCTTCTTTTTTAGTCAGCATTTCTGTTTTTTAGTTCATTTTAATAAACTTTAAAATATTTTTAAAATATCTATCTTGAATCTTAATACAGCTTTTAGAAATTGTCTGAAAAAATTTCCTTTGGACCTGAGACAAACAATTTACTTGAGTGTCTAGCACACTCATTATTGGTCCTTGGATAATCTGCTTTTGTTTAGTTACTTACTTGGTAGTGAACTTATCATATGCACAAAGGCTACTTTTACTCAAATGGTTCCACCACCCTCTTCCTCAGTTTGCCTTTTCTAACCTAGCACACTTATCATCATGATCACAGGTTCTTATATTCTTGCTTTATTTTTCTTGTAGTTTAATGCTGCCTACATATATTCCTAAGAAATACATATTTAAAAATGGATAAGAAAGTATCATGCAGTTTGTGTGTGGACTTACCTTTTTTAGCTAACACTATAGTTCTATAAATACTTCATATTTGACATATCAGTAGTGTTAATAGACTATCTTTGACTTTTTTTTTTAAAGGAAATGATTGAAAACTATGTGCATTGGAATGAAGACATAGGGGAATGGCAGCTAGTGAGTATTCTTCATCCTTTCCTGGAATCTTCTTGGAGCACTCCTGCGGACTAGAGACTGTGCTCTGGGGGTGGGAGGTGGTCCAGAGGATGAGCCAGATTCCTGTGTATGGAAGGCATGGAGGATGCTTTTCTCACTAACTAACACAGACTCCCGCTAGTAGAAATGGTCTGGTTCAGGAGTTATGTGGGACCAAAGGGCCTCTGAATTCCTTTCTGCCTCAGCATCCAAGTTAACATCTTACTAGTGAAATGTCAGGATACCTCACAGCAAATTCGTTGAATAAAGGTATTTCTTCCCCCCCTTTTCCTTTTTTTATTTATTTTTAAAGAAATGTGTCGCCTACACAGGAAATAACATGAGGAAGCAAACTCCAGTACCTGATAAAAAGGAGAAAGATGTAAGACTTCTTTTTTATTACCATATTACAATTGTTTCTTGATATGAATGTGGGTCATTATGGTTGAGTTACCAGCCTGGCACCTGCTAGTCAGTTGTGCTAAACAGAGTGGTGGGCTAAACAGTGGGAATGAAGGGAGGGGTGGATTTAGTACAGTTGTGCTCATAGTCAGGCTTATCATGAGGGTGTACTAATCATTTCTGACACAGGAATGACCTGAGTAGACTCTAAGGCCTCTCTTTACCACCTCTGTGGGTCATGGTGAGAGAGTTGCACATGTCTGCCTTCTTTCCACAGGTAGTTCTAGTTACAGGACATTAAGAGGTAGGACCAGCGTGAGAAGAAACAGCAGTGTTTTTTCCTCATAACAGAGGAAATGTATGGTGTGTTAGGGCTTTTGATTCACTTAACTTGGTGAATACATTGTAGATTTGGGATAAGAATATATATTTAACCAGGCACCAGTGGCTTACGCCTGTAATCCTAGCTACTCAGGAGGCTGAGATCTGAGGATCACGGTTCAAAGTCAGCCCAGGTAGGAAAGTCCGTGAAACTCTTATCTCCAATAAACCACCAGAAAACCAGAAGTGGCGAGGTAGCTCAAGTGGTAGAGTACTAGCCTTGAGCTGAAGAGTGCAGGGACAGCGCCCAAGCCCAAGCCCCATGACCGACAAAAAAAAAAAAAAAAAAAAGAATATATATATTTTAAAATTTATTTTATTTTTATTTTTTTGGTCGGTTGTGGGGCCTGAACTCTGGGCCTGGGTGCTGTCCCGCAGCTCTTCAGCTCAAGGTGAGCACTCTACCACTTGAGCCACAGCGCTACTTCCAGTTTTCTGAGTGGTTTATTGGAGATAAGAGTCTCATAGACTGGGGCTGGGAAGGTGGCTCAGTGGTAAAGCGCATGCCTTGCATGCCAGAGGTCCTGGGTTCGATTCCTCAGCACCACATAAGCAAAAAGAAAAAAGCCGGAAGTGTTGCTGTGGCTCAAGTGGTAGAGCGCTAGCTGAAGAGCTGAGGAACAGCACCCAGGCCCAGAGTTCAGGCCCCATGACCGGACCCAAAAAAACAAAAAAACAAACGAAGAGTCTCATGGACTTTCTTGCCCAGGCTGGCTTTGAACCCTGATTCTCACCTCTCAGTCTCCTGAGTAGCTAGGATTATAGGCGTGAGCCACCAGCGCCTGGCCTTGAATATATTTTTAGAGGTTTATTTGTTTTGTTTTGTTTGTTTTCTCTGTTCTGTGGCTTTCTGCTGGATGTTTGTTTGTGTCTTCTCCCAAATCTGGTTGAACTCTTTCCTATGAGAGCCTTGTGTTTGTTTCTTCCCTTTAGCCCTTTGAAGTAGACCTTTCCCATGTGTATCTTGCCTATACCGAGGAGAGTCTACGTCAGTCTTTGATGAAATTAGAAAGGCCACGGACTTCAAAGGGGAAAACGAGGCCAAAGACAGGGAGAAGGTAAGGACTGTCTTTTTTCTTCTTCTTTTTGTTTGTTTGTTTTTTTGGGGTCTGGTAGTGGGGCCTGAACTCTGGGCCTGGGCGCTGTCCCTCAGTTCTTCAGCTCAAGGCTAGTGCTCTACCACTTGAGCCACAGCACCACTTCCGGCTTTTTTCTTTTTGCTTATGAGGTGCTGAGGAATGGAACCCAGGGCCTCAGGCATGCAAGGCAAGTGCTCTACCACTGAGCCACCTTCCCAGCCCTTCTTTTTGACAGTAGTAGTATTTGAAGTTAGGGCCTCCCACTTGACAGGAGGCACTCTTCCACTGAAAAGTCTGTCCAGAACTGGCCTGGAACCACAGTACTCCAGATCTCAGGCTTCTACATAGCTGAGATGACAGGTACATATCCCAGACCAGGTATTGGTTGAGAAGGGAGCTCTTTCAACCAAGCCTGGCTTCAAACTGCAATCCTCCTGAATTTAGCCTCCCAAGTAGATTACAAGCATAAGCCACTGGTGCCTGACCAGGACTGTCCTTTGAATCCCATAAAATGATGCTTTGAGATATTCTGTTTAGACATATTTAAAGAAAATTAAGATTTAGTTAACGTGACAGATACTTTGGCCAATATGTTAAAAATCGAATACCTCATTAGCGATGATTTGGCTAAGTAAGAACACCTTCCAACTTCTTTAGCCTTCCTAAGAAACAGAATTTACTTTCATTCCCTTTGTTCTTTCCAAATATATAATGAATCAACTATCTCATTTAATTTTGTAATACTGTCACTAATTCTTCTAGTAAGACATTAGTTTGTCTGGTTATATTCCCCAAACACTATATGCAATTAATTAGGTTTTCTGACATAAACATTACCCCCACAAACCTTGGTTTCCTAGGTCACAAGTTAAGGAAAATTTCTCTGAAAATCTTTCCTTTCATCTGGGCACTGTTTTTGAATATTGGATAGTATACATATATCATCATATAAGTTAGGATAATCTATTTCTGTAAGAAATAGGGTTATTTCTTCTCTCCTTTTCCTACATGAAGTTCTGTCTTATGTATTTAAGCTGATTCCAAGACTTTGAAGCTCCTGAAATAGTAGAAATCATCTTTTTTCCATATTTTGAGTTTATGTACTTTTGAGTTAGATGTAGGTGAAGTTGTATTTTTTTGTGTGGCACAAGCTAATAGATAATACCTAACATTTACAAATTTGAGAAAGTTTAAGAGTAGGGACAATCTGTTGTATATTAAAAGTATATACATTTAAAAAAAAACCTTAAAAGGATATACATTTTTGCTTTGGTTAACGTTTAGATGAAGGGTTAACATTTTTACATGGGGGGGGGGGGTCGGGGAGGATTGGGTAGGAGGCGGGGGGAGGATGGAAAGGGATGGGAAGGGGAAACAAAGGAGGAGGCTACAATGCTTGATAAGAAATGTACTCATTATCTTGCCCATGTAATTGTAACCCCTCTGTACAGTATTTTCACAATAAAAAGAAAAAAAGAAAAAAATGTAAAAAACAAAACGAAACATTTTTACATACCAACAGAAGGTACATGTGTCATATTAAGCAATGAAGCAGATCAATTTGAAGAAACAAGCTTTTAAATCTATCTTTTACTTTTCTTTTTCTTTTTTTTTGGGGGGGGGGTCCAGTTGTGGGCCTGAACTCTGGGCCTGGGCGCTGTCCCTCAGCTCTTCAGCTCAAGGCTAGCGCTCTACCACTTGAGCCACAGCGCCACTTCCAGCTTTTTTCTTTTTGCTTATGTGGTGCTGAGGAATCAAACCCAGGGCCTCAAGCATGCAAGGCAAGCGCTCTATCACTGAGCCACCTTCCCAGCCCTTATCTTTTACTTTTCTACTTTGAATAGAGATACTTTCACCTCAGTTCTGTAGTTTGTGAGAAAAAGGAAAGTTCAGGTGTGATATTAAATGTTGCGGCAGCTGACCACCCAAGTACAGGAGAAATGTAGGCAGGAGAAGGGGAGGGGGCAAGCTGGGGAGCAGCGTGGTCTAAAGTGGGAGGGAGGCTGCCATTCTGTTTCTGGTTAGTTCAGGGAGTAGAGAGAAGGCTCATTGTTGGATCTGGACTTTTCTTTTTTCTTTTTCTTTCTTTTTTTTCTTTTTTTTTTTTGGTTGGTGGGTCGTGGGGCTTGAACTCTGGGCCTGGGCACTGTCCCTCAGCTCTTCAGCTCAAGGCTAGCGCTCTACCACTTGAGCTACAGCACCACTTCTGGCTTTTTCTGCTTATGTGGTGCTGAGGAATCGAACCTAGGGCCTCATGCATGTGAGGCAAGCTCTCTACCACTGAGCTACCTTCCCAGCCCTTAAGTACACTTCTTGTTGAACATAGATGTTTAACTTTGTAGACCTGAAACAAAACATTGGAAGTTTGGATACAGCTTCCATAGCGCTCACTTTAAGCCAGTGTACTTTTGTTGAGTTTCACCTAAAAAGAATATGTGTAGGGGGGCTGGGAAGGTGGCTCAGTGGTAGAGCGCTTGCCTTGCATGTATGAGGCCCTAGGTTCGATTCCTAAGCACCACATAAGCAGAAAAGAAAAAAAAGCCGGAAGTGGCATTGTGGCTCAAGTAGTAGAGCACTAGCCTTGAGCTGAAGAGCTGAGGGACAGTGCCCAGGCCCAGAGTTCAGGCCCCACGACTGGACCCCCTAAGAATATGTGTAGGCCAACAGTATATGAGCTAGACCCAGCATCTCCATATGTTAGAGTTAGCCTACTGTATTATGAAAAATGTAGAAAGCAAACATACAATAATTTTTTTGTGTGCCAGTCCTGGAGCTTGAACTCAGGGCCTGGCCACTGTCTGTTAGTTGTTGCTTTTTTTTTAAATACAATTTTATTGTTCTTATTAAGAGGGTATACAGAGGAGTTACCGTTCTATAAGTCAAGTAATGAGGACAGTTCTTTTCAGACAATGTCACCCCTTTCTTCACTCTCGCCCATCTCTTAGCTTGCTCAGGGTTAGCACTCCACTACTTGAACCACAGCTCCAATTCTAGCTTTTGGGTGATTAATTGGAGATAATCTCATGGACTTTCCCGCCTAGGTCGGCTTCCAACTGCAATCTCGTATCTTAGCCTCCTGAGTAGCTAGGATTACAGGCATGAGCCCTAGCACCCAGTTAATAAATAGTTCCTTGATACTATATTATATTACATGATACGTTCAATGTGGTATGTGGTATTCATTAAGAGAAACACATAATTCAACATGCTGGGCAAGACTGCAGTATATCCAACAGCATCTCCATCAGTCTCTATGGAGACATTTATGTGACCTGTTACATCAGATGATTTGGGTCTCCATCTTTTATTGAATCCACCTGTACACACATACCCAGATGCGTTATCAAGGGATTCAGTTGGTTAACATGTAGCTCACTTAGTCTTGCTTTCTTGGCTAGGCCAGTTTGGAAGTTATCATTTGTCTAATTCCTACTTGGCATACTGGGGGCATTGTCTTCTACCCATTCTCAGTGACCTTCTCCTCCCCTGAAAAAGTGACCACTTATTAATCTTGGACAAATATGTGGAACACTAGCCTACATCTATACCCGGGAGCACTTTGTATTTGCAACTACAGAATAAAGTATTTGTATTTCAGCCTTTTGGGAAAGCACTCATGTTTTCTTTTTCTCTTCTCCAAACAGAAAGCGTTCTGCAAAACCTGAGGCCGTAATCGATTCTTTACTTAAGTAAATGTTACAGACTTAAAAGTCACAATAAAAATTAGTGATATTCTCATGCCTGGACAAACTCTTTAATTAAAACAGTGAAGACTTCTGTGTGATTTCAAATAGTGGAAGCTGTAAATCATGGAGTAAGACTGGAAATAACAATTTGCCTAATACCTTGTAGACCATATATTCTAATATCAGATATTAAAGTTGTACAACTGGTGAGTGTTTAATCTGTTATATTCCTCTTCAACTAGACTAAGCCAGCAAGTTAGGTGAGCAGTTCTCATGGAAAGTTTAAGTGGCTGTGTAAATCTGTTAGCTATTTACTCAACTACTGTATACTTAGAAAACAAATTTCAAAATAGAAAAAAAAAAGTGTGTCCTGTTTTGCACATAGAAAGTAGCAGGTACAATTTTCCTGGGTTGCACTGTTCTATGTGAATATTTGAGCTACATACACATCTAAAAAATAGCTCTGTCCAAACGTTGATCCGATTGGCCTGTTAAAGTATTCTACAATTCTATAATAACATTCTGTATTGTAAGGATGAAATGGCTGATTTTTTGAACTCCCATAGAACATTTTATAATTCAAAAAGTCAGTCTTGTAAAAACCAAAGTTGAAGCCTGAAAATATGGCTCAAGTTGTAGAGTGCGAAAATGTAGCTCAAGTTGTAAAGTGTTTTCCTACAACCCTAGATCCCACCTCTTCAAAATAAGAACCAACAGAAGTTGAGAATGTGCATAGTCAAACAGAAAGACAGCTTTTTAATCTTTTGCCTTTAAAACATTTTTTTTTTTTTTTGCTAGTCTTGGAGCTTGAACTCAAGGGCTGGGGACTATCCCTGAGCCTCTTTTGCTCAAGGCTAGCACTGTGACACTTGAGCCACAGTGCCACTTCTGGCTTTTTCTGTTGATATGGTACTGAGGAATAGAACCCAGGGTTTTATGCATGCTAGGCAAGCACTCTACCACTAAGCCACATTCCCAGCCCTTATTTTATTTTTTATAAAAAAGAAAGAATTCTTCCCTGATTTTTTTGTTAATTAACCCAGTTAGACTTCTCAAAGTGAAATTATATTCATAGTAAAATAAGTTGTAATAGGTATTTTTGTTGTTTTGTAAGAGTTATTTTACTCTTGAACCACTTAGTATTATGTTTTGTCAGTTTAATATTATATGATCAGTTCCAAACACATAGATTGCAAAGGTTTTGAGACTTTACAGTTAGGATTTACTACATCTCATCATAACAAGTTTAGATAAATATTGGTTTGTAATTACAGAGCTGTGTATAGCATAGGGGTGAATGAGATGGTGAAAATGTCCATAAACTTCAAGTATGTACAGTACTAAATGTATGTGTGTAGTGAGTATTTGCGGGATAATTAGGATTGCATTTCAGTAGCATCATTTTCCTAGTGGTATGTATGATAGAAGTTATAACTGTTCTCTGTGGAGCCCTGTATAGGCCCTGTGAAAACTTGACATGATTATGTGTCTTGTAAAGGGTTTATATGAGCAGAATATCTTGTAATTGTAAACTAACTTACTTTCTTTCTCGTTTCTTTTCTTTCATTCTTTCGTTCATTCGTTCTCTTTTTTTTTTTCCTTTGGTCAGTTGTGGGGCTTAAACTCAGGGCCTGGGCACTGTTCCTGAGCTAGCTAGTTGCTCAAAGCTAGCACCTCCACCACTTTGAACCATAGCTCCATTCTCATGGACTTTCCTACTTAGGCTAGCTTAGAACTATGAACCTCAGATCTCAGCCTCCTGAGTAGCTAGGATTACGGGCATGAGCAACCAGCACCTGGCTAGTTGTAAACATTTTTGATGATACACATTTAATTCTGTTGCTGTTCAGAGATCTTAGTTTTCGCAGTAGGAAAAAAATTCCATGTTTCTGGTTTATGTTAACAATTGATTTAACAAGAAAGGAGTAGTTTGTGAATTGTTTAAAACATCAGAGAAATGTGAACCAGTAGGTTAGATTATTTTTTTCTAAGTGTCTTTGTTGCAAATTTCAAAAATAAGAGTAAAAATATCAAGAAATTTCTCAGAACAGCCTACTTCAGAAATCATTTTGTTTTTGTTTGTTGGTTTGTTTGTTTGGTTTTGAGGCAGGTTCTTGATATATAGCCCAGTCTGGTCATGACCTCACAGCCGTTCTGCCTCAGTCTCCCAAGCACTGGGATTTCAGGACCTGCACCAGCATGCCCAGCAGTAATTTTGTTTTAAATATTTATGTTAGAACTGATTATACTAGATAGAAATGAATTACTCATTTTTATTGAAATACCAAAATTAGGTATTTGAGCCAGGCCTGGAGATCCATTTAAAAACTATAGTATTCATTTAGCTCTAATGAATTGTAGCAGCTCTGTGGCTTCTTCACATTGATTATGTCTCTGTCCACAAATGAAATTTTAGAAACTTCAGTATTGTTTTCATGAATGGTTTAGATAAGTGAATTTGTTCCATGTTTGAAATAGATGTGCAGATTTGAAATGAATGGTACATTCATATAAATAGGTTATTGATAAGCGTTTTTCTTTAATTTAAATGGTAATATTTATTTATTAAGAGGAATTTTGGTCGAATGTTGTTGGGTTCTGTTGCGTGTTCTTCAATAAACTATGTAATTGCATGGACAAATGGGCCACTAAAATATAATATTCCCTTTTTTGGTATAAATTCTTGGGAAGGTTAATTAAGAACTTAAGATTAATTAATTATTAATTAAGTCCAGGGATCTATTTGACAAACTCACTTTCTGAAAAAAAAACCTTTTTAAAGCAAAGAATGTTATTACTCTGTGGGAGTATGAGTAATACTTTATCTGCAACATGTTGTTTTAAATTATGGTTTGGGATTTATTTGTTTTGTTTTGTCAGTTATGGGGCTTGTGCTGTCCCTGACTGCTTTTAGCTCAAGACTAGTGCTCTATCACTTTGAGCCACAGTTCTACTTCTGGTTTTCTGGTGGTTATCTGGAGATAGGAGTCTCATCGGGACTTTTTTTGCCAGCATTGGCTTTGAACTGTGATCCTCAGATCTTAGCCTCCTGAGTAGTTAAGATTACAGGCAAGAGCCACCAGTGCCTGGAAATTGGTTTTGTTTTGTTTTGTTCTTCTTTTAGTCTGTTTTTAATATCTTTCCCCTTAACTCTTAGAAAGCCCCCCTTTCCTACAGGGCTGTGAATTAAGGAATGGGTAGAGTTTACATTTAAACATATCAGTACCTGCCCAGTTTTTAATATATACATCTGTTTTTCCTTTTAATGATTCTTTGTCCTTAAAATACTAGAAGAAAACAGATTTCTTAGTGCCTTTGAACTTATACTAGAGTCTAAATCATTTAAAACTTCAATAACGTTACTACAATACTGTATACTGGCCAAAATTAGAAATCATGCAATGAGTTCATTGTGTTCTTTTCAAAAGCCACACTTCTGTTATATTTCAAATATAAATTGTATTTGTTCAAGTGTATATATCACTATTGTATGTATATCTGCAGCATGGTTAAATAAGAAATAAAAGTCTTTTACCTAATGCCTGTAGAAGTGTCCTTTTCTGAGCTGCTTCTGTGTTTATTTTGTCTTGAGGTTTGAGAGCAGAGTCTTTGTGCTTGGCAACCAGGATTGTGTCATTGAGGAGGCCTGTGTAATTTCACACCCAGAAACTCTTCAGACAGAACTCATCATGAAATAGAACTTTGAGAAAAGTGTTTTTAAATGTACTTCTCATTGATAAGATTTATTTTTTTTAACACAAATACCCTTTTCATTAGGTGTTTGAGAGCAGACACTGGTTCTCAATGTTTGGCTGGAAAGAAGCTTTGTACAGAACAGGCCCCATTGAAAGGTACAGGGAAATATAACTTGGTAGTGACATGATCAGGATCTCAATAGAAAACTCTTCATAAGCTTAGAGTAATGCCAAAACAATGCCATTGCCCATTGATTGGATTATTATTAATTAGTGTGTGTGTGTGTGTGTGTGTGTGTGTGTGTGTGTGTGTGTGTGTGTGTGTGTGTGTGTGTGTGTGTGTGTGTGTGTGTGTGTGTGTGTGTGTGTGTGTGTGTTGCATCTTGGGGCTTGAACTTAAGGCCTGGGTGCTGTCCCTATGGTTTTTGTTTTTTGTTTTTTTGTTTGCTTTGTTTTTGTCAGTCAAGGGTCTTGAACTCTGGGTGCTGTTCTTCAGCTCTTCAGCTCAAGGCTAGTGTACCACTTGACCCACAGGACCACTTCCGGTTTTCTGGTGGTTAATTGGTGATAGTCTCAGGGATGTTCCTGCCTGGGCTGGCTTTGAACTGTGATCCTCAGATCTCAGCCTCCTGAGTAGCTAGAATTACAGGCGTGAGCCACTGGCACCCAGCCCTATGCTTTTTTGCTCAAGGCTAGTGCTTTACCACATGAGCTATAGCTTTACATCCAGCTTTTGGGTAGTTAATTGGAAATAAGAGTCTCATAGATTTTTCTACACAGGTTGGCTTCAAACAATGATCCTCAGTTCTCAGCCTTTTGAGTAGCTTGGATTACAGGCATGAGTCGCCAGCATCCAGCTAAGCTAATCACATTCTCTCTCTCTCTCTCTCTCTCTCTCTCTCTTTTTTTTGTCGGTCATGGGGCTTGAACTCTGGGCCTGGGCTCTGTCTCTCAGCTCTTCAGCTCAAGGCTAGCACTCCACCACTTGAGCCACAGTACCTACTTCCGGCTTTTTCTGTTTATGTGGTGTCGAGGAATTTAACCCAGGGCCTCATGCATGTGAGAGGCAAGCACTCTACCACTGAGCCACTTTCTCATCCCCAGTCACATTCTTTGGACAATATTGATTACCAAGCATCAAGCTAGACAGCTTCAAGAGATTCAAACTGGGTCATGGGGGTGTGGACCCTGCCAGAAGCATAATTATGCTCAAGTGCATTAATTGAAGACACTGTGCACATCATTGGACTGGTGACCGTAGTTATATTCTGTACTGGGCAAGGTACATTCATAATCACTGTACTTTTATAATCCTAATTAAAAATAGTTTAATGGTGTTCTGGTAGTGTAAAAAAAAAAAAAAGAAAAGAAATTCCAACTGGGGCTGGGAAGGTGGCTTATTGGTAGAGTGCTTGCCTCGCATGCATGAAGCCCTGGGTTCCATTCTTCAGTACCACATACAGAGACAAATCCGGAAGTGGCACTCTGTGGCTCAAGTGGTAGAGCACTAGCCTTGAGCAAGAGAAGCTCAGGACAGTGCCTAGGCCCTGAGTTCAAGCCCCAGGACTGGCAAAAAAGAAAAAAATTCAAACTGGACCTTGAGAAATTTTGACTAGTTTTGATAAGTGTGTGTGTGTGTGTGCATGCACATGTGCGTATGCGTGCCTGTCCAAGGGCTTAAACTCAGGTCCTGGGTGCTGTCCTTAAACTTTTATGCTCAAGGCTGGTGCTCCACCATTTGAACTACAGCTCCGCTTCTGGCTTTTCTGTTCTTGTTGGTTTTTTTTTTTTTTTAAGTGTTTAATTGGAGATAATTCTCACAGACTTTCCTACTCTAGCTGGCTTCAAATTGCAGTCCTCAGATCTGAGCCTCCTGAGTAGCTAGGATTATAGGTGTGAGCCACTGGCACCTGACTCCTGTTAAGGGTGTGTGTGTGTGTGTGTGTGTGTGTGTGTGTGTGTGTGTGTGTGTGTGTGTGTGTGTGTGTGTGTGTGTGTGTGTGTGTGTGTGTGTGTGTGTGTGTGTGTGTGTGTGTGTGTGTGTGTGTGTGTGTGTGTGTGTGTGTCTCCTGTTAAGGGTGTGTGTGTGTGTGTGTGATTTTTGCATAGCTAGGAGTTTCTTCTGGCCATTCTAGGCCTTGCTCTCTTTTCCCAGATGCCAGCTTATACCCAGCTCCTACATGTGGTATAGAACATGATGACATGCAAGGCCTGCCATGGCTGGCTGGAGGCTTGAGGGCCGCCTTTGCAGCTCACCCCTTGCTCTCCACCAAGGTGCTCCCGTGACTTTTCTTTGCTGTCCTATGGCCTGGGAGCATGGATCCATCGAATCTTCTTCCTTAAGACCCTCCATGGCAATCTCTTCCAGCCTAGTATCAGTCTAAGGGACTACTCCCTGTCAAGTCTGACACCTAGGTAAAAAGATGTGCTTTCACTGTGTTTACACTACCAGGACTGTCAAATCTTCCTCATCTCCACTCTGTCTGACTCTTGGGCACCATTTCTTACGTCCTAATAACAATTTACTGCTTTCTGTCCTAGTCTCTTCCAGTGAATCACTTTGAGCCCGTCTTTGAGACAAGGCCGTGTGCAAATAAGAGGAGACTACAGTGAGCTTGTGCCTAAGAGGAACAGTTAATACCACTCAAGCCACGGGAGCTGAAAGATGGGCCTCCACCTGCCTGGGTTACAGTGTTAGCTGAAATTGCTCCTTCTTAAGCTCTTTCATTTGCAAAGCAAATCAGGTATTGGGTCTACCTTCGGAAGTTTGAACTAATGTGTGGGAAAATGATTATGAAGAGGCTACTTCAAAAACAACCAGTTTCCTCTCAGCCTTTATCTTGGGCTTCCTGTGACCCAACCTTCAGGTTACTTTTATCAACACTATCAGAACATCAGATTGTCTTACCCAAACACATTTATGGCTCTGACTAAAGAATATGACAGATCACACATTCTTTCACACCTACTCCCCTTCCCCCAATCCCTTTTTTAGAGGCCTGGGGAAATTTTAGTTGGTAATCAAAGGCTTTATTTCTCCAGTTGTATCAAAGAATATAGCTGGGACTTTTCAACTGAATAAAGTAGTTCTCAGAGTCCGATACCAATCTTAGCAAGAGGATATTGCCTAACCTAACCTAAAAGTACTAGAGTCATCACAGAAATTTGAAGTTAGCCTTGATTTTTATTCCACTGTGAGTTATGCCTCTCAAGTCATCTTCTGTCTTTTCTTTTGTGCAAGTACTGGGGTTTAACCTTAGGATCTTATTCTCTTGCTTGGCTTTTTCTGCTCAAAGTTGGTACCCTACCAGTTGAGCCCAGTCTCCATTTCTGGCTTTATTTTGCTAGTTAATCGGAGATCAGAGTCTCATGTATTTGTCTGTCCAGGCTGGTTTCAAACCTTGATCCTCAGATCTCAGCCTCCTAAGTAGTTAGGATTATAGGCATAAGCCACTAGCCTCCAACAACACTGCCTTCTTTTGAGTGTGTATCTTCTGTGGCTCGTAGTTACTATTGTATATCTTGACTTAAAGCCTGCCTGCCCTATGTTGGGAGCTAGGAAGTTCTATTGGAGAACTCACCACCTTCCTCAGGAGAGGGGGTGGCCATGTTCATGGGGAATAGCAATCGGGCCTGTAGAGGAATGAACAGTGAGCTGCTGGATACAACATTCTTTTCTTGCAGCTGGCCTGGTATCCCACAGGTCTACTTGGCCCAAGGGTCAGAAAAGGCCACTGATCCAGGAAAGGGCTGACTGAAGTCTAGCTGCAGTTGAATGGTTCCGGATGGAGCAGGGAGCAGGCTTGGAAGCCTTGTGCATGGGTTGTATGCAGGAAGAAGAGCAGAAGGGATGAGAACTAATGAATCTAGAAAGGGTGGTGAGAGTAGCTGGGTCCTGCTGCAGACCGTGGAGGCACTGAAGGGTTTGGTGTGGGTCATTCTCTTGTTTGTGTTTTAGAAAAGCCACAACAGGAAAGAAAGAGTGGGGGGAGCAGACGCTGTATAGGCCAAGACCCTGGAGGCTAAAATAGTCATTGCCTTGAGAATAATTCCCTTGTTTATTCGGATCATTTGCTTGAACCAGTGAGATTGTATATATGTGTACACACCTACACGCACGCACACACACACACACACATTCATGGTGCCTGGTAAGTTTAGGCAGCCCATGTGCAGAAAGAGCACAAAATACCTGAACCTCTTTCTGTTTGATTTAATACCAGCTAGTAGGAAACAAGGCACAGACAGCTTGAAGATGGCAGGAAGGATGAATTAGAAGACAGGCACTTTGGGACCTTCAGGAACATGTCTGGCCCTTACGAGAACAGGAAGACGTGGGCACGATGACCAATTAGAGGATTTGGAAATGGAACCTGCCCTTGAGTTGATGCATGAAACCTCAAGATTAGCAAGATGGCAGCCCTGAGACTAGAGAGAGTCCCTGCCTTGTCCTGAGTGGAAGGTGGCGGGAACTGAGAAACTAACCCTGTGTGTTGACGGGTCAGGCCTGGCTTGGCTTCCTTAGAGAGTCTGAGGGTTATGTTTTGCCTTGAGATGCAATTGATGTGGGTACCTTGAGATGCCCACTGAGATGACCTGGCAGAGCATGAAGGAAAAACTGAAGTCCAAGTCCATGTCACAGACGAGAGTTCCTGAAGGCATTTTTTTTTTTTTTTTTTGGTCAGAGGCCAGCATTTCTATTTGTAGCCCTCACCCCCCCAAAAAAATCTTTCAATGAAAGATATACAGCTATACAGGAGAGCCACGTGAGTTCCACCCCCCTACTCCTTTTACCCAATCAGTAAACTACTATCGGATGCCAGTTAGACATAATTTACCCCGTGGCCAACAGTAGAGGTAACTGATGGGCAGGAGGCAGGGAGGGGTAGCTCAGCCTTGGCTGTCAATGGCACACAATCCATGACATAGACATCTCCGTGGCTATTGCCCAACTCACAAGCATCATGGTAACTTTCACTTAATCCTCAGGTTTTCTCTGCTCACTCATTTGGTTTTCTCTTCTTGGTAGTCAGAGATTTATTGTTGGATGTTTAAATCCATAGCTCAGAAGTCCCAGACTGGAAGTAAGTAAGAGTTGCATTTTGACCATTGAAGCTTATCTTGTGACAGACCAACCAGAGCCTGCCCCTGGCCTTTCTGTGGCTATCCTCAATCTTTCTGTTTGACAGACTTTCCCTTTGTCATCCTCGTCTCACACACAAAGTGTAACCCACAACTCATATCCTGTGGCAGACTGCAGCTCACATTCGCCATTGAATGCAAATGAGTTTCAATCAAAGAAGAGGAAATTAAATTTTTTCAGTGTGTATCTCCAATGGCCCTCAGAAGCCTTCATAACTCTTAGTTATTTATTGCCCTTGGCAGGTTGGTATTTTATGTGGGCAGGGCGAAACTGGCTGTGGTCAGGGTGAGACTTAAAGCTTTTGATTTTCCCCCCCTTATTTTGAAAGGGTTAAAAAAGATGTTATATATTTTAGGTGTAATGTTAGTATGAGTATTATTTTTTGTTGCCTGTGACTAGATCCAGATTCTTGCAGAGATCATAGTTCCTGAGGCAAATTTTGGTCACAGTTGGTTTTGGTTTATTTGTCTTCTTTTAATTTCTTTCAAAGCACACCTTTTTGAGATATAATTTGCACACTGTAAAATTAAGTCCTTGTGTGTGTGTGTGTGTGTGTGTGTGTGTGTGTGTGTGTGTGTGTGTGTGTGTGTGTGTGCCTGTGAATGCCCATATAAGGGCTTGAACTCAGGGCTTGGGCACTATCCCTTAGCTTTTCCCACTTAAGCCTGGAGATCTAACACTTGAGCCACATGCTCCACTTGTGGATTTTGGTGGTTAATTGGAAATGAGAGTCTCTCTTACCTCCACAGACTCATGGTTTCAATCCAGTGTCCTCAGATCCTAAGACTGCTGAGTAGCTAGGATTATGGGCATGAGCCACTCACACTAGGCTCTAATTTATTCTTTTCAAACCATACAGCGGTTGTTTTGCCTATTCATAGAATCATGCATGCAACCTTCATCACTATCTTCATCACTGTCTTAGACTGTTTTATCATCCCCCAAGGAAACTATGGCCATTATCATAACTCCCTTCTTCCGCCCACCACTCTAGCCCCTAGCAACCGGTTTTCTGTTTTTGCCTCTACAGATTTTCCTATTCTGGTATTTCCTATAATACTCATGGAATCTTTCCATACCCGTGGAGTCACACCATATATGGCTTTCTGTATCTGGCTTAGTTCATTTAACATATGTTTACAGAGTCTATTCATCCTGTGGTATGTATCAGTAATTCAGTTCTTTTTTTACTGTCAATATTCCATGTGGTGTACCGCATAGACCACATCAGTTTATCCATTCCCTAGATGATGGACATTGGGTCCTACTTGTTTGTTCTTATGAGTAATACTACTATGAACATTTGTGGAGACATGTATGTACAGGATTGGAATTTCTGGATCATGACTATATTTACCTTTTGAGGAACTGCCAAAGTAGCTATGCCTTTTTCTCTCCCTCCTTCCCTTCCTCTCTCCCTCTTCCTTCCTTCCTTCCATTCTTCCTTCCATCCTTCCTTCCTTCCTTCCTTCCTTCCTTCCTTCTTTCCTTCCTTTTTTTGTGCCAGTCCTAGGGCTAGAACTCAGGGTCTGGGTGCTTACCCTGAGCTTTTTTGGCTCAATGCTAGTGCTCTCCTACTTCTGCCACTTCTGGCTTTCTTTGCTGGTTAATTTACAAAAGTCTCAAGGCTCGAGTGGTAGAGTACTAGCCTTGAGCAAAAGCTCAGGGATAGTATCCAGGCCCTAAGTTCAACCCCAAGACTGGTTAAAAAAAAAAAAAGTCAGCTCATGATCACTCTTATACCAGCTATGTTTTACATATCAACTTTAAAATTTAAAAATACATGTGTATATATATATATATATATATATATATATATATATATACACACACACACACACACATATCCTGATTTTCTCATTATAAAATGAAGTTTTACCTCATTTATAATAGCTCTTCCAGATGGTTGTGTGTGTGTGTGTGTGTGTGTGTGTGTGTGTGTGTGTATGTGTGCACACATGCTTGTATGTGTGTGATTGTGTGATTGCTTTGTCCTTTGAGACAGAGTCTACAGTGTTGCCCAGGCTGGTCTCAAACTCATGGAGTTCATGCACTTAAGCGATCCTCCTGTGTGGCTGGGATTACAGGTGTGTGCCATTACACCTGGCTTCCCTTCAGCACCCTTTTCATAGTAACTTATTTTGAATTCTAGTACTTTCAGGGTTTTAAATACCAAGCTATCTTGGGTTATTTAGTTTGGGGCTCGAGGTATTTGTTTTTCTTGTATATAGCTTAGAATTTGCATTCTTCCTGCCTTAGCCTCCTAACTCTTCTTTTTTTTTTTTTTTGCCAGACCTGGGGTTTGAACTCTGGGCCTGGGCACTGTCCCTGAGCTTCTTTTTGCTCAAGGCTAGAGCTCTACCACTTAAGCCACAGAGCCACTTCTGGCTTTTTCTGTTTGTGGTACTGAGGAATCGAACCCAGGGCTTCATGCATGCAAGGTAAGCATTCTACTACTGAGCCACCTTCCCATCCTAACCTCCCAACTCTTGGGATTATAGGCTTATGCCACCGATTTTCTTGTTCTTTTTGCCTCAGCTTTGATCAGGTTTCCCTTCCCTGTGAAATTATGGGATATTTGTGCCCTACTGGCTTACTTCCTTTCTTTCTTCCTTCCCTCCCTTCCCTTCCTTTCCCTTCCTTTCCCTTCCCCTCCCTCCCCACCCCCCTCTCTCTCGACTTGGGCTCTGTCCCTGACCTTTTTTGTTCTACCACTAGAGCCAGAGCACTACTTCTGGCTTTTTCTGAGTAGTTTTTTGGATATAAGAGTCTCACAGACTTTCCTGTGAAGGCTGGTTCTGAACTATGATCCTCAGCTCTCAGCCTCCTGAGTAGGTAGGATGACAGGCGTGAGCCACCAGCACCGGGCTCCTACCTACTTCCTTCTTTGCTTGCTCTGACCTCCAACCATTTTCAGTTATATCTTTTATCTTGTCAGATCAATAGCATTTAATGTCTGTTCTTCAGTCATAGTTAAGTTCTCCATGACTTGATTGGTTAGTCCCAAGATTGGAGAATCAAAGAGAATTTGCATTATTACGACTTTCAATATTGTTCACTGTAGAGACAAGTACCATGAGCCATGTGAAGATTCTTTTTTTTTCTTTCTGTAGATTCAGTATAACATTTCCACGGGAAAGAAGGGGAAGCATACAGTTGATTCTCTTTCTTTTTCTCTTCCCTTTTTCTTCCTTTTCCCAATCCCTGGGGATCAAACACCAGGACCTTGTGCATGCCAAGAAAACAGTCTCCTGAGCCAAACCCCAGCCCAGATGTTTTTTTGGCTCAGAAATATGTGATGATATGATTCATGGACTCACTCTGCAAGGTGTCTTAGCATTTGTATCTTATAAGGCCTTGTACTCTTTAATTATCTTTGCTATTATGTCCCCAGTAAGAAAAGGTAATCTGGGCTGGGAATGTGGCGTAGTGGTAGAGTGCTTGCCTAGCATGCATGAAGCCCTGGGTTCCACATAAACAGAAAATGCTGGAAGTGGCGTGGTAGAGTGTTAGCATTGAACAAAATAAAATAAGCTCAGGGGAGGGAGTAACATGCTCTCTAGGAAATGTACTCATGTAACTGTAACCCCTCTGTACAATATCTTTACAATAAAAATAAAATAAGCTCAGGGACATTGCCCAGGCCCTGAGTTCAAGCCTCTGGACTGGCAGAAAGAAAGAAGGGGTTGGGGAGGGAGGGAGGGAAGGACAGGTAATCCTTAAGAAGAAAATCGTCTTTCCATCTTGTTCTCATGCCATTTATGACCTCTTAGTAAATTAAACCAATATCCCTAAAAGTTACACACTGTAACTTCACTTGTAAAATAAACACAGCCAGTTCTTTGAATGCCATTGTGATTAGAGTTACATATATTTTATTTTATAATGTGTTATAAATATATAAATACTAAAGAATAAAGCTTTTTAAAACACATAAATTAAAATGTCGAGCTTCCACACTGTAAATATTTCTTCTTCATCAGCCTTTTTAGGTTTTCCAAAAAGTGTTTCCATGTGCTCTTTGTGGAGTCATTCACAGGACAGTGTTTCTAAAAACAAACAAATGAACACAAAAGAACCCCACGTTTCATTAAGTTGGATCAGTAAGCATTCTACCCTTGCTATCTGTCCAGCCAAGTTTGTCAGCTTGGTCCAGCCAGTGCTGTCATTTGCCAGTTGAACAGTAATCAGACCAAGGCCTCCAGTCTAGCTTGACTGTCAGTCAGCTCCAAGATTTGCCTGTCTTTTTGGGGGTGGGGTGGGCTTGAACTATGGGCCTGAGCACTGTCCCTCAGCTCTTCAGCTCAAGGCTAGTGCTCTACCATTTGAGCCACAGCACCACTTCCGGTTTTTTCATGGTTTATTGGAGATAAGAGTCTCACGGACTTTCCTGCCCGGGCTGGCTTTGAACTGTGATCCTCAGATCTCAGCCTCCAGAGTAGCTAGGATGACAGGTGTGAGCCACCAGCGCCGGCTAAGATTTGCCTGTCTTTTGGTACATGCTACTTACACCTCCAGAATTAGTTACTTTGCCACCAGGACCTGTCTTCCTTCAGAAGTGCCACAGTCTCTGGAGAGGTATGTCACAGCTAGAAGCTACTCAGAGGAAGGTGCTTCGCCTCTGCATGGCTGCCTGGCCTGCAGTAAACACACCCCCTCTTCCTTCCACCCTCCACCATGCCAGTCCCATGGCCATTCCAAGTCTGCATCGTGGTGACTTGCAGGACATGTGACAGTTGGTCACTCTGTCCTTAGAAGAGTGTCTTCACTTGCCTTCTGGGCACCAGACTTTTTCCCATTTTCTCCCACTTCACCAGTTAACTACTCTCTGCTAGCTTCTCCCTTGGGCTCAGTTCTTAGATCTCCTCCATTCTCTGTTCACTTATACCTTAAACATTTATACTTTAAGTGGCATCTACCTAAGGAATCTTCTCCGTCTGACTGTGTGTGTGCGCGCATGCACACCAGTACTGTGGCTTAAACTTAGGGCTTCCTGCTCTTGCTTAGCTGCTTCTGCTCAAGGCTAGCTAATGCTTCCACTTGGGCCACATCTCTGCCTCCAGATGTCTTGGGTGGGCAGATTGGAGATAAGAATCTCATAGACTTTTCTGCCTGGGCTGGTTTTGGACCCCCCCATCCTCAGATCTCAGCCTCCTGAGTAGCGTGAACCACTGACACCAGCATTGTTTTTTGTTTTGTTTTTAACAGTACTGGAATTTGGAGCCATGGCCCCAGGCTTGCTAGGCAGGTGCTCTACCACTTCAGCCAGGCCCACAGCCCTGGAGTGATCACTGGAAATCATACAAATGACAGCATCATCTGCCCTGCTCGGTACTGCAGATCTTTCCCACCATCCTGGGGGGCAGAATCCAAAGGCGCTCATGTGGACCGATCCACCAGTCTTCCCTTGCTTCCTCTGATCCAGCCACACGTTTTCCTTTTAGGTCAGAGACCAGGACTCCAACTCGGTATCTGCTGAGTTAGCTCATTGGCTAGTGCTCTACCAACTGAGCCACGCCTCCAACCACGCCCCTCCCTCCCCTTGAACAGGTGGAAGTCATGTCCTCCTAAGAACCTTGGCCTGGCAAGTCCTCCTGTGCATTAGTTGTGTGGCCTTGCTTCCTTACCCCAGTGTCTGCTCAGAAATGTCACCCCCTCCCATAAATCATCCTCTCTCCCATGACCTGTGCTCCTAACTCCTAACGTTGCTCTTCAAAGCATAATCACTACTAGACATGGTATTACCAAGGCTTGTGTCTTCCAAGTCCCCCAGTCAAACATTTCCTGAGGGTGGGGATCGCCTGCTTATCTTTAATGCTGCAGCCTTGATGCCTAGAACAGCCTAGAACCTGGTGCTTGAAGAGCCTCAACAAACACTTGCTGAATGCAGGTGGCTGATCAGAGCACCACAACTCATAAGGAAGATGGCTTGGAAGCCAGGCTACTTTCTACCAGAGCAGCAGCAACAGTGTAGCTTACCAACGTGACCCTGCTGTAGAGCGCCCTGTAGAGTCTTCTCAGATGATGGAGAATGTCGTGTTCTTTGCGTCTGGTCAGACACTGAGTCAGCTCACTGCCATTTTGGTAGGTCTGCTGAAGCACAGTCATAGCCCGGCAGAGGTTTTCCATCTCAGATGTGTTCTATAAAGAGAAATACCACAGATCGCCATGGCCGGCTCTTGTTTTCAACATGGCAGATTTCTTTTTGTCCTCCTGATTTCTTCTTTCCAGGAAGACAAATAGAGAAGGTGACTTTGCCCAACTGTAAATCAATTTTCACATATCCTCAGGCCTCAAAGCAAGGCCCTGGCTCGTTACAAAATTCTGTCTCCCTCCTTCCCTCTCTCTCTTCTCCTCCCTCTCCCTCTCCCCCTCCCTCTCCTACCCAGGCTATATTGGAACCGCCATCCTCAGATCTCACTCAGACTCCTCAGTAGCTAGGATTACAGGTGTGAGCCAGCAGTACTTGGCACAAATCTCTATAAACAACCTCTCTCAAGCACACTTTGTCTCTTGGATCCTCCCAGTTTTTGTTTGTTTGTTTTTGTTTTTAACTGTTGTTCTTTTTTCCCTTGGGGGTTTTGATGAAGAGAGAACTCAAATGAAGCCGATTCAGATCATCTGTGTCTGCGGCCCGTGGCCGTCGGAGTTCTTTCCACACAAGGCACCTGAATCAGCTCTTAGGCATTTGCTCTTATGCCTGTGACTGGCTTGCCCTGAAGATCAGCCATGTTTGCTGAATGAGTGGACTCTCTCCTCAGGCCGCACTGGGCGTGTGGCCCACCCCAGTGACAGAGCTGTGGCTGTGGAGAAGTTTGTGGTCCAAGGGAGGAGTGAAGACATTTCTCCCATATGTGGAGAGGTAAGTGAGCAGTTTGGGGCAGGGAGGCTCCTGGGAGAGGTCACCATTGAAGTAGGCCCTCAGCTTCTGTAAGGGGCCTTTGGCTTATAGTGGCAAACACTGAGAACTTGGAAGGCTTGCAGTCTGGGCACTTGGCTCTTCCTGGGGATGTTGAGACTTAGAAGAGTGAATGTGCACGAAGGAAACTTTTGTGTGAGTATGTGTGTGCGCGCGCGGGCTGGTCCTATGGCTTGAACTCAGGGCCTGGGCACTGTCCCTGAGCTTTTATGCTTAAGGCTAGGGTTCTACCACCTGAACTACAGCTTCATGTCTGGCTTTTGGGAGATTAATTGGAGGTAAGAGTCTCATGGACTTCTTTGCTCAGGCTTGACTTTGAACTGTGAACCTCAGAGCTCAGCCTTCTGAGTAGCTAGGATGACAGCCCCAAGCAAGGAGAGAGGGCTGTGTCTCCATCCATCCAGGACTGGGTTAGCCTCTCATTGTCCACATCCCTAGAACCTGGAGAGGGGTCTCAGCGTGAGCTCTGTTTCTAGGGGGTTCAGAAGCTATCTCTAGCCTCCACTGGAACCTGACCTCAGCCCTTGCTGCTGTGGTCCAGGGTCGCTCCTCAGGAGTTTGTTAGAGACCCCACTCTGACCTGCTGAGCCAGTGCAGTGGAGAGCATTCTGGAAAACTCCAGAAGAGGTACCGTCCAAGCAGATTTTAAGTTCTTACAATTACTGACTTTTTATCTTGACTATCAAAGTATTGTTTTTAACAAAAATGAATTTTCCTATCTTGCCAGCCAGAGATATCATACAGTTAATATTTCAGCAATTAGCTTCCCAGGCTGTTCTAAGACATTTTTTTTTTCCAAACTAGGAATCTGCTGTTGTTACTGTTCTGTTAACTAATGTACACTAGGTCATTCAGTAGTCGCTAAGAACATTTGATTGAAATCTGCATTTAAAAACTCATTTTGTATTTGCACCCTAGTTTATCTGTCCCCTGCTCCTTGACTGTCAGGATACATGTGTGCACACACATGGGCATGTGTGTACACGTGTGTGCATGGGCTAGTACTGGGGATTGAACTTGGGGCCTAGCACTTTCCCTTAGCTTTTGCATTAAAGCTGGCGCACCTCCACTTCCAGCTTTTTGCTAGCTAATTGGAGATCAATGTCTTACTGACTTTTCTACCTCGGCTGGCTTTGAACTGCAGTCCTCAGATCTCAGCCCCCTAAGTAGCTACAAATACTGGTGTGAGGAACCAGCACCTGGCTCAAGATAGTTTTTCAAAGGACTATCTAAAGGCAACAAAGATAACATTGGAGCCTGCATCAAATAGAAAAACTTAAAGGAACTCTTTCTAAAGGTAGATTCAGTCAAAGGCCTTAAAATTTTAATTTGATTGGTTTTGCTGCCAAAGGATAACACTTTATCCTACCTTCTGACTTCTTGCCAGATGTTGTCCACCTATTTGTGGGGCTCTTATGTTCTATGGAGTGGGGGGTGGGGGCAGGCAGGTCTGGCCAAGGCTCAGAGAGGCACTTTGACAACCCAGTCAACCTGGCCATTCATAACTTCTCAGAAAATGACTCAAAGTCAATCTAGGGCCCATACCACAAGCAAACCTGTTCCTCTCAACAAAACGGAAGGAAGTAGCCACTTAGGAAGTTTCTTGTGCTATAGTGGCTTCGGTAGACTTTTTTTTTTTTTTTTTTTTTTTTTTGGTTATGGGGCTTAAACTCAGGTTCTGGGCACTATCCCTCAGCTCTTCAGCTCAAGGCTATTGCTTTACCACTGTGAGCCACAACTCCATTTCTGGTTTTCTGATGGTTAATTGGAGATAAGATTCTCACAGACTTCCCTGCTCGGGGTGGCTTTGAACCACAATCCTCAGATCTCAGCCTTCTGAGTAGCTAGGATGACAGGTGTGAGCCACCAGACTTGGCTTGTGTAGACGTTTAACTCAGTTCTCAACTGGCTTCCATCAGAGCTATGAACATTTAGTCCTATTGGTAATTGTTTATCATTGTCTCCAAACCCAATCAGCCAGTGCTATGAACACAAGCAGGCAAAACTAGTTGAGCTCTCTAATATCTATGAACTTCAGCTCTCTATAGTATATAGGAAATAACTCCACCGAAAAAGTCCTTGCTCATTCCTACTTTGCTCTTGCCCAAACAACCTTGGTTTCAGTAACAGCCAGACAAGTGTAGCCTGTGAAGTCCAAGATATATTCTTTCCAGCAACTGTTGCTCATCTCAGAAAATTCTGGAAGGCTTATTCCCCATAAGAAATAAAATCAACACTAGACTTGGAATGTTAACTCACCTTCCGAAACAGTGCCTTTTACTTCCACACGACACTTTAGTGGGGTTTATGAAATAATAGTCTTTTCCTTTTCAGAAACATCCTAACAGCTAAGCAAACAGCAATGTGAGCGGGAAAGAAAATGGAGAAAGGAGGTGGTTAATTCCAGGAGGACTAGAAGCCGTGAAGGGCCAGGCCTGTGTGACAGGTGAGCACTAAGGAAAGTGTGTGGATTTGGTATAGGACCTGTGTATTGTGTGGTAAGCAAGGTGAAGGAGAACTGAGAAGAGCCTGGGTAGAGGTGAGAGGAAATGAGCCTTCTAGTAACCACACAAAATGAATGCGTTGCCCCAGGCTTACAGTCAAGACAGCTTCGACAACAGTTTCAGCGGCTGGCCTTCAGAATCCTTGCTTCTCTGCAGTCTGTGCCTTTACTGTAACTGGAGAGGCACAGTATGGCACAGATGGCTCACACCTATAATCCTAGCTACTCAGGAAGCTGAGATCTGAAGATTGCAGTTTGAAGCCTGCGTGGCAGGAAAGTCCATGAGACTCTTATCTCCAATAAACCACTCAGAAAACACGGGAAGTGTCACTGTGGCTCAAGTGGTAGAGCATTCAAGCTTCAGGACCAACAAAAATTAATAATGATGATGATGATGATGATGATGAGATGGATTCCAGCCATCCTTCAAATCACCTTCATCTCTTCAAATGTGGAAACTGAGCCTCAAAGAACTGAGTCTCAGAATTGCCAAAGGCCATATAGCCAGTTAATGTCAGAATGAAAACCATAGGTCTGTCCTTCTAGACCCTCAGGACTCTCTCGGGGCACCTCCCTGGCTTCCCTCAGCTTTGCTAGAATCTTCTCTGCAGTGTAAAGGCTTCTGCAGAGCCAAGGCACACCCCAGTAGGTGCCATCTAAATTGAAGGACTTGGAAGTTACACACACACACACACACACACACGCGCGCGCGCACACACACGCACAGAGTTAAGTTGTATGTGTATGTATTGTCCTTCAGAAACTCATCTGGCCTTAGAGTCCTGGAATAATCTTTAACAAAATGAGATAGTGAAAAATAAATGTCTGAAGCAAGATGGACCCCATTCGTGGCCTGGGTGCTTGGCTGTGGACCCACGCGCCCTCCCTCCCCCCGGCCTCACAGCCTGCCCAAGTTGCCCATCTAGTACCTATAGAAAACAGGTAGTTAGGAGTAACCCCTGGTTAATCGAGGCTTTGGGGTTTTCATTCTCAGTTGTGTGTTTCCATGAAAACAGGAACTGCAGCGCTCAGAGCTATCGATAGGGCTGTAGTCATGTGTTTGTCGGAGAAAATGCACTATCAGTTGTCACATCTATGTCCTCCCACTGCAGATGGAGGGGTGGGGGGTGGGGGTGAGAGAGAGGGAGGGAGGCAGAAAGGCTAGATGCCCAAGCAGAAGCAGGGATGGGATGAACCCACTGTGTGCGGCAGGTCTGTTCAGAGGGGACTCGCGGCAAGCCGGCCCCAGATCCCAGAGCCTCTTTGGTGACCAGACTGTCGAAGAAGAAGGCTCTGATACCATTTTGTGTTGCCATATGAAGTCTCTTAGACAAAGTGAAAGCTCTCTGGGCCTGTAATCTCAAAATCTGTGTTTGTGAGAGTATCTGGTTTTTACAAAATGCCCTGGCCACAGAAAGCGTCTCATTGAACAGGCCTCTGGTGTTCTTGGTATGATGCCAAGGTTGGCTAAAACTCCAAAGTGCTTTTCCTTCACCAGATCTGAGTTAGCTTGGCCAAATACAGATATAAATGTGTGTGTGTGTGTATAGAGAGAGACACACACACACATACACACACACACACACACACACACACACACACACACACACACACACACACACATCTTTTCAGTTCAGTGAAACCAGAAATGCCAAAACATACTCAAAAATTCTCATTGTGCAAAAAAAACCCACCACTGCCTTATGTGGGCTGCTCCGCTTTCTAATTAGAGAAGTTTCTGGTTTCCACACTTGTGGATGCTCTCCTCTCTCAAGTCCCTCATCCGCACAAGCAGCCCACAGGATGGCTTTCTTACCTGGGGGCCAGCAAAGTCAAAGACGTCCGCTACAGTCAGTTCGGTGCACGGAGTCTTGGCATAAGCAGGGACGAAAGAATAAAAGACAGAATGAACTTCCACCTCCACAGATAAATCCTTGACAATCCTGCGTGTCACTCCCTCGCCTCAAGAAGACTTCTTGCAATCTCCCCCTCCCAAAAAAGAAAGTAGGCAGGAGAGAACCTTACTTCGCTCCCCATCCTACCCCCCCCCCTCCCATGGACAGGTACCATCTTTTTCTCAGCAGTTCAGTTTGCATGGCCTACAACGACCCACAGCTAACATCTGATCATCGGGAGAGATGGTGCCAGATAGACTACTCACCTTTCTCCCTGACAGTGTGTTCAGGGTTTTGATGATCTCTCGCAAGGCATTGTCGCATCTGTGAGCAGGGCTGGCGGTCGTCCATGCTAGCAGGCAGAAGAGGAGCGGGGCCGTCAGCTGGGGGGTGAGACCCATCAAGAGATCTCTATCGTCGGTGACAAATGTGAGGCGATTCGTTTATCAGGAGGCGCGAACAATGCAATTCTGACCAGAGATATCTCTATATATAGATTTAAAAATTGCTGAAACCGAGGGAAAATAAGTTTACATTGGAAATTTTCATTACACCAGATTGTCAGTCATTTGGCAGGGGTGGGGCCAATCAGCGCCTCTCTTCCAGGAGAAAAAAATGCCTCAGAGAAACAGGTAACATGTTCCTATGAAATCATACCAGTAGAAAAATGAAACCTTTTTTTTTTTAAAAATTAACTACAAAGTTAGAGCATAGGAAATTACACCATAATTTGGTCTTTAGATTAATCTTATCAGTTTAGCAGTTGTGCTGGCTTTTGCTTTTCATACAAGGAAGAGGCCACAGGTGTCCGAATTGTGTTACTACCATCTTTCCTGGGGAAAGATAGAGTAATATCAAGAAAATTTGACTTGCACATATTTTGACCTGGCTTCTTTCAAGTATGGGGTGTGTGGGGGTGGGCATCTTGGAACTCTCTCATATGGGAAAACAGAACCAGGGCTCTTCTCTCTTCTCTGGGTAAAACAACAGGCAAAGGTTCTCTCTCTCTCTCTCTCTCTCTCTCTCTCTCTCTCTCTCTCTCTCTCTCTCTCTCTCTCTCTCTCCCTCCCTCCCTCCCTCCCTCCCTCTCTCCCCTTCTCCCCCCCTCTCCTCTCTCTCTCTCTCTCTCTCTCTCTCTCTCTCTCTCTCTCTCTCTCTCTCTCTCTCTCTCTCTCTCTCTCATACTTGAACTTAGTACCTGATGCTTTTGCTCTTTGGCTAGTGCTCTACCAACTGAGCCATACCTGCAACCCCCAAAGTCTTCTCTTGTTCCAGTTTGTTTTTGCGGTTTGAGATCTTTGGGAAAAGGACAAATGATATCAAATTTGAGACCTAGCAGGCTCATAAGATCTTTACCAGTATATAGAAGCTTTCAAGATCATCTCTCCCAATGCTGAGAGAGAGAGAGAGAGAGAGAGAGAGAGAGAGAGAGAGAGAGAGAGAGAGAGAGAGAGAGAGAGAGAGAGAGAGTGTGTGTGTGTGTGTGTGTGTGTGTATTAGGGCTTGAACTTAGGGTTACCTGGACAATGTCTCTGAGCTTTTTTACTCAAGGTTAGTGCTCTACCACTTGAGCCAGCCACAACTCCCTTTTCAGCTTTTTGGTGGTTCATTGGAGATGAAAGTCTTACAGACTTTTCTACCTGGCCTGTCTTCGAACCTCAATCCTGAGATCTCAGCCTCCTGAGTAGCTAGCATTACAGGCATGAGCCATGGGCTCATCCCTCCTCTCTGGGTAGAACTTCGTATCCTTTAACCAACCTCTCCCCCACCCTTCCCATTCCCCAGCAGCATGTCTGTGCCTGGCATATTTCACTTAACATCCCTAAACCTCTAGCTCATCTGTGTTGTCATGAACACCTGTTTCTAAGGCTGGATGGACTTCTGTATGTAACCCAGCACCTCCAGTTCTGAGGAGGGGAAGAGAGAAGCAGACAGCCGTGGCGGGGAGGTCCTCACTGGGGCTGTACAGGGAGGCTGCTCTCCTCCTGCTCCCCACCCCCCTCCCCGCCGTGACTTCTGACGCCACACTTTCACAGGGTCACAGCGCTGCCTTCCATAAGACTGCCTTTCCCTTCGTCCCCAGGCATAAGTCAGCACTCCTCAGACCCTTTCATTTCCCACCAACTGCTTACAAATTTAGAGTTCCTCGGGGTCCCCTCTCAAGAAAGAGAACTCAGGAAAGTGTAACGCAGAAGTAGTTGTTTTATTGGACAAGGATCTGAATGAGAAGTAGCCAAAAGACACAGAGACCCCCCTCCCTCCCCAAGCTCAGAACTCCCATCGTCATGGCCTCTTTAGCACTTCCCTATGGGACAAAAAGTATTTTCAGACTGCAGGGACTGAGTGGGGGGGAGCATGGCAGGGAGGAGTCCCATCAGGTCTTGTGTCTGAGTTTTTCCTAGAGTTTCTGGGAAGCAAGGTTGAAGGGACTGTTGGCTGCTCCGTTGAACCCGAACCCATCCTCCAGCCCCACTCTCCAGATCCAGGCCAGTCTCACCGTAGTCCCTGGTGTGGCCAGCTCTACCCTGAGGCATCTTGTTCAGATGTTAAACTCTTTAGGGGCTCACTAGGAATCATTGGGCTAGCATAAACTATCGGGACCCATCAGGAATATATATATATATATATATATATATATATATATATATATATATATATTTTTTTTTTTTAAGAAACACATATCCCTTGAGTGACTTCAGTTGATTCTCTAGGCTTTGTGTTGTGTTGGTAGGCTGGTGCTCTACCACTTGAGCCATGCCTCCAGCCTTGCTTTTTTGCTGCCTATTTTGGAGCTGGGTTCTCTTGATCTTTTCAGCCTGAGCTGGATCCAAAGTTTACTACTGTATTCTAGGTCTCAGGCTCCTGAGTAGCTGAGATAACAGACATGAACCACCAGAACCTAGCTGAAGTTTAGTTTGTGAAATAAGCATGAGGTGTCTTCATATGGAGAAAGGGTAGAGCATTGAGAACTTTCAGCCTGCTCTGGTCAGGCTCCTGGAGAGTCCAGTTAGGTAGGTTCTTGAGGGAAAGCTCAGGCATAGAGGAACAGGTACAGGAGAAAGACAGTTCTAGAGTATCTGTTCTAGTGGAAAGGCCTTTTGTGCACTCAGTAGGCATTTTCTGGGTGCTGCTCAGGGCCAGTCTGGACCAGAGGCTCTTTGGGCAAAGATGGCAAAACAGGAAAGGAAGATAATATGGAAACCTTTGGATCAGGAGCAGAATACAAGCTTGTTTGGCTTGTTTCAATAGTTGAATGAAGCCAAAGAAAAGGGAATCAACTTTCCTGAACATCAGGAACTGATCAGATTTCCTCAAAGAGTAGAAAAAGAGCCCAGTGGCCATGGCTCACACCTGTAATTCTGGCTACCCAGAAAATGAAGAGCTGAAGATTTTGATGCCAAGCCAGCCTGGGCAGAAAAGTCTGTGAGCCTCTTTATCTCCCATTAACCACACAAAACGAGCCAGAAGTAGAGCTGTGGCTCAGGTGGTAAAGCATCAGCCTTGAGCAAAAAAGCCAAGCAAAGGTCCCAGAGTTGAAGTCTCAGTACTGCCCCCTCCAAAAAAAAAGTAGAAGAAAATTGGGGTCATGTAGCCTCAAGTGATGGCACCATGGTGGCTGCACATGCAAGGGAGCAAGCAGAAGTTGGGAAAGCATAATTCTGCATTAAAGAAGAGAGCAACAGCCAGGCACTGGTGGCTCATGCCTGTAATCCTAGCTACTCAGGAAACTGAGAGCTAAGGACTGCAATTCAAAGCCAAATCCAGACAAGAAAGTTCATGAGACTCTTATCCCCCATTAACCACCAAGAAGCCAGAAGTGGAGCTGTGGCTCATAGTGGTAGAGCCACTAGCCTTAAGCACAAAAGCTCAGAGACAGTGCCTGGGCCCTGAGTTCAAACCCCATGACCATCCCACCCCCCCCCCGCCAAAAAAAAGAGCAGTGGCGTCCAGGAGGCCCTCAATCCTGTAGGCCCCAAAGCTCAGGAGGGAACGTGAAGACGACACTGCTGGACTCTGTGTGTGGCAGGGCCCTTTGCTGCATGAGCAGCGCTGACTCCTCTGTCTCCATAGAGATCTTGTTTCTGGCCCTGGAATGCTTGGCACTCCACGAAGGGCAGCTGTTACCAGAGGTGAACATGGTGCATATGTGTCTCTCCCGGTGTGACCCTGGCAGACCCCGTCTCATCCAGAAGCTGGGGGTGAATTAGGAGGTTGTGCTAGAAAACAAGTGCTTGGGCTAGGACTTGGTACATCATGAGTGCTAGTGACAGCATTATTATTATTATTATTATTATTATTATTATTATTTTGTCAGTTGTGGGGCTTGAACTCAGGGCCAGGGCACTATCAGTGAGCTATTTTGCTCAAGGCGAGTGCTCTACCACTTTGAGCCACAGTGTCACTTCCGGTTTTCTAGTGGTTAATTGGAAATAAGAGTCTCACGGACATCTTTCTCTTTCTTTCTCTTTCTTTCTTTCTTTCTTTCTTTCTTTCTTTCTTTCTTTCTTTCTTTCTTTCTTTCTTTCTTTCTTTCTTTCTTTTCTTTCTTTTCTTTCTTGTCAGTTGTGGGGCCTGAACTCTGGGCCTGGGCACTGTCCCTCAGCTCTTCAGCTCAAGGCTAGTGCTCTACCACTTGAACCACAGCGCCACTTCCATTTTTTTTTTCTGCTTATGTGGTGCTGAGGAATCAAACCCAAGGCCTTATACATGCAAGGCAAGCGCTCTACCCCTGAGCCACCTTCCCAGCTCCCCTCATGGACTTTTCTGCCTGGGCTGGCTTGGAACCATGATCCTCAGATCTCAGCCTCCTGAGTTGCTAGGGTTACAGGTGTGAGCCACCAGCACCCAGTTGGTTGGGTGAAAGGCTGTGGCACTTCCTGTTTCAGGGACAGGCCATGGCAGGTTTGTCACATAGGCTTTTTCCCCACACTTGTCGCTCTGGGATGATGTGTCTCCTTTTCAGTCTTTGGTCCATATCTCTTTCTGTTGAGTCACAGTTGTGGCCATGGCTTAGGGGACCTGGAAAGGTGGCAAGATGTAGATTTTGCTGTGGCAGCTCTAGTCATAAAAGCACTTTCTGCTGGGTGCTGGTGGCTCACACCTGTAATCCTAGCTACTGAAGAGGCTGAGAATCTAAAGATCATGGTTCAAAGCCAGCCCAGGCAGGAAAGTCTGTGAGACTCATCTCCAATTAAGGACCAGAAAAGCTGGATATGGAGCTGTGGCTCAAATGATAAAGTTAAAACTCAAGGATAGTACCCAGGCCCAGAGTTCCAGCCCCAGGACTGGCACACACACAAACAAGTATCTTCCTCAGGGAGGTACTGGGCATAGCAGGTGCCAGCCTGGACCCTAGGTTTGGAAGAATAAGAAGAACTGTGTGCTACCTTTTTTGTTTTTGTCTTTGTCAATCCTGGGGCTTGAACTCAGGGCCTGGGCGCTGTCCCTGAGCCTCTCTGTACTCAAGGCTAGCACTCTACACTTAAGCCACAGAGCCTCTTCGGGCTTTTTCTGTGTATGTGGTACTGAGGAATGGAACCCAGGGCTTCATGCATGCTAGGCAAGCACTCTACCACTGAGCCACCTTCCCAGTCCTGTGTGCTGTCTTTGAGGTTTCATGGGAGTCCTGGCCATCCCCTCCCCAGGGCCATGGCTTCCCCCACACCTGCAAATTGCCCCATGATGGGGGAAAGACATCCCTCCCCAGCCCAAAGTACTGGGATGATGGCACCCCCATTTCTGCTTCCTCAGACCCTTGGAGAAGCCAGTTTGAATCGAGACTCAACTTTGGCCAAGTCTGAGACAACCTGCTGTGCGCACTCAAGCTGGCAAAGTCTCCAGGAATGGGCTAAGCAGGGCGGACACAGCCCCGCACCTGTCTCCCAGCAGCCAGCACCCGTGAGGGCCCAGGCCCCCTCCTAGTGCCTCCCGGGCTTCGGGAAAAGTGGGGACTCTGATGTAGGAAATAGATGGGGTTCCATGAGGGGCAGGGGGGCTGGTAGGGTGTCAGGAGGGGACCACGGAGAGTGTGGCTGGGGTGGGACCGAGGGGAACACTGCAGATGGGAGTCACTGTACAGGAGAGCAGTGTCCAAGTGCAGGCAGGGGAATGGGGGGGCCTGGCTGGTCTGAACCCCAGCTCTGTGTCACCTTGGGAAAGTGGCCGTGCAGATGTGTCTATGTATAAACTGGCCTGGTAGAGCTGTGAAAGAAAGAACGTGTAAGAGAATCAAATGTTTGGCAGAGTGCCTGGCACAGAGCAAGCCATCAAGAAAAGCCACTTGTAGCCTAACTACTACTCAGGAAGGCTGAGACCTAAGGATTGGAGTTAGAAGCCAGTCCTGGCATTACAAACCCGAAAGACTCTTATCTCCGGTTAACTAGCATAACGGGAGAAGCAGAAGTATGACTTAAATACCTTCAGCAGAGAAGCCAGCATGAGCAGAGGTCGAGTGCAAGCCCCAGTGCCAGCGCGTGCAAAACCAAGCAAGAATGAATAAAAAGGCTGGGGATGTGGCTCA
This sequence comes from Dipodomys merriami, assembly GCF_024711535.1. NCBI lineage: Eukaryota > Metazoa > Chordata > Mammalia > Rodentia > Heteromyidae > Dipodomys > Dipodomys merriami. The sequence goes on along the minus strand of NW_027206002.1, from coordinate 1,248,579 downwards.
GTGGGAGCGTGCTTGCCTAGCATGCATGCATGCATGAAGCCCTGGGTTCCATTCCTCAGCACCACATACACAGAAAAAGCTGGACGTGCCAGACTGCTAGCCTTGAGCAAATGAAAGCTCAGGGATAGTGCCCAGGCCCTGAGCAGTCCTGAGAGGCGTGGGGTGGCCTGGTCAGGTGCTGGATCACTGGGTGAATTGACAAGTTGTGAAATCAGTGGGAAAGATGGCTGTGAGCCCAGGGGACGGATGGAGATGAGAAAAATCAGGCAAAATGGAAGCCATTGTGTGGCCAGAACCTTTGCATTTGAGACAATAGGCCTCATAATTCCATCTGGAGGGGGTACTCTGAGCACAGGCCTCAGCTCAAGGAACCCCAGCTCATCCAATGCAAACGTGCCGGCATCCAACCCGCCCAAAGCTCCTGCCTGGTCCATGTGTCGGGATGAAATGGTAGGGATGTGGTGGGGCATGGGGAGGGGAAGGCGGGTGATGAGGAGTTAGAAGCAAAAGGGCCATAAGGGGGTGTGTGTGTGTGTGTGTGTGTGTGTGTGTGTGTGTGTGTGTGTGTGTGTGTGTGTGTGTGTGTGTGTGTGTGTGTGTGTGTGTGTGTGTGTGTGTGTGTGTGTGTGTGTGTGTGTGTGTGTGTGTGTGTGTGTGTGTGTGTGTGTGTGTGTGTGTGTGTGTGTGTGTGTGTGTGTGTGTGTGTGTGTTGAGGAGTTAGAAGCAAAAGGGCCATAAGGGTGTGTGTGTGTGTGTGTGTCTGAGCTGTGACCTCAAGGTGTCTACAGGTCCCACTCTTCTCCGGGGAGAGCTGAGGTCAGGGGACACTGCTAGGCCCTTCATCTGCCCTGGCCCTGATCAACCCCTTCTGTGGACCAGGAACCCACCTCAGAGTCTTCTGAGACTTTTGTTTTTTTGTTTGTTTTTTGGTCAGTCATGGGGCTTGAACTCTGGGCTTGGGCACTGTCCCTCAGCTCTTCAGCTCCAGGCTAGTGCTCTACCACTTGAGCCACAGCGCCACTTCCGATTTTATTGGAGATAAAGAGTCTCACGGACTTTCCTGCCCAGGCTGGCTTTGAACTGTGATCCTCAGATCTCAGCCTCCTGAGTAGCTAGGATGACAGGCATGAGCCACAGGGCGCCTGGCTTCAAAGTCGTCTTCTTCTTTTCCATTTAAAAAATATCTCCATCCTCCACTGGAAACTGGGTGTATGCTTATTATAGCCATGTGGGAAGCCAAGATTAGAAGAAAGGAAAGAGTAGGCAAAATGAGAAATTGCTGTTCCTAGTGGCATCTGCAGCTCCCCAGGCTGGCAACATGGGGTGAGTGGAGGGGGTGGGGGGAAGAGGGAGGGTCGCAGATCCCTCTGGGCTGAGTGTAAAGGGACACCAGAGCTGGCTGGGATCTTCGTCCCACGAGAGTTTCAGAAAGCTCTGTGTCCCCCTCCTCCCCCAAGCCTGTTCACAGAGTAGCGCACAGCGGAGCTGACGAGATCTGCTATATTTAATTGAGATGCCTGCGTCACTCTGACCGCATAGCAGCCCCGGCCGGGCACGGCTGGGGAGTTTCTGAGTGTGTGACATGGTAAGAGAATCACTTTCCATCCAGAGAAGGCTCTGTGGAGGGGAAGGGAGAGAGAGAGCCACAGAAAGTGAGGTTGTAAGTAGAAAATTGCTTCTGGGGTTTCAGATGGCCTTGTCATGGCCCAGGGGGGGCGGGGGGACCCTCCCTGGCTGCTGAGAAAATCAGTTGTTCTGGGAAAGTTCGTTGCACACCCTGGGCCCTGTTGCTTTTGGGTGGAGCTGAGAAATGAATGAAGATAATGAGACCTCGTGTGACTTGTTAATGTTTTTTTTTTTTTTCCTCCCTGAGTTAAGATAGGACAGCCTGGACCTGTAGAACTCTGGTGATCCATCCCAGGCCTCAAGCCCGGCTAGCCTCCATCTTTGGAAAGGAGTTGGTCCAAAGGAGGAGCAAGGGCTGGAGGTTGGCATATTGTGTCTGCTCACCCAAGAGGCCAAAAGATGCCTCCCAGCTGACCAGAAGGCCAAAGCGATAAGCTGATGGTTTTGATAAAGCCTGGCCTGCAGTCCCAAGGAAATGGCTTGGGGCCTTAGCCCCCAAGGCCCTGCCCCTTCTCAGAGAAAGCCTTGGAGTGCATTCTCACCCCCTCATCCTGAGCAGTACCGGTGATGGCTGCCGAGTTCACCAGAAACTGGCCTGTGGGTCTCAGTTTTTCACTTGCACCTTCTTCTAGTGAAACCTTACCAGTTCCTCTTCTTGTGAAACCTCCCAGTCTTGGGTTTCTGAAGGGCTCCTGGCCCTGGACCCTCAGCTAGCAAAGGCCTCTCATTGGCCAGGCATACTGACCTCAGCCCCCTTCTCTCTGGGCCCTGCTTGTGTAAGAAAGAAGCCACGTGTGCCTGCAGAAAACTCTCCCAGTAACACTAGGGGTCCAGGGGTGGGAATGTGGCTTCGTAGTGAAGCCCTGGGTTCGATTCCTCAGTACCACAAGCACAGAAAAAGCCTGAAGTGGCGCTGTGGCTCAAGTGGTAGAGTGCTAGCCTTGAGCAAAAGCTCAGGGACAGTTCCCATGTCCTGAGTTCAAGCGCCAGGATTGGCAACACAAACAAGCAAATGCTAGGGGCCTATCACCAGCTCTGCAGCTAACAACCTGACACTGAGGTCGGTCTCTCTCCCTCCTTCCTTCCCTCTTTCCTCTTCTCCCTTTCTCTTCCTCTCCACCCCATCCTCTTTTCCCTTCTCTTTCCCTCTTGCCACCAGCGCTGTCTTAGTTTTATGGCTGCATGTAAAGCATCCTTCACCCTTGGTGGGGGCCCTGTGCCCATTTCAGCTCACAGCTGGGGACAGTCTCCTAAGGGTGGTGGATGAGGGCTGTGGTGGTTGGTGCTGAGGATGTGGCAGGCTGTGGCCCCCTAGTGGTAGAGCCTGGCATAGCCCTCCCGTCCTCCGTCCCCCTCTCCCCCCTCAGGCGAGGTGCATCATCCCTCCACCCTCCTGGAGCCCAAGTCCAATGGGTGGGAAATGGTCCCTGGGGAGTTTCCCTCCAGCCGGCCCCAGTGATTTCGCCAGGAGAGCTGTCTGGCTTGTATTCTGCAAGACAGACTTACGCCTTGATCCGGTAGAGAGAACGAGGGTCCATGTGCGTGAGCACCGCTTTGCTGAATTCTTGGGTTTTGATTTTGTGTAAAGAAAAATCATTCCCCCTTTATAACTACCTCCTGGCTTTGAACTCCTAGAGCGGCCTCCACTGCCAGCGGAGGGGAGCGGCTGCAGGGCAGTGTCCCCCTTGGGGCCACTGGGGTTCCTCCTGATGCTAGTTCTTGATGTGGCACGGTTCCTGGCAGTCACTAGTCCACGTGGCTAGTTCCCTGCTGGCCCCAGGCAGGACTTAGGGGCTGCCCTGCCCTTGGCATCAGCAAGACCCGTCCCGCCCCCCTGTCCTGCACAATTCCGGCCCCCCTGCCCAAGGCTGATGAGCGGCTCCGCTAGCGGCACTGCCAGCCTCCGCTTCTCCCTTGCCTCTTCCCTGGGGGGTGCCCCTTCCCTTCCCCCCTCCCCCATCAAGTCCCCGCCATGTCCCCAACTGTCACCCATGAGCTCTCACACCACAGGCCCTGGGCCACCGGCCTGCCGTTCAGAGTGCTTCACCCTTTGCAAAGATATCCACCTTTCTGGGCCCACCTTCTGCTCTGGGCACTGAGCAAAGGCGCTGACGGGCCTGACCTGTAGCTGGCGCTTGCTGAGGCCTAACAACAAAGAAGGCAGAAGCTAAAGCTCCGTTCTGAGTCAGAGAGGAGAGAGTGTGTAAGAAAAGTAATATATGTCGGGCGTTGGTAGCTCACGCCTGTAATCCTAGCTTCTCAGGAGGCTGAGATCTGAGGATCACAGTTCAAAGCCAGCCCAGGCAGGAAAGTCCATAAGACTCTTATCTCTAATAAACCACCAGAAAACCAAAAGTGGCGCTGTGGCTCAAGTGGTAGAGCACTAGCCTTGAGATGAATTGCTGAGGGACAGTGCCCAGGCCCAGAGTTCAAGCCCCATGACCAAAAGAGAGAGAGAGAGAGAAAGAGAAGTAATATAGATGGGGTGTTTTTTTTTCTTATTAGTCGTGGGGCCTGAACTCTGGGTCTGGGCGCTGTCCCTCAGCAATTCATCTCAAGGCTAGCGCTCTACCACTTGTGCCACAGCACCACTTCCGGCTTTTTTCTTATGTGGTGCTGAGGAATCGAACCCAGGGCCTCAGGCATGCAAGGCAAGCACTCTACCACTGAGCCACCTTCCCAGCCCTCAGATGGGGTGAATTTGATCAAAGTATGTATATGCTTATATGTAAATACCACAATAAAAGATTTTTTTCTTTTTTTGGTACATCATGGGGCTTGAACTCAGGGCCCAGGTGCTGTCTCTGAGCTTTTTCTACTCAAGGCTAGCACTCTGCCACTTTGAGCCACAGCACCACTTCCAGTTTTTATTGGAAATAACAGTCTCATAGATTCTCCTGCCCAGACTGGCGTGGAGTACAATCGTCATTTCTCAGCCTCTTGAGTAGCTAGGATTACAGGGGTGAGCCACCAACGCCTGGCTCCAAAAGCTCTATTGTGCAGTTGATTTATGCACTAATTTCTTTAAAGCCTTGCTCTCAAGTGAAGTCCACCTGGGGCCTTTGGCCTTAACTGCCCACTCCAGTGCTACATGCCTCTTTGTTCACAAAGGGGGTGATTGTGTACTTCCGGGTGGCTGGGGTCCAGGGACTGAATGGGCTAGTAACAAGGGAGTGACACTTGGACAGACAGGTGACAGTATTCTATAGGAGACAGTGTGGTCAGGAAGGTGGCTTTTGGACAAGAGGTGCAGAACAGTTAAGAGTATGGGCTTTCAAAAAACAGTGCCAGTGGCTCACACCTATAATCCTAGCCACTCAGGAGGCTGAGATCTCAGGATCTTGGTTTGAAGCCAGCCTAGGCAGGAAAAGCTGTGAGACACTTACCTCCAATTAACCAGCAAAAAGCAGGAAGTAGAGGTGTGGCTCAAGTGCTAGAGCTTCAGTCTTTTTTTTTTGGGGGGGGGGAAGGGAGTCCAGTCGTGGGTCCTGAACTCTGGGCCTGGGTGCTGTCCCTCAGCTCTTCAGCTCAAGGCTAGCGCTCTACCACTTGAGCCACAGCAACACTTCCGGCTTTTTTCTTTTTGCTTATGTGGTGCTGAGGAATGAAACCCAGGACCTCATGCATGCAAGTCAAGTGCTCTACCACTGAGCCACCTTCCCAGCCCCTAGAGCATCAATCTTGAGCAGAAAAACAAGTGAGACCTCAGTACTGTAAGTTTAAGCCCCAGTACACACTCTCTGTCTGTTTCTCTGTGTCTGTCTGTCTGTCTGTCTCTCTCTCTCTCTCTCTCTCTCTCTCACACACACACACACACACACACACACACACACACACACACACACACACGCACGCAAAGCTGTAATCATTGCTGCTCAGGAGACTGAGATCTAAAGATCAAGGTTCAAAGCCAGTCCCAGCAGGAAAGTCCATGAGACTTTTTTTTGTCTGTCATGGGGCTTGAACTCTGGGCCTGGGCGCTGTCCCTCAGCCCTTCAGCTCAAGGTAAGCGCTCTACCACTTGAGCCACAGCGCCACTTCTGATTTTCTAGTGGTTTATTGGAGATAAGAGCCTCACAGACTTTCCTTCCCCGGCTGGCTTTGAACCATCATCCTCAGAGCTCAGCTTCCTGAGTAGCTAGAATTATAGGTGTGAGCCACCAGCGCCTGGCTTCCATGAGGCTCTTATATCTAAGTTAATTACCAAAAAGCTGGGAGTGGAGCTGTGTCTCAAGTGGTAGAGCACTAGCCTTGAGTACAAAAGCACAGGGACAGTGCTCAGTCCCTGAGTTCAAGGCCCAGGACCACTGTACACACAACAAATAATAAAACAAGAAGGCTTTAAAGTGTGCTTTAAAGGGGGAGGCTGGAAGGAGGGGGACTGACAGGGAAGGTGAATAAGATCAAAGTATATTATATGCGTGGATGAGAATATCCCACGAAAACCCTCCAATCCTGTAAGTCATATATGCTAATAAGGAAGGGAAAGGGGAAGCCACCCTGCCCCCCACCCCCCTCCCCACACACACCGCAGGTGCCTTCCTTCGGGGGCCTTGGGGGGAATCCTGAGATGTGGGTGATACAGACACAGCTGGCCAGTCATCAGGAGATACCCGCCCAGGTCCCCATGTGCCCCAGACACCTCCTTAAACCCCGACATGCCCGCCCAGGCTTCCTCCCCTTTGCTGTGGGTGGCAGGCAGTAGGTGGGGGGCTTCCTCTAGGCGATCTGCCCTTCCCCCCTCCCCCCTCCTGCAGCCAGCCTGCCTCCTACAGAACACAGATCTTAGCCAAGAGCCAAAAGAAAAGGCAAACACCACCCATCAGGCCTATCTGTCGCCATCTTTATTTCAGACCATCAGTGTAACAACTTGGTCCATTCCCTGCCCCTCTCCTTCCCCCCCTGCTCCCCCCCCCCAGTCCCCTTCCCCTTTCCATGTGGCAGGCCGGTGTTCCCATATATTATTTTACTCTTTGCTAACATATTTAATACTTAAACTTTAAATACAAGGACATGACAATAAATTACTGATGGCTGAGGGCTGGCAGAATCGCTGTTCTGTTCTCGCTCCTGCCCCGTGCCTTGGGCGAGACCCCGAGGCCCTACATCCCCAGTGAGGTAGCAGAGTTGTGTGTACAGTAATAATTACCAACATCCACTGGCTATAGTGCTGGAAGCCCAGGTCTTGGGGCCTAGGCAGGAACGGTCTCCCCAACACCGTACTAACAAACACTCATTTAAATAACACACAAATAATGATAAATAAGACCGAGAAGAAATGGGGCCTGAGCTGTTCTCTGCCTCCCGCACCCATGGGTGAAGTGAGCCCCCTTCTCCCAGGACAGGACTGGCTGTAATGCTGTAGCTGGTTCTAGGACCCTAGTCCCAGCATGTAGAATCCTGGGCAGAAGACGCTGCCAGGCTGAGCCCTGGGCACCAGGAAAAGGGATGGGCTCAGTGGTGGCAGACTGAGATGCAAGCTCAGATGATCACCCCCCTCTTCTCCCTCCCCCGCCCCCCCACCCAATTAACATCTGGCATTGAAAAGAGAAACATATTCCTGTCAGAAACATTCAGGGCTGGTCTCTGCCTGATGGCGTGCCTCAGTTGAATGTCCCGTTACGAAAGAGTTGTTTGGAATATCTGAGCAGGGTCTTTATGAACTGGGCCACTTCAATTTTGGTGTCTCGGAGGCTGGGGGCCTGCTGTAGGACAAAGGAGACATCGCATCAGTGGGACGCCAGGGGCTTTCCAGGGAGCATCTCAGCATACGCATCCAAAAAGTCCCCATCTGGTGGCTGTCACTACCCATGTGTGTGTGTGTATGTGTGTGTGTGTGTTGAACTCTGGGCCTGGGCGCTGTCCTTCAGCTCTACCACTTGAGCCACAGTACCACTTCTAGTTTTCTGGACTTTGCTGCCTGGGCCGGCTTTGAACCGTGATCCTCAGATCTCAGCCTCCTGAGTAGCTAGGATTACAGGTGTGAGCCATTGGTGCTGGGTTCTGTAAGCTCTTTTTGCTCAAGGCCAGCGCTCTACCACTTGGAGTCACAGCTCCCATGATCAGCGTTATTTGATAGTGAATTGGAGATAAAGACTCTCACAGACTTTTTTTTTTGGGGGGGGGTCTGGTCGTGGGCCTAAACTCTGGGCCTGGACGCTGTCCCTCAGCTCTTCAGCTCAAGGCTAGCGCTCTACCACTTGAGCCACAGCGCCACTTCTGGCTTTTTTCTTTTTTGCTTATGTGGTGCTGAGGAATCGAACCCAGGGCCTCAGACATGCAAGGCAAGTGCTCTACCACTGAGCCACCTGCCCAGCCCTCTCAGACTTTCGTGCCTGGTCTGGCTTCAAACCGTGATTCTCCTATCTCAGCCTCCTGAGCAACTAGGGTTACAGGCACAGGCTTACGGGTGTCCAGCTTTCATTACTTGTATTTTACAGATATGGAAATGGAGGCTTAGCTATGAGTCAGGAGTCCTAGACCCACAGCTCTGTGAGTTCCTTGGGGGGGGGGGGGAACCATGGGGATGTTTAAGCCTTGTTCTCCTAGAAATCCAATCAGGCTGTGGAGGGGGGAAGAGGGGGAGGAGTCGGGTGGTAAGGGACACTCACCCCAGTGGAGGCCTTGTGTGTGCAGAGTCCATTCAGAATCTTCTGGGTCTTGTGGATGGTACTGCAGCTGGAGTTGGTCAGGGCCGCCAGGGCTGCGCAGTACTGTGGGGGAGAGGACCACGGTGGGGGTCAGGCCTGGCTTCAGGGAAGCCGCCTTCCCTTGAGAGGAATCCAGGCCGGAGAGGCCTGGTGGAGGGAGATGGGTCTGGGAAAGCCAGTGAACAGGTGAATGGGGGTCCAGGGATGCCAAGCCCAAGGCCCACAGCTCCCGTGACCTCACCCCAGGGGTTCCAGGTCCTTACCCCACCAGCAGTCAGGTTAGCACTCCACACCATGGTGCCATTGCAGAGAGGCGTCTGAGGGAGCAAAGAGACCTTGAGCAGGGCACCAGTGACAGCCCCAGACTGCCCCAGGTTCCCCGAACAGACTGGGCCTACGTCATCCCCAACAGCACAGGCCTGACAGTAGTTAGCCCTCTGAGCCCCAGCTCTTGTTCTGCTTCGAAGTCTGTGTGTGTGTGTGTGTGGTATTAAAACTGACATAGGAAAATAGAGTGACAACTGGTAATGGATAAGGCTTATTCAAAGCTGACCATAGCCACCAGCAGGATGACTGAGGCTACAATGGGACGGTCGGGGCCACTGCTGGCCAGGACCCCTCCAATGAGAGGTGGTATTGAGTTTTAAGATCGCCAATGCTCGAGTGTCAGCCAGGCCTGGGTTTCAATCCGGCCCCTGTCAGTGATCCTCACCGAACCTTAGACAAACAGGGCCAGATGTCTGACTCTGCAGGTGTTAACACTGGGTCTGGTGTAGGATCAATGCTCAGATACCCACTGGGGAAGCAGAGCTGACCCTATGATAAATCTATTGAATGGGCTTCATTAAGACACTGAATGGCTAGCTGGCCACTGGGCACCCATAGCTCATCTGTATAATCCTAGCAACTCAGGAGGCTGAGATCTGAGGATCACAGTTCAAAGCCAGCCCAGGCAGGAAAGTCCAGGAGACTCTTATCTCCAAGAAACCACCCCAAAGCCAGAAATAGTACTGAGGTAGAGCGCTAGCCCTGAGCTCAAAAAGCTCAGGAACAGGTGCCCAGGCCCAGAAAACCCAAAGACACTCTGTTGGCAAATGTCAAAGGGCTCAGGGAGGGGGCTGGTCCTCTTCCGCTTTCCTCCTTTGAAGAGTGATTGAGTTACCAAGGCTGGTAGGGAGGGCAGGTGGTCTCTAGTGGCATGGGAGATTCCCCTCCCTCAGACCCTTCCCTTGGTCCATCCATACAGATCCGTTTCTAGACTGGCTTGTCTTCCTCCCTCCTAGCCTGCCTAGTCCCCCCCCACCCCACCCCTGCTCACAATCTCTTTCTGAAAGGTCCCCAACCAGCCCCTAACTCACCTTCTGGTCTTGGGTGATGTTGTGCAGCTCCTCAATGAGTTCCTTCAGAGCCACCAACATGGGTGTGGAACTCGGGGCCGCGAGGCCACCACAGCAGGTAAGAGCAAGGATCATGATTACCAAGAGTGCCATGAGAGCCAAAATCAACACAGCAGGGCTGAGGAACGGATGCACACCATAAGCTGCCCCAGGCTGGGTGGCGCTTGTGGCCTTAGCTTCTGGGTGGCAGCTTTTATAGGCCCGAGTGGTGTGACGCTTCGCCGCTGGTCTGCTCTGTCGGGCGCTATCTACAAACCACATCTCTACTCATCTTGATTTTTTACTTTGTGGAAAATCCATCATATAAAGGGGGGAAAAATGTGATTTTGTGGATTTACTGAGAAGGGTCTGGGGGCAGTTCCCAGGATCCAAATCGCTTGGATTCCTGGGAATGGTGATTGGCACTGTCTGCTTGTGCTCCAGCATGCTTTCCTGATGAACATCTTGAGAACCTGGACAGTGGACTCAATCCCAGACCCCTTTGGTCACCAGAAGCGCCAGGCACCACCGCTGTGGGGAATTGGGAGTTTGACTTCTTTGATGAAGAGATCTCTTAAATTACCAAAGTAATGCTTACTTTGGCTACAAAATTCAAACAGCCAAAGGGAGTAAAGTTCACCTGTAGGCTGCCTGATGCTACACTATAGGATTACAGAAGTTCAGACTCTGGGTCTCCCTGCCAGACCGAGTCCTCTTGGGGTTTTTATTTTTGAGGGGGGGTTTGCTGTCTTTGGGCTTGAACTCAGGGCTTGGGCGCTCTCCCTGAGCTTTTATGCTCAAGGCTACTGCTGAGCCACAGCTTCACTTCTGGCTTTTTTTTTGTGTGTGTGTGTGCTTAATTGGCTTTTTTTGGTGCTTAATTGGAAATAGAGTCTCACTGATTTTCCTGCCCAGTTTGGCTTTGAAACCATGATGCTCAGATCTCAGCCTCCTGAGTAGCTAGGAGTATAGGTGTGAGCCCCTGGTGTACACCAAGGACTTTTAATTTTCAACGTTGATTGAAAAAATAACCGGCTATGAACAGCCTTGGAGTGCTGGGGCCCACCGAGGCCTTGAGCCTGGCCTTTCTTTTGTTGTTGTTTTTAGTGCTGGGGCTTAAAACCCATTATCCATACTAGGCAAATGCCCTAACATGGAGCTATTATCTTCAGTCAATGTGAATTTCTGAGACAAGGTCTTGCTGTGCAGCTCAGGCTGGCCTCTTGCTTCAGCCTCCCCAGTTGCTGAGCTTACAGGTGGGTAACCACTGCTTTGGCCAGTGCCATCCTTTCTTCCTGGGCCAGGTCGACAGCAGGCTATCCCAGCCCCAGTGCAGGTTGGATTGTGTTAACTGTTTCCAGAGACTGGGGGGGGGGGTCACAACGCTGGCCTTCCAAGTCTGTGGGAGCAGCCCCGGCCACCGAGGAAGCTTCTAGTCTCCAAGCTGGAGAATGCACACAGCTGCGGCCTCCCCCCGCCCCCGTCTCCCCTCATTTCCTCCGAAGGCTCCAGAAACCCAGACCACAGCATTCGCCCACTGGGCCCCGATCGGGCTCCGTGGTCCATGTCCTCCCCCTGGCCGGAGGAGCGCATGCGCCCCTGGGCTCCCTTCCCGCCAGGCTCGGGCTCCCTCCATCCTCTCGGTGACCCTCAACCCTATAAGGGCCCTGGGGTTGGTGGGGGGGGGGGGAGACGCTGCACCCTCATCCCGCAGCAGCCCAGGCCTTCGCGGCTCCATCTTTCCCCAGCCTCCCGTGCGCGCGCCGGAAGCTGCCCGGACGCCGGAAGCCGCCGGACACCGGAAGTGGCCCGGGCCCCTCGCGGCGGCGCGCCCCCAGGCCTTCCCGCGCTCTTCCTCCGCGGCCCGGCCTCATCTTCCGCACAGGAAGATGCGCGGGGTGTCCGTGCCAGGGGAAGGAGCGGGGAAACACCGGCGTCGGGCGCGCGGGTGAGTCAACGTGCCGCCGCTCCGCCGGGGCCGGGGCGCGCGCGGGGGGACGCTGGGCGTGCGGGGCGGGCGCGCCCCCGCGCGTGGGAGCGGGCGCGCGGGCGGCGATGGCCCCGGAGATAGGGCGCGGCCTTATGTAAGCGGAGATGGGCGATAAGCGGGCCGGGCAGGGGAGGGCTGGGCTCCGAGCCGCCCGCACCCGTGGCAGGGCCGCGGAGACCCAGCGCCCCCGGCCGAGGCCCCCCGCGCCCCGGCTCGCCGCCTCCGCCCGCTGGTCGGCGGCGTCCGGCCACCTGTTAGGCCCCAGCCCGCGGGGCCCTCCACGCATGCGCGGCCTCGCCTCGCGCCCGGGCTCCCAGGTGCGAAGCCGCGGGGCGGGGCGATGGGAAAACCACGCCCATCCCGGGCCGACTCGCCCCACGTGCGAGGTCGAGGCAACGAAAAGGTCCCGAGGAGTAGGCGCTGCGCGAGCGGGGCTTGAACCCGCAGCCTGGGGCGCCGTCCCGCAGCTCTTCAGCCCAAGGCCAGCGCGCTACCGCCTGAGCCACAGCGCCACTTCCGGTTCCACTGGTGGTTCATTGGAGGTAAAAGAGTCTCATGGACTTTTCCTGCCCGGGCTGGCTTCGAACCGCAGTAGCCAGGATGACAGGCGCGAGCCACGGGCGCCCGGCTGCAGAGCGGTTTTTCTAGAGCATCATCTTGTGACTTCTGCAGCAGCAAAACTCAGGACCTCTCGGGTTCCATGCTGTTGTTGGGGCATTGGCCTCCCTGTGGGTTTCTAAGTCGTGCTGTTCCCTGGCTTCTCAGGTGTAGGCATTTGTTGCCCGTGAGGAGTATTTGCTTTTCCTCTTTGCCGTCCCTTCTGCAGCTTTCCTCCGTGCTTATTTCTTTGCCTTACCTATGTAGAAGTGCCGTACTGTGAGGTGGTCAGAAGCCTCGTCTGCATTTGCAGAATTAGACTGACATATTCACAGGGGAAATGGGAATAAGATTGACTCTCCCTGCCAATGGTAGTGCTTTTTCCTTTCTTTTCTCTTCCAGCTGGGTACTAAGTGGCTCACACCTGTAATCCCAGCCACTCAGGAGGCTGAGATCTGAGGATTAGAGTTTGAAGCCGGCCCTGGCAAGAAAGTGCATGAAACTGTTATCTCCAATTAACTGCCAAAAAACAAAGCAAATCAAAAAGCCCTGCCAGAAGTGGAGCTGTAGCTCAAGTGGTAGAGCACTAGACTTGAGGGGAAACAATTCAGGCCCTGAGTTCAAGCCCCGAGACTGTGTGTGTGCATAGGTACATACAACGTGCACACACACAGTTGTGGGGCTAATTGTCCTATTTTCATTTGTTTAGCTTTCTGTGATCGGTGATAAAACTCTTAAATTCTCAGCCATTTGTATAAATTCCTTTCAAGGGATTGAATTCAAGCAACCATGCACAGATTCCTCTCCCTACAGAAATCTCCTTGGAGTCTCCTGATGGCCTCTGATCCTCTGTGAGGTCTCTGGTCACTATTACCATCACCTGTGTTTCTCTGGTGCCTTTCCTGGCTTTGATCCCAGATCTTCCTGATTCTCAGGGAAAAACCTCCTCTGATAGCTTTTATTTTTTTAAATAATGCTTGTAATTGATCCATAAAACCTAAAGGGTTCATGCATTAATGGAGTCCCCTACAGTATTAGATATTACCATATGCATGAACATGTCATTACTGGGTAGTTTAAATTAGGTTAAACATATTCTCTGATGGCTTTTCTTTTTAAATTTTTCTTTGCAAAGTACTAGGGCTTGAACTCGGGGCCTGGCAATAATGTCTCTTAGCTTGTTTTGCTCAAGGCTGGTGCTCCACCACTTGAGCCACATCTCCACTTGCATCTTTTTGGTGACTAGCTGGAGAAAAGTGTTTCACAGATAAGCTTCCTGACTGGCCTGGCTTCAAACTGTGATCCTCAGATTTCAGTCTCCTGAGCTAGGATTATAGGGGTGAGCCACTGGCTCCTGCCTCCCCCCCCCTTTTTTTTCTTTTGTGGTTCTGAGGATTGAACTTGGGGCCTCATGCTCCTCCTTAAGCCTTGCCTCCACGTCCTTTCTGCATTGATTGTTTTCAAGAGTGTCTCACGTTATGCCTGGACAGGCCTGGGTTGTAATCCTGGGGATGACAGGTGCTACCCCACTTTGCCCAGACATTGTGCTTCCCTTGTAGCTGGGATTACAGGCTGGTGCCTGTACACCAGCCACTGAATTGATAGGGGGTCTTGAAAACTTTTGTGCATAGGCTGACCCTGAACTTTGATTCTCTCAATCCCTTCCAGGTAGCTAGGGCTACAGGCTTGAGCCACTGCACTCAGCTCTCTAATTAAAGGTTGTAGAAGGGAAATTTGTATCTAAATATGCTTTTTTTTTTTTTTTTAACCTTAAACAAGTTAACAGTTTAAGTATGGAGTTTCAGGTGGGATTTTTTTTTTCAGAACTTCAAAAGCCTCCCATCCTTCAGAGGCTCACAAGTCCCAAACCATTTAAATCTAAATACTTTGTTACTCTTTCTCTGGAAATATGAAGGATGTTCTTGATAATTACGATTTTAATTTCACAATGCTGTGCTTGGAGTTGCTGTTTTTTATTTACTATGCCAGACATAAGAAACTGGTAAACTGCCTCCCTCCCCTCCTCTTCTCTCCTTTCTCCTCTTCCCCCACCCCCTTCCTTCCTTTAATAAAAAAATACCTTTTGGTTGGGAAGGTGGCTCAGTGGTAGAGCGCTTGCCTTGCATGCCGGAGGCCCTGGGTTCAATTCCTCAGCACCACATAAGCAAAAAAAAAAACAAACAAAAAACCTTTTGTTACTTCATATTTAAATGTGTACTTCATGTGGCATAAAAAGTTAAAAGCTGGGCTGGGAAGGTGGCTCAGTGGTAGAGCGCTTGCCTTGCATGCATGAGGCCCTGGGTTCGATTCCTCAGCACCACATAAGCAAAAAAGAAAAAAGCCAGAAGTGGTGCTGTGGCTCAAGTGGTAGAGTGCTAGCCTTGAGCTGAAGAGCTGAGGGACAGCGCCCAGGCCCAGAGTTCAGGCCCCACGACCGGACCCCCCCCCCAAAAAAAAGTTGGCTGGACAGAGCAGAATCTGGGTTTGTGCCTTTCTTTTTGAGATGTGACAGGAGTAGGCAGGATGTCGACTTACTTGCTCATCTACAGAACACTGCTTTTGTATCCCTGGGCAATTTCTCAAGCTGTTCCCTCCAACTAGAATTTTTTATTTGCTTCACTGTCCAAATCCTTTAAGTCCTCAAAGATCTTAGCCTTCAGTTTCTCTGGAAAAACTCCACAAACCTTTCTTCTGTACAAACACCCACTGACTCACAGAATGAGTGATTGTGATGTGTCAACTTTTCAATACCTCTATTCTAAAATTTATTAGTTATAGATGTTTTACTATGCTTGATTTTATTAGCATGTTAATTATGCAAATTAGTGTTATGTGATTTCTGTATGGGTATAAGATGTCCTTGAGTCATTTTCACTTCTATTACACTTTCTCATTCTTCCTCCTCCACTTTCATCCCTTTCACAACCCTAACACTCCCCTCTTCAAGCCTTTTTTCTCCATTAAATTCCAGATGTTTTAGAAAAAATGATGAAAGAATTTTTTTGCTAATTGGATTAAAATAAGTATAAAGTTAGTTTTGCTTAAAAAAAAAGTTGGTTAGAAATTGCACTGGACCTGGGCTTTTTCTTCTTTTGTCCCAATGCTGGGGCTTGAACTCAGAGTGTGAACGCTGTCCCATAGTTTTTCCACTCAAAACTGGCCCTCTACCTCTTGAGCCACATCTGTCTGGCTTTCTGGTAGTTTATTAGAGATAAGATTCTCATCAACTTCCGTGCTCAGGTTGGCTTTGAACTGAGATCTGAGAATCTCAGCCACTTGAGATTAGTTCTTCCTAGATTAGCTGGGATCACAGGCGTAAACCACTGATGCCCGTCTTTTGGGCTTCCCTCCTTTGCAGGAAGTTTTTTTCTTTGTCTCTGTTTCTTTTATCTCTTTCTTCCCTCTTTTCTGTCCCTTTAAGGGGGCTGGGAATTGAACCCCAGAACTGTACATATTAGGCAGGTGTTCTACCATTGCAGGCATACCCCTGCAGTCCTTCCCACTCCCCCACCTTCAGGTTTATTAAGTAGTTGTATAAAGAAGTTACAGTTGCAGAAATCAGTTAAATGAGTACAGTGCTTTTAGGACAATGTGGCCCCTCCCGTTGCTTCCCCCCCATTTTTCCTCTCCCATACTTGCCTGTGAGATACTTAGTTCCTTTTTCACATAGTGTGTACACGACTCTTTTGCTCACCCTTCCTCTGTTCCTAGCGCCCCCCCCCCCCGCAAGTTTCCATGTCCAGTATGTGTGTAAACGCGTTGGGCCCTGGGTATGTTATGCCTAGCTTCCACGTAGGAGAGAAAACACGCACCGCTTCTCTGAGCTTGGCTTCACTTAACGTGATTCATTCTAGGTCCACTCATTTCCCTGTAAATGACATGTTCTAATTGATGAGTAAAATTCCACGTGCATAGCTACACTTTTTGGACCCACTCATTTATGGTAAGGCATCTGGGCTGTGTCCATAACCTGGCTACTGTGTAGTGCGGCAGTGAACACGGATGTGCCTTTGCAGTGTCCTGGTTTGTCATATTCTCAGTAGGTGCCCAGAGCCTCTGGTATGGCTGCGTCATAAGGAAGGTCTGTTTCGTTTTTGTAGAACCTCCAAACCGCCACCCAGAGTGCTTGTTAGCTTACATCGTTTACATTCCCACAAACAGTGCAGTAGGATCCTTTTTCCTCACCTCGTCCTCAGCGTTTGTTACCGTCTTAACTAGGGTGAGGTCCAATCTCAAAGTTGTACAAAGTAGTTACCGTTTTAAGTCAGGTAAAGAATACATTTCTTTCTGGACACTATCACCCCTTCCCAGTTTTTCCCTCCTTCCCCTCTCCCCCACAAGTTGTACAGTTCATTTTCAAGTCTACTGAGTACCACTGCTGTTACTTGTTCACCCTTTGTCCCTCCATTTTTCTGCCCCCCTTCACGCCCAAAAGACAGATACATGAACAAGACAAAAAGAAAACCATGTGTTTCCTTTTCCTGGAGTTCATTTGGGTATTTTGTATGATCAGAGGCGCAGAGGCATTGTGCCCTTGTGCTCCTCCCTTAGGAATATTCTCCTTCGGTCTCACTATGTGTGAATGCCGAGTCCTAGATTTCATCATGTCCTGGAGTATATTAGATCTAGCTTCAGCATATGAGACAAAACATGCACCATTTGTATCTCTGAACCTGGGCAAAAGGTTCAGTGGGAAGACTGCATTTGTGCTGGGGTCGAGGATTGCTGGGTTGATGTTCTAGGAGTGAAGTGTGACGACACACTGGCCGATGCAGAGGAGGCACAGCCCAGGTTGTGGAGTGGCAGCAGTTGCTAGAATACGAAGGCTGGCCTCCAGCCAAGCCGCTCCAAGGTACGGTGGAAGAGAGAGCAGGAAGAGAGGTGCGATCACCATGTGGATAATGATGTTACCAATACCTATGAAATTAGTTTTAGGAACGCACCCGAGTTTTGCGTTTTGGCATGTGACCTGCCTGGGAGCTCAGGCTACTGCAGGTAAGAGTAAATGGAAGTCATAAAGTTTTTCTTGAGCACAGACATTTTACCCACTTGTGCAGATAGAAGCAAGTTAAGTGGCTTGCTCTTCCTCCCTCAGCTAGCGCTGTGAGCTGTGGGATCTGAACTCAGCCTGCTTTATTCCTAACCTCCATACTGTAGGTCCAGTTGTCCCACATGTAGGGGAGCACGGTGGTGAGGGGCAGCTGCCCACTCCCAAGCCACTGATGCAAGGCTGTGGGAATGAAAGCACTGTTCTCACAAGGGCTGAGGGAGTCTTGTGAATTCTAATTCTGTTTCACTATACTCAGCATGTGTGGCCTTTTCAGAAACTTAATGATAGGGCTGGGAAGGTGGCTCAGTGGTAGAGCGCTTGCCTTGCATGCCTGAGGCCCTGGGTTCAATTCCTCAGCACCACATAAGCAAAAAGAAAAAGGCTGGAAGTGGTGCTGTAGCTCAAGTGATAGAGTGCTAGCCTTGAGCTGAAGAGTTGAGGGACAGCGCCCAGGCCCTGAGTTCAGGCCCCACGATCAGACCCCCCCGCCCCCCCCAAAATTAATGATAGAGGGTAGGGTAGCTAGCGTGAATATTAATGAGAAATGTTTTATTTGCTTTTTTTATTTGACCTTAATTTTGACAAGTAACAGATGTATCAAATGTCTATCCAATCCCCAGCTTTACAAAATTGTGATGACTTACGAACAGATGATCATTTTCTGAAGCACTCCTGTATAGGGGTGGAAATACCTTGATGACTGTGTATATCTGCTTGATCTGTAAGGCCGCAGTTGACTCGAGCTCATTGAAGCTAGGAATCCTTGGGCTATGGTCTATTTTTCTCTCCAGGTCCTCATTAGCTTCGTGTGAACCACAGAACATGGTTAACCACTCCTTCCTCAGTTCTCTCAGGAGAGTAATGTTGCTTCCATAAGCAGCTGACAGAACTCAAGTGGAATTTGAAAGTGAAATTTCCAGGAACGGTGGGTACTGGGTTCTTTTTTTTTTTTTTTGCCGGTCGTGGGGCCTGAACTCTGGGCCTGGGCGCTGTCCCTCAGCTCTTCAGCTCAAGGCTAGCGCTCTACCATGGAGCCACAGTGCCACTTCCAACTTTTTCTGTGGTGCTGAGGAATCGAACCCAGGGCCTCATGCATGCAAGGCAAGCGCTCTACCACTGAGCCACCTTCCCAGCCCCTGGGTTCTCTTTCTCTCTCTCCTCAGCTAGCACTCTACCACTTGAGCCACAGCGCCACTTCCGGCCTTTTCTGTTTATGTGGTGCTGAGGAATCAAACCCAGGGCCTCATGCGTGCAAGGCAAGCATTCTACCACTGAGCCACCTTCCCAGCCCCTGGGCTTTACTAGAATTGGCCTCTGTTAGCAGGTCTACTTGGAGCCACTAGGAGAAAGCCCTGACTCCATGTGGAGAACGATTGGGATGGAGGGTGAGTGAGGCTGAGCAGATACACAGGAGCAAATAGATGGCTACATTAGGATAGTGGAGAAATCCAGAGGCTGGGACTGGCAGGGATGTGGGGAGAGGGAAGACAAACGGTGTTCACTTAAAACTGCCTGCCAGACCATCAGACTACCAACTAGGTTTCAGTTGGGGAAACCAAGGTCCAGATAAGTTGACTGCATGGATACTTTGTCAAATCTTAAATCTTTTTCTTTTTTGGGGGGGAGGGGGGTGGGGTCCGGTCGTGGGGCCTGAACTCTGGGCCTGGGCGCTGTCCCTCAGCTCTTCAGCTAGCGCTCTATCACTTGAGCCACAGCGCCACTTCTGGCTTTTTTTCTTTTTGCTTATGTGGTGCTGAGGAATTGAACCCAGGGCCTCAGGCATGCAAGGCAAGCGCTCTACCACTGAGCCACCTTCCCAGCCCCTCAAATCTTAAATCTTTCTAGCATCTTCAGATAATTTTTTTTTGCAAGGAAACAGATGACATTGAATTTCAATACCTAAACCATAAATTAACAAAGCATGAGGCCATTTATTCCTCTTGTCCCAGGGAAAGGAGTGAAGAACAGAGCGTGTGAGGCTGCCTGGGAAAATCTGTTCGATTTCAGATGAGATGACTTCCATTATTATCATAGAGCCTTGACAGCCAAGTTCCTGTTAATGCATTGGGCTCCATCAGCATCAGAAGCTATTGGTTAATGAACATAAGAGCCCAGGGAGCTAACACTGCATGTCACAATCTCTGAGCACTGATCAATATTCTTATTAATCCTGTAGAATTTCTCCACGTACTCAGAACGTCCCAAGAGCTCCACAAAATCTTCATCGTGAGTGATGACCAGAAGCTGGAAGTTACGCTGCTGTGAGCGACTTTTTATTATCCTGCAACAATATATTTAGAAGCCTGATTACTAAAACAACAAATAAGGGAGATCCGAGTTTCCTGTACTGCGAGCCTGGCTGGCCTGGGGCGGGCTGGCCTGGGCCCTCAGCTCAGCCAGCTCCGTCCTCTTCTCCAGGCAGTGGAGAGACAGGGTCTGTGTCCCACCCAGGCTGGGCGCAAGGGATTAAGAACCTGGTCTTAATTTGGACTAGTTTCTCCAGATCAAAACAGGAAGGAACGCTCTAGGAATACCTAAACTGCTCACCTGCCTAGATTTCCTGGCCCGCTGTCATGTTAAGACAAACAACAGGTAGGGGAATAACACTGCTTTCTTAGAGCTGGCTCTACTTAGAATTCTGCCACCACTAGTCACTAAATGCATCAGTGCTATGACACACGGGGGACCTGAGTGGGTGGACTGGGAGCGTTTTTGCTCACTATCTATATGCTGAGGTAACCAGTTATGAGAATGAAACCTGACTTTTTAACCACTTATTTATTAACTGGATGCACTTAAGGTTTCAAAAGCAGCAGCAGCTCTTCCTCACTGGTCCCCTAGCAGGCTGGAAAAGACAATTTTGCTCAGTGCTCCTGTCCCAACCCTTGCTGCTAGTGTCACAGAAATCCCCATCTCTGCCAGCAAGGTCCTTTCTACGTTTGGGTGAGTATCTTTCGCCTACTATTGCAGCTACAGTGTGTAAGGAAGAGCTGTTCACCTTGGAGACTATCCCAACACAAGTGAATGCGGTAAAAGCTGTATCATTCCCCCCTCTCCTCACACTAGTGACTGTCATCCGTCAGTCGTGTGATACAGTATTAAACCCATACCACCACCTACAGTGTCTGGCAGGGCACGTCGTACATTGTGCACGCCCTGTGGGTTTGGGGAAACCCAAACAAAACTGGGAACCCCTCACCCTAGGTTTCCTTATGAACACATGGGGAGAGGAAGGATGGTTGGTCTAGGGCTGCTGGGCCTCGTCTAGTTCCCTTTTCAGGGGAATCTGAGGAATTACAGTCAAAAGTGGGGGGTAGAGTTGGCTTCTACTGGCTTCCGGAACAAGGACACATAATTCAGTCTCCCTTAACAAACCATGCTCCCAAACATAAGATACTTACTCAACCAGAGCATGCGCAAGGGATTCAATGTTCTCTCTGTCAAGATTTGTTGTTGGTTCATCCAGGGCTAGGATGCCACAATTCAGGCAGAATGTCTCTGCCAGTGCTAGGCGGATGATGAGCGAGGCCAATACCTGAAAGAAAGGACCCTGTTAAGTCACACACAGCAGAGCTGGCACATTCTCTGTAGAAGCAAAAGGAGGGAAAATGTCCCAGAGTCCCTTTTGTTAGGGGAAATCACGTGCTCACATGACGGTGAACCACCAGCTGCATACTCTTGGCCAAACATTTACAAGGAAACAAAGCTGCAGTCCCCTCCATTAGAAACAAACAAACCCTGCTGGGGCCTGGGAAGGTGGCTCAGTGGTAGAGTGCTTGCCTCCCGTGCATGAGACCCTGGGATCGATTCCTCAGCAGTATATAAACAGAAAAAACCAGAAGTGGGTGCTGGGCCTTGAGCTGAGACCCACAGTTCAAGCCCCATGACTGACAAAAACAGAAAACCCTGTTGTACTAAAATTTGAAATTGCATGCTTAAAATAGATGCACATCTGTAACTAAGGGTTTTAGTAAAGATGGACTATTAACATTAGAAAATTACACCCCCACCCCCAGATCACAGGTTCTCCATGTTTTGTGGTTCGAAGGCACCAGGTATTGTGTTCTAGTCTCTACTGGAATATCTGTATCTAATTTTGAGTAAAAGAGGAAAAAAACAGTCATGGGTCAAAGTATCAGGATGAGCATAAAAGTATGGCTTTACTTGTAAGAAATGCAGGTAACAAGCCATCAGGCAAAAGCCATGTGAGTGTATGGACACAGGGCTAAGGGTTTAAGACTAGGCTTGGATGTTTGTTCTAAGTGGTAGAGTACAGTAGCAAGTGAGGCCCTCAGTTCAATCTGCAGCACCACCAAAGTGGGGCAAGCGTAGGGGCTACTGTGGAAAATAGAAATCACTTCTGTGTCAGCTCAAGTCCCTTTCCTCTCATGCCCAGAGCAGGCAGGCAGGTTACAGAAAGTACTACCTTCTTGAGGATAGGTGCTTCCTTCCTAACTTGGAACCGCACCCCCAGCCTCTGTAAGGCCAGCATGAGGGAGGCAGGGTGACTGCTTTAGCTAAGGAAGTATTTGCTTCAAAGCAATTTCAACTTAGAGATCATATATACAAGGTATCGGTTACACCAATTTTTTTTTTTCCTTTGGCCAGTCCTGGGGCTTGGATCAGGGTCTGTTTGTGCTCAAAGCTAGCACTCTACCACTTAAGCCATAACGGCACTTCTGGCTTTTTCTGTGTATGTGGTACTGAGGAATGGAACCCAGGCTTCATGATGCTAGGCACACACTCTACCACTAAGCCACATTTCCAGTCCATACCACATATTCTTTAAGTTTAATATGGCCATCCCTTTTCTAGGATTGAAATTTTATCAAAATCACCTGAAGAACCTGAAGTCTTTGGCACAAAGCTGTGCACAATGAAAAAAACCTAGCCTCGTGTTCTGACTATCCTCTCCCTGACCTCCCTGTTCATATCTGACTTAGGCTCTTTCTGGAGCCTCCATGGCCAGCTGACCTGACCTGGTGACTGTATCTTGTATATGTGTTGCTCTCAGCAGAGGCCCTTGAGTATATACCAGTGCCACTAGCTGCCTGGCAGATCCTTCTGGTCCAAGCAAGAGGTAAAGGGGACTCAGTCCTTCCTGTACAGGTGGAAATATTATCAATGGGATGCCTTAAGAGACTGGAAATGGCATCATCTGGTTCAGCCTGGGCTCTTCTTGTTTGCTAAGCTATTACTATGATCAGCAGTGTCATCACTATTAATATAATTACTTCCAGGGATGTATTTTGACTTCTCTCAAATCAGAATGTATCTCAAAGTAAGGTTTAACTGCATTTTTTTCTTGGCACAACAGTGGCCAGGGCAGCCCTGGGGTGCCCGTGATACTGTGTCTGTCCTTCAGTTGCGTAAGGTGGTTCAATTAACTCTAGAAATACCTGCCTTTTGTCCAGCACTGCATCGTCCTCGCATATCCAAAGCTGTGTCTCCCTTTAGCATCACGACTCTGTAGTTGTAATTCCGCCTTTTATCAGAAGCTGACACATTTTCATCAGCATCTGACCGAATTTCTATGTATTCAATGTCTGAAACAGAATTATTTTAGAGACATCTACACTCTGCAGCCTTTTATTACAAATGTCAAATAAGCTTAAGAGCCATGCTGGTGACTGGCTGGCCTCGCTGGGAGTGGGAGGGGTGGGGGGGCTGGGGAATGACTCTGCTGGCTTTCAATTTCTATTTTCTGGAGCTGCATGGATGGATGGAAGAGCCTGATGGAGCCAGAAGCAAATGGGATGCTGCCACCTTTCAGCCCCTTAGGTTCATCTCTGAGTCTTTGGAAAGCTTCACTAAGAAACTTTGGAATAGAAAGTACATGTTGCTGGGCACTGGTGGCTCACGCCTGGCCTGTAATACTTGGGAGGCTGAGATTTGAGGCTCCAAATTCAAAGCCAGTCCAGGCAGGAAAGTCCATACAACTATTATCTCCAATAAACCACCAGAAAACCGGAAGTGGTGCTGTGGCTCATGGTAGAGCACTAGCCTTGAGCTGAAAAGTTGAGGGACAGCGCCCAGGCCCAGAGTTCAAGCCCATGATTGACACCACCTCCCTCCCCCCAAAAAAGTGCATGTTGTCTTGATAAAAATTCTTAGAAAATCTGAAGGAAATGCTGGAGTTCAGGGAGATAATGCCAGCAAGCTAAGAGGAGAGGAGGACAGGGCTTTGGGAAGAGCGTTTATAACACCATCTTATTACCTTGTCCTCGGTAGGTACTTCGCCAAAGATCACGTATAATTTTATTGATTTCTTCCATTTTCATACTGTGAAATTTCATTATTGCTCTGGAAAAAGAAACCATTGTGTGAGGGAAGGGATGGTAGGGAAAAACAAAGGAGGAGGCAACAATACTTGCTAAGAAATGTACTCATGGGGCTGGGAAGGTGGCTCAGTGGTAGAGCGCTTGCCTTGCATGCCTGAGGCCCTGGGTTCAATTCCTCAGCACCACATAAGCAAAAAGAAAAAAGCCAGAAGTGGTGCTGTGGCTCAAGTGGTAGAGCGCTAGCCTTGAGCTGAAGAGCTGAGGGAAAGCGCCCAGGCCCAGAGTTCAGGCCCCATGACCGGACACCCCCCCCAAAAAAAAGAAATGTACTCATTACCTTGCTCATATAACTGTAACCTCTGTACAGTATTTTCACAATAAAAAAATTACAAAAAGGAAACCATTGACTGGTATTTTACAATGAAAAAACTACTGTGAACTTGTACATGTAATAGCTTCCCCAATACTTTCATTTGGCCTGACATGGCCCTGCCCATCAGCAAGTGTAACCCTAACACTCCCCTAGAGCCACCTTCCAGCAAAGACATTCTTAGGAAGCACGCTTATGAGCCAATGAACGTCAGTCCAGTGTCACTCCAGTGGTAAAAAGGCCAACCTCACTGCTTCACCATCAGGGGGATGTGAGATGGACTCACTTCCATCTTTGGCCTCTATCTGATAGAAATAAAGAAACTCAACAATGCTACTGTCTTTGCAGAATCATTTCATGATGTTCCGGTTCACCAGCCAGAGAGAAAGAAATGACTCAACATAAACATATCAGATGAAGGACTGAGGTGGCAGAGCCTGGAAAAACCATATTCTGCTTCTTGATGAGACTGCAGCAGCCTCCATTTTCTACTTTACTATCTTTCTCAACATTTTTTGCTTTCAGACAGACAAAAACTTTAAAAAAAAAAAAAAACAATGTTCTTGGAATAAGGACTGTCTCTCTATAAGCTTTCTGTTAGGATCCTCATTTCCCAAATGACTTCAAAAAGCTATTGTTCCCACTAGGTTAAAAAGCATTTAGTATGTCCCACATCCACAAATCAGCCAACGACAAATGCTGGAGGGGATGTGGAGAACGAGGAACGCTATTACACTGCTGGTGGGAATGTACACTCATACAACCACTTTGGAAAGCAGTCTGGAGGGTCCTTAGAAAGTTAAAGATTGACCTCCCTTACGACCTAGTCATACCACTTCTAGGCATCTACCCTGAACAACAGGAACCAATATACAAGGACACGTGCACCTCCATGTTTATTGCAGCACTGTTCACAACAGCTAGGATATGGAAACAACCTAGATGCCCTACCACAGATGAATGGATCCAAAAATTGTGGTATCTATACACAATGGAATATTATGCAGCCATTAGAAATGACAAAATAATGGCATTTGCAGGGAAATGGATGGAGCTAGAAGGAATCATGTTGAGCGAGGTAAGCCAAGAAAGAAGAGACAAACAGTACATGGTCTCCCTAAGTGGATGATAAATCCAAAATGTTAGGTGATATGACAAAACTAACAGGACTTAAGAAACAAAGAACTCCCACTCATCTGGTTGAACCACTACCAAATATCCCCATGCTGCTGATCACATATACGGTATATAACATGTGAGCACCGTTATATATTACAGACTGTGACAGACAATTTGCTCCAGGAAAGTTAGAATGAACTTGTGACTTTAAATGAGCATCATTATTCCACAATACTGTGAATTTCCGGAAATTAAGTAATCACTTAATCACAATCAAAAAAAAAAAGAACCTTGGGGAAGGGAGGGAGGGAGGGGATGGTAGGGGGAAAACAATGGAGGGGGTAACAATGTTCAAGAGGAAGTGTACTCATTACCTCACTCATGTAATTGTAACCCTCTGTATAGTATCTTTACAATAAAAAAAAAAAAAAGCATTTAGTAACCTATAAAGAACTAGTGTCTATTCTAGTGTGAAGAGTAAACTCCAGGTGGAACAGGCGTGTCCAGTGCACTGTCTTGGCCCTGAGTCCCTGTACAACAGCAAAGGCAGTGCACAGACCAGCACCACGGCCACATGAACTACTGCCTTTCCAGTATGGAGTTGACAGCCATGCTATGCAAGGGTTTGGGGATGACCTACTTAGAGGGGTTACAATGATCTTTTTTTTTTTTTGGGGTCCGGTCGTGGGCCTGAACTCTGGGCCTGGGCGCTGTCCCTCAGCTCTTCAGCTCAAGGCTAACGCTTTACCACTTGAGCCACAGCGCCACTTCCGGCTTTTTTTTTCTGTTTATATGGTGCTGAGGAATCAAACTCAGGGCTTCATGCATGCAAGGCAAGCGCTCTACCACTGAGCCACCTTCCCAGCCCACAATGATCATTTTAAATAGTCATTTATCTCATGTAATTGTTATACTGAGAGTTAAGATTTGAACTAATTACCATGAACAAAACAAGACTCAATGAAATTAGTAACTTGCATCAGAGAAAAGTGGCTAGGAAGTTAAAAGTCCTCAATTAGGACATTTTTGTGAGGGAGTTATCTTTTTTTTTTTTTGGTCGTGGGGCTTGAACTATGAGCCTGGGCACTGTTCCTCAGCATTTCAGTTCAAGGCGAGCGCTCTACCACTTAAGTTACAGTGCCACTGGTGTTATCAAATCTTAAAGGTTTACCTACCTCCCAAGTTGTATATAAAGCCAAAAGAACCACCAAATATAGGCTTATTTTGCTTAAGAAAAATATTCTAAGCCAGGTGCCGGTGGCTCAAGCCTGTCATCCTAGCTACTCAGGAGGCTGAGATCTGAGGATTCACGGTTCAAAGCCAGCCTAGGCAGGAAAGTCCATGAGACATCTCCAATAAACTACCAGAAAACGAAGTGGTGCTGTAGCTCAAGCGGTAGAGTGCTTGCCTTGAGCTGAAGAGCGCAGGTACAGCGCCAGGCCCAGAGTTAAAGTCCCACAACCAATCAAAAAAAAAAAAAAAACCCAACCAAATCTAGTAGAGTCAGGTACTAAAAAAATAAAGATTAAGTAGTGTTTAAGAACAGGAAAAAAAAATGAAAATAGTTTACTGCATTAAGAAAAAGAGATCAGTCTGTATCAAAAGAAGCATTTACTGCAACACTAGAGTTTTGCTAAATCCCTAGTAAGTGAAAAAAATGGAAGAAAATTTCCTTACTCTGATAAAATTTCTCTCCAGTGTCTACGCAGCAAAGAACAGACTTAGTTTAAGATATAGAAGCATTCTTCTTTCACCTAAGTACCAGAGGAAGATAAATGGTGTTCTGGCCATCAGTTTAGAAGATGGAATGCAAATGACTTAACTGTACACACAGAAAATCCAAGAAAACTAAAGCTAGCCAGAAATAAACTTTTACAGAAACATAGGATATATTACCTAGTAACCAACACATACAGGAGAGAGAAAAAAAAGTAGGAACTTACTATTTACAAAGGTCGTGATAATAAAATATATTTGCAGGAAGAAATCTAAAGGCACGATGTGATGTAGAGGAAACTGGCATAAAATTTTACAGCAGAATAAGGGTCCTAAATGGCAGGTTCCATACTCCAAGTAATCCATAAATATCCCAAATAATTATACATAAAATGCAATGCAAAGGAACAACATTTAAAAGACATTAAAGGAATCCTTAAGCTGACTCTGAAGTTCTAAGACAATGCATAAAACAAAATTGTGGTAATGAGGAAAAAAATCAGTGTATGCAACCCAGAAATAAACCCAAATAGATGTAGTACCCTAGAACTATCCCAGTTTAAACCAAATGGAAAATTTTCAATAGGAGAAAAAAGGACTAATGACAATAAGTAATGCTACTTGTGTGTATAGTAGTACTAGGGTTTGAACAATGCCTTGCACTTGTTACGCTGATCTACCACTGTGTCATACCTCCAGTCCTATTTTTGCTAGTTATTTTGAGAAGGACCCCATGACCTTTTGCCCTTGAACTGTAGTTCAAATAGCTAGGATTACAAGTATAAGAGCCAAGCTGAAACTTGTCAAACACCAAAATAAAATTCAGATTAACACATGGTTAAAGGGCACACCAGGCACTGGTGGCTCACGCCTGTAATCCTAACTACTCAGGAGGCTGAGATCTGAGGATTGAGGTGCAAAGCCAGCCCAGCAGGAAAGTCCATGAGATTCTTATCTCCAATAAACCACCAGAAAACCAGAAGTGCTGCTGTGGCTCATGGGTAGAGCATTAGCCTTGAGCTGAAGAGCTCACGGACACAGCCCAGTCCCAGAGTTCAAGCCCCATGACCATCACCACCACCAATAACAACAAAAAAGGGCTGGGTGTGGTGGCTCATGCCACTTAGCAGATGGATACAGGAGGACTATGTTTGAGGCGAGCTTGGGCAAAAAGAGTCTATGTCAAAGAACAAGCTGAGTGTAGCGGCATGCCTACGATCACAGCCATGCAGAGGTTCAGTTCAGGTAGGAGGATTGCCCTATGTAAGCCTTGGGCAAAAGTTTTAACAATGAATGCTCAAGTAGTAGAGCAGACCTGGGTGCAATACCATCATACACAAAAAAAGTTAACAAGCTGGTGTGTTGGCATGTCCCCGAAGTCGCAGCTACTCAGGAGGCGAGGCTGGAGGTCTAATTTAGGTTTGAGATCAGCCTAGGCAATGTACTAAGACCTGTGTTAAAGCTTACAATGAAACTGCCAGAAAGTATTTTCACAATTTTAGTTGGGGACTCTTTTAATAAAGGCACAGAATTGAGAAGCCATAAACTAAAATCTAAAGAATTGACAACAAAAATAAAATTATCGATGACCCCATGAAGTTAAAGGAATGTCTGTGAAAAGGATTAAGATCCAAAACTTTGTGGTACAAAGCACACAAAAAAGGGGGACAAGCTAGGAGAGAAACAGGCAGAAAACTAAACAGATAGGCAATTCTCAGAAAAATGCAGACAGCCAACCTATACAAAGACATTTCACCTTACTGGTGAGGGAAGTGCAAATTAGAATACCTTCCGTGCAACACACTGGCAAATGTGAAGATGGGTATTAACACAGACATGGGAAATGGCCCCTTTCCCATACTACTGGCTGAAACGTACGCTTTTGGAAGGCAATGAGGCAATTAGCATGCTAAAAAATGAATGTACGCTTGGACCATAACTTGATTTTTTTTTTTTTTTTTGGTCTTGAACTCTGGGCTTGGGCACTGTCAATGCACTCTTCAGTTCAAGGTGAGCGCTCTACCACTTGAGCCACAGCGCCACTTCCAGTTTTCTAATGGCTTACTGGAGATAAGAGTCTCATGGACTTTCCTGCCAGGGCTGGCTTTGAACTGTGATCCTCAGATCTCAGCATCCTGAGTAGGATTACAGGTGTGAGCCGCCGGCGCCTGGCTCATTTCATTTTTTTATATTAAATAGTTTTTATTGTGAAAATACCGTACAGAGGAATTACAATTACATGAGCATGGTAATAAGTACATTTCTTATCAAGCATTGTTGTCTCCTCCTTTGTTTTCCTGCCCTCCCATCCCCCCCCCAATAACTTCATTTCTAAGAAGCTATCTTTGGTATATCTGCACAAGTGTGCAAAGACATTCTACAGCATAATCAGCAGCTCACTTTAAAAAAAAGCTTCCTCATATCTATCAGTGGTTGAATAGTTATTATCTACAGATTATTCAGCTATTAAAAATGAGGTGCATGGGCTGGGAATGTAGCTTAGTGGTAGAGTGCTTGCCTAGCATGCATAAAGCCCTGGGTTTGATTCCTCAGCACCACATACACAAAAAAAGCTGGAAGTGGCACTGTGGCTCAAGTGGTAGAGTGCTAGCCTTGAGCAAAAGAAACACAGGGACAGTTCTCAGGCCCTGAGTTCAAGACCCAGGACTGGCAAAAAAAAAAGGGGGGGGGGAGGGGGTAATTATATATACAAAACTGACCGCTTCATAAAAAACAAAGTTTCACCTGTTCTGTGAAAACATGAAAATAGGTCACCATATCACAGAAGCGTGGCGCTGATCACTCAACGTGTTAGACACTACCAGGGGAATGGAGTCTGCCCACAGGTACATCTGTGATGTGCGATGTACAAAGACAAGAAGCATGGAGATGTTTTATCGCCAACACCAGGTTGAATGGGTAAAGTGGTACAGCATATTCTGGACTACAGACAGAGGGGAAAATGACATCTGTCTGGGAAGGGCTTCATCAAAGTAACATTCCAAAGAGGAGCTTAGGGAAATGTGGATTGTCTTCCTGAGAATTGAGAAATGGAAAGGGAAAGCCAACACTCCTATAGTGAGAGCGACAGGTAACATCACCTTCAGCAAGGTGTTTGCTAGGCTGGTGCTTTACTACTTGAGCCACGCCTCCAGCCTTGCTTTTTGCTGGTTATTATGGAAATGGAGTCTAGCAAACTTTACTGCTCAGGATGTCCTTAAACTTCAGTCCTCCACATCTCAACCTCCTTAAAAGCTAGGATTGCAGGTGTGGGACACCAGCACCCAGCCTGAGTGACCCTGTTCCCAAGCATGCAGCTGGAGGTCACAAAAGCAGCAATACATTAGGCCTTGCCAAGACAGTAGCTCAGTTTTCCTTTAAAAAAAAAAAAAAAAAGCTGGATGCTGGTGGCTCACGCCTATAATCCTAGCTACTCAGGAGGCTGAGATCTCAGTTAAAAGTAGGAAAGTCTGTGAGATTCTTATCTCCAATTAATGACCAGAAAACCAGAAGTGGTGCTGTGGCAAGTAGTAGAGCATTTGCCTTGAGCTGAAGGGCTCAGGGACAGAGCCCAGGTCCAGAGCTCAAAACCCACAACAAACAAATTAGCAGCATACACTAGTTATACTGGGTGCAGTGTACCTTGATCAAGTTCACTATGTGTGCATTTATCCTCCCTTAAAACAATTTCATTAGATTTCACTGCTTTATTTTCATATGGATGTGAAGTCCTTCAGTCACACTCCCCTTCCTTACCTTCACGCTTCGTCCTTTCCCCTCCTGGTACCTACACCCCAGCAGAACCTATTATACATCCCCATAATTCACTTTCTAGTGAATATTACCCAAAGGGATTATGCTGTGGTTTATCTCACACAATACAAATTTATCTCACACAAAGTACAAATATGTTGTACTTTAATCAGATTTATCACCTTTACTGTTCACCTTTCAACAACTCTCAGTGAATTTCCTTAAGCCATCCATTGATGTAAATAGATGCAATATTATTATGCTTCATCATTTTCTGTTTTTTTTTTTTCCTGTTAGTCATGGGGCTTGAACTCTGGGCCTGGGCACTGTCCCTCAGCTCTTCAGCTCAAGGCTAGTGCTCTACCACTTGAGCCACAGCACCGCTTCTGGCTTTGTCTGCTTATGTGGTGCTGAGGAATTGAACCCAGGGCCTCATGCATGCAAGGCAAGCACTCTACCACTGAGCCACCTTCCCTGCCCTCCTTCATCATTTTCTTTACCTCCTCATTTATAGTCCCACAATTATAAATTTGTCTGCCTAGGTCTAGATTCCACAAACAAACAAACAAATACGATCTGCCAGGTACCTGTAATCCTAGCTACTCAGGAGGCTAAGATCTGAGGATTGCAGTTCAAAGCCAGCCCGGGCAGGAAAGTCCATGAGACTCTTATCTCCAATGAGCAACCAGAAAACCAGAAGTGGTGCTGTGGCTCAAGTAGCAGAGTGCTCGCCTTAAGCTGAAGAGTTCAGGGACAGTGCCCAGGCCCAGAGTTCAAACCCCACAACTGACACCCCTCCCCCCAAAAAAGCAATCTTTTTCCTTCCTTAACATGATCATCATGTTAAGCTGCATCAATTTTCCTGAAAGTGGCCCAAATTTATTCTTTATGGCTGAATAATACTCCATTATGTGTATGGACTGCATTTTAAAAAATCAGTTATATAATATCGAAACTGTTCCCATAGCTATTATGAATAGTGCTGTAATAAACATAGGTATGCAAGTGTCTACTGTATCCTGACACATCGCCAAGAGTCATATGGTAGTCCTATTATATTATTTTGAGAAACTTCCAAACTCTTTTCCATAGTGTTTATACTAACTTACATTAGTCTAACGGTTATATAAGGGTTCTTTTCCCCCTACACATCCTTACAATATATGAGGCAGTTGAGGGATCTTGTTGCTGCTCTGAAGGCTCCTTCTCTATCTCAGGACTTGGCCACTAATATAGAACCAAATATCTGAGACGGAGCCATGAGAAAGAAGATGTAAAGGCTTACAGGAACATCTAAACACACCAGAAATTCTTCCACCAGAAGATCTGTCCAGCTCTTGCTCCTTTCCCTAAATAAGCCATCTCCAGAACTCAAGCTACAGAGATATCCTATCATCGTGCAAAATCTGAACTGAAGCTCAATCAGAAAGGCAGAAAAACACAAATCTTGAACTGGATTTCCCCAGTCTTAATTTATCTCACTGACAATATTAATTGGAAAGAAAATACATATGGATTCCTAGTAGAAGTACTGAAGAAAAGCAGTAAAGATGATACGTACAAAAGCATTCTCCAAAATATATTTTCATCCTTATATTGAAAATTAGACACAAATTTGAAATACACAGGTTGCTGAAAACCTGGCGACATTGACTGTCATTCTCTACTGCCCTGCAGTGCAGTACTGAGGAACCTCTTACCCCCTGACATTTGGTGGGTGCAAATGATCTGTGTAAGGGGAAGGGTATCATGTTCCAAATTAATAATGACCTTTTTCTTTCTTAGCAAAATCGAAATCCTTAATTTGCCAAACTTCTGTTGTCATCTTTTCACGCGAAAACCCTTAAAGCTATTAAAACTATTAAACTAATTTCGTTTAGTGAGATTCTTTCAAGTGTCAGCTTCTACGATCAGGCAGTAGTTCACTGCTGCAAGATAGACATTTTTTTAAAAACACAAAAACAAACCTATAGTACATATAAAATGCCCCTGGCTATCTTTCGGTTTTGTGATCCGTCTTTACAAAATGCAACTGAAGTAAAACTATAGATTATTCACTGCCAGGACAAGGATGATGGCCACAAGATGAACCTGAATAATGTCATCCACAGCTCCCCCAAAATGCAGGGGCCTGGCCCGCACAGCCTCCCAGAGCTGCTGCCATCTACAAAACTGCAGAGGTTGCAGGTCTCTACTGACTCAGAAGTATGACCTCACTTGCAATTTCCATATCTGGAAGAAAAAAATGAACACAGACCATTTTGGGTGTAGGGTACCTAGAGTAAGTGATATATCCCAATAGAATTTAAACTGATGTATTCTGTAAATATGAGGTAATACATTTGAAATGATGCATCTTTTCCCCTTCTAGTGTCTGGCCACTGCCCATTTATACCAAGTGATGCTTTCAGATGATTACCAATAGCAGATGACAATCAGCTTTTCTTGAAAACGTACCACTGGTTTCCTGTGTTACCTTAAATAGACAGTTGAATGCAACTGTTACCCTCACTGCATGCTTTATTCTAAGAGGTGAAATGAGGGAAATTTCAGATCTATTTTTCTTCTGGGGGAGAAGGCAAATTTAGCCTCACAATACAAACCTTGAGAAGTGCACTGTTGGCCGGAATAAGCCACATAGACTCAAGTTTTGGGGAAATCTGAACCACTTTGCTTCTCACTTAGAAGAATCCATCTGATTACTATCAGATAACAGATCTCAGTAAACTGCCTGACTTTGTTCCTTTGTTCCTTAAGCCTACACCGCTAGAAAGCACCCCTGCGCCTTGCAGCCCACCCGCCCCCTGCTCAGCGTGATGCATCTAAGGCTTTTTTTTTTTTTTTTTCCTTTGCAGAAACACCCTGGCTTCCTTCCTTATTCTAGGCCAGGTCAAACTCTGGAGGCTCACCCAGGCCGCCCCTAGCCAGCCCAGCAGCTTGGAGAAGGGGCAGGGTGACCACAGCATCTCAGAGTAGGCAAACAGATGAGTGGACATTTGCCTTATTGAGGGACCTCCTGTGGTTCCTGCTGTCATTGGCTCTCCAGGGAAGCAGGGACAGCTGGAGGGCCCCAGGTGTAATGTTCTTTTTAGTTAGCTTCAAGACCCCAGGTCCACAGAGCAATGTGTCAAAAGCAGGAGGAGCTAAACCTGACACAGAATACAAGTGAAACTGAAAACGAAGGGGCTGGGAAGGTGGCTCAGTGGTAGAGCGCTTGCCTTGCCTGCCTGAGGCCCTGGGTTCGATTCCTCAGCGCCCAGGCCCAGAGTTCAGGCCCCACGACTGGACCGCTCCCCCCAAAAAAAAAAACCACGAAATAACCTGCCTACCAAACATGGTTCCTCAGTCCCTTTGTCAGTGACCACATTTTTCTTTTCTTCACAGCAGAGCTCAGAATTTCCATTCTCTCCTCCCTCTAACCAGGCTTTAGTGTCAATTACTAACTTCCATTTCGTCAAATTCAAGGATCACAGTACTCATCTTTTTTTGGGAGTTTGTGTGTTGGTCATGGGGCCTGGGTTCTGTCCCTCAGCTCTTCAGCTCAAGGCTAGTGCTCTACCACTTGAGCCACAGCATCACTTCTGGCTTTTTTCTGCGTATGCGGTGCTGAGGAATGGAACCCAGGCCTCATGCATGCAGGGCAAGCACTTTACCACTGAGCCACCTTCCCATCCCCCAGTACTCATCTTAAGTCTAAGTTTTTGAAATATTTTCAAGGTATAATAATTTAAAAAATCCTCCCCATCACACCAGCTGCTAATTTTGAAATAAATGAATCTTGAGACATTGCCCTCACTTGTACTCACTCCATATGCAATCTCATCCTCTAAGACCTCTTTCCCTGATCGCCAGAGTCCAGAGATGGATGTGCCTGCTCCCTGCTCGCATCCTGTGGAAACTGCATCTGCCCTCGTCTCTACTTTCAGCGCCCGTGCCCTTATTTTGTATGTCTTTCTTATCCTAAAAGTCACATCCTTACAAAATGTCTTGCCTTAGAAAGGGTTTCAAGTACTCCTGTTAATCTCACACTTCAGTTTTCATTCTAGCACCTTCTATTACTTGCAAGCATTTTCTTAATTTTGTTTCTTCATCCTGTATACTTAGTATCTAGACAAGTATCAAGCATATGTACATTCCAAATATTAACACAAATGACAATACTGTGTATCATACACATGTACACTCACTGAGAAGTTAGTGAAATATATGAAAAGCAGCTACTAACAATGGTTGTAAGTTAGAAACTAAATACACATCATATAATTACATCTATATAAACATAAAACATTTATGTAAATATATATTATGAACATATATAAATTTCATAAGGTTTTTTAATGGTTATAAAAGGGGCAACCATGGTTGCAGCTTGCCATTGACAAATAGAAAGCTCTTGGTTCTGAGGTCTCATTTTACCTTTGCCATTTAGCTAGGTAATTTCCTAGGCAAGCTGCTTAATCTCTCCAATAGAAACTTCACTGGGACTCCCTACACCTTTTACAGAGCAGGCACAAAAATTAGATTGTGCACAATAAATATTCAATTAATAATACTGTCTCCTTCACAGACCCCCAACTTGGGGGTCTAACAACATTTAAATAGGAACAACAAAACCCAACATTTTCTTAAAGTCAATTCCTTAGTGCCATTAAAAAAAAATAGAACATGGGGCTGAGAATGTGGCTTAGTGGTAGAGTGCTTGCCTAGCATGCATGCAGCCCTGGGCTTGATTCTGTAGTATCACATACACAGAAAAAGCCAGAAGTGGCATTGTGGCTCAAGTGGTAGAGTGATAGCCTTAAGCAAAAGAGGCTTAAAGACAGTGCCCAAGTCCTGAGTTCAAGCCCTGGGACTGGCAAAAAAAAAACACAAACCTAGACTCTAGTGGCTCAGTCCTCTAATCCTAGCTACTCAGGAGGCTGAGATCTGAAGATCGCAATATGAAACCAACTGGATAAGAAAGTCTGGGAGACTATTACCTCCAATTAATCACCAGAAAACTGAAAGTAGAGCTATAGCTCAAAACAGTAGAATGCTAGCCTTGAGCAAAAAGAGTTCAGGGACACTGCCCAGGCCCTGAGTTCAAGTCCCATAACTGACCCCCCCCCCAAAAAAAAAGAGTGAATAAAAGAATTAAATGCGGGCTGGGAAGTTGGCTCAGTGGTGGAGTGCTTGCCTTGCATGCATGAGACCCTGGGTTTGATTCCTCAGTACCACATAAGCAGAAAAAGCTGGAAGTGGTGCTGTGGCTCTAGCCTTGAGCTGAAGAGCTGAGGGACAGTGCCCAGGCCCAGAGTTCAGTTCCACAACCGGCAAAAAAAAAAAAAAAAAAAGAAAGAAAGAAAGAATTAAATGCAATACTTGCAACTATGAAAACTAGAAGAATATGGCAACTGCTTCAGGTCATTAGAATGGCCAAGGTTATTTTGGAGAAGACCCAAAGTACAGGGAAAAACAGCAAATAAAGATGTGAGAGCCGGGCGCTGGTGGCTCACGCCTATAATCCTAGCTACTCAGGAGGCTGAGATCTGAGGATCGCGGTTCAAAGCCAGCCCGGGCAGGAGAGACCGTGAGACTCCTATCTCAAATAAACCACCAGAAAACCGGAAGTGGCGCTGTAGCTCAAGTGGTAGAGCACTCGCCTTGAGCTGAAGAGGTGAAGGACAGCGCCCAGGCCCAGAGTTCAAGCCCCACGACCGACAAAAAAAAAAAAAAAAAAAAAAAAAAAAGATGTGAGATTACAGCAAACTAATACAAGTTTCTGCACAGCAAAGAAAACCCAGAGTGAAGAGACAATGTATAAAATACTGAATTGGAAAGCCAGACGCCAGTGACTCACGCCTGTAATCCTAGCTACTCAGGAGGCTGACATCTGAGGATCGCGGTTCAAAGCCAGCCCGGGCAGGAAAGTCTGTGAGACTCTTATCTACAATAAACAAAAGTGGCACTGTGGCTTAAGCTGTAGAGCACTAGCCTTGAGCTGAAGAGCTGAGGCACAGCGCCCAGGCCCAGAGTTCAAGCCTCATGACCGACAAAAAAAAAAAAAACTGAATTAGAGAAAATATATACCACTTATTTTTAAAGGAAAATCCATAAAGCCTTAATTACTTTCTGTTCACTGTAATAAGAAATAAAATTTTTAGCATCTTACATTGAGTTATACATCACAAAAGCAGGTGTATCCTCAAAGGTAATTCAAAACCTATCCAATTGGCCATAGACAATTACAGAGAAAGCAAACCAGGAATTCTTTTTTTTTTTTTTTTTTTTGGGGGGGGGGGCGGGTGCCGATCATGGAGCCTAAACTCTGGGCCTGGGCGCTGTCCCTCAGCTCAAGGCTAGTGCTCTACCACTTGAGCCACAGCGCCACTTCCAGCTTTTTTCTTTTGGCTTATGTGGTGCTGAGGAATCGAACCCAGGGCCTCAGGCATGCAAGGCAAGCACTCTACCACTGAGCCACCTTCCCAGCCCCAAAACCAGGAATTCTTAAAAGTGGAATAACTTATTTAAATAAACAAGCTCATTAGTAAAAATCACGTTATGGGTTTTCTTTCTCTTGGTTTTTGTCCAAGATCTTTGCACCTCAATATTAATGGAGTTTTGAAAGGGGATGAATGTATATGAACAGAATAGTATAGTGTTCTTGATATATGTAAACTGTTTTGGAATCTCAAATTCTGTATCAATGGTTGTGAAATTCTCAGGCTCATTAAATCCTTGCTTTGTTGTAAAAGCTAATAATAATAATAATAATAAAAAGAAAATATATACCACTGATTCATCTTTCAGGGAGCTGATATCCAGAATGCATAAGAACTAAAACAAGAAACAAATGACTAAATTTAAAAGTGGGCAAATGATCTAAACACACTTTCAAAAGAAGAAATGCAAATGGTCAACAAACATGAAAAAATGCTCAGTATCACTAGCCATCAGAGAATCAAAACAAGATTCTATCTCTTTAGTTAAAATGGCTACTACCAAAAACCCAAGATTGGCACTGGAGCTTGTCTAGCTACTCAGAAGGCTGAGATATGAGGATTGTAGTTCAATGCCAGTCCAGGCAGGAAAGTCCATGAGACTCTTATCTACAGTTAATCAACAAAAAGCTGAAACTGGAGCTGCGACTCAAGTA
The DNA here is from genome assembly GCF_024711535.1 of Dipodomys merriami. Classification (NCBI taxonomy): domain Eukaryota; kingdom Metazoa; phylum Chordata; class Mammalia; order Rodentia; family Heteromyidae; genus Dipodomys; species Dipodomys merriami. The sequence goes on along the minus strand of NW_027206002.1, from coordinate 1,210,916 downwards.
ATAAAGCACCAACCTTGAGCTTAAAAGCTAAGGAACAGCATACAAGCCACAAAACAAACAAAAACCCCCAACCCCCCAGCAAAAATGTGAGGAAAAGGAATTTTCTTTTTTTTGAGGGGGACAGGGGTAGGCTGTTGTCAGTACTGGCATTTTGAACTCAGAACCTTGTACTTGCTGGGCAGATAGCCTACCACTTGAGTCATGATCTTTTTTGCTTTATTTATTCAGATAGGGTTATCAGGCTTTTGCCAAGGGCCAGAAACAGATCAAGATTATTCTATCTATGATTCTCAGAGAATTGATTTTATATTCTTGATGGCAATGTAAATTTCTGAAGTTCCTTAAAAAAATATCCACCAGCCAGGCGCCAGCGGTTTACATCTGTCATCCTAGCTACTCAGAGGCTAAAATCTGAGGATTTTGGTTCCAAGCTAGCCAAGACAAGAAAGTTCATGAGACCAATTAACTACCTGAAAACTGGACGTGGCACCGTGGCACAAAGTGGTAGAGCACTAGTTTTGAGTGAAAAAGCTCAAGGACAGAGCCCAGGCCTGAGTTTAAGCAAGCCCCCATTACCAACCAAATAGGTAGACAGACAGACAGGTAGATAGTCTACCATAGTCTAGAAGCTCAGGCCCTGAGTTCAAGCAACCTCCATGACCGATGGACCAACCAACCAACCAAATCACTCACTCACTCACTCACATAATCTAGCTATCACATTTCCAGTTATATATCCAAGAGGATATGCAATCAACATATCCATACATATACATAACAGCTAAGATATGGAATCAGTGTAGGTGCCCATCAATAAAAAATGGAGTAAAAATGTTATACTTAACATATACATACAGGCAACAATGGACTCAACTATGATTGAAGGGAATTTTGTCATTTGCATGTAATGGGAAGATATTCTGTTCAATGAAATTAGGCAGACACAGATAGATAAATACCCCAAATACGGACCTAAAAATAACATAAGCTAAATGACTTGATCAATGCATACCATATACATATATGGAAACAGCACAGTGAACCCTATTAATATATTCAACTAATATGTTTTCATAAAATAATTTTAGACTAACAAAAAATGGGGGACTGTAAATTAAAGCCGTTTATCACTTTTAAATCCATTAAATTATCAAATACTAAGGAATTTACAGACAATGAAAAAGAATGCATAATAAGACTGGGAATGTGGCTCAGTGGTAGAGTGCTTGCCTAGTGTACATGAAGCCCTGGGTTCAATTCCTCATACACACAAAAAAGTTGGAAGTGGTGCTGTGGTACAAGTGATAGAATGCTTTGAGCAAAAAGAAACTCAGGGACAGTGCCCGGGCCCTGAGTTCAAGCCCCAGGGGAGAGGGAGAGAGGGAGAGAGGGAGAGAGGGAGAGAGGGAGAGAGGAGAGAGAGAGAGAGAGAGAGAGAGAGAGAGAGAGAGAGAGAGAGAGAGAGAGAATAATGAAAACTGTTGGGAATGTAAACCCATATGCCATATTTAGAAAAAAAAATTAATGTTTTGAAAAAGGCAGCATATTGTGCATCCTGCTGCTATATTGTCACTTCATTATAACTTTGCTCTAGAAGACTTAGCAAGAATGTTTCTAGCATCAAAATTTCTATTTATAAAGGTGTAGGAAAAAAACACAAATATCCAGCCATAGGAAAATGCATACACATTAGTACATATTCACAGTACAATTCTTTTTTTTTTTTTTTTGTCAGTTGTGGGGCTTGAACCCTGGGCCTGAGCACTGTCCCTCAGCTCTTCAGCTCAACGCTAGCACTCTATCACTTGAACTACAGTGCCACTTCCAGTTTTCTGGTGGTTTAATGGAGATAAGAGTTTCCTTGACATTCCTACCCAGGCTGGCTTTGAACCGTGATCCTCAGATCGCAGCCTCCTGAGTGGCTAGGATTACAGGCGTGAGCCACTGGTGCCCAGCCACAGTACAATTCTGTATACCTATGCTAATAAATGAACTATAGTAAAAATCAGCATGGACAAATCAAAACAGCACGTCCTAGGAGAGTACTAGAAATATAGTGCCATGTCTTAAAAGCTTAAAAAACCAAAACACATGTAATAAACCTAGTTTTCAAGCAGCAGAGAAAGCAAAAATCTTTGCCACTGGTTACAAGGAATGAATGCCTGAAAGCTGGTTAAAAAAAAAAAAAAAAAAGGAAACCAGTGGCACACGCCTGCAATCCTAGCTACTCAGGAGGCTGAGATCTGAGGATCGTAGTTTGAAGCCAGCCCCAGCAGGAAAACCCATGACTCAAATGGTAGAGAGCTAGAGAGCTAGTGACAGTGCCCAGGCCCGAGTTCAAGCCCCAGGACAAAAAAGGAAGGAAGGAAGGGAGGAAGGAAGGGAGGGAGGGAGGGAGGGAGGGAGGGAGGGAGGGAGGGAGGGAGGGAGGGAGGGAGGGAGGGGCCTCTTAGTGATACCTGTCCATGACAATGATAAACTTCTGGGATTGGTCGGGGGAAGGTGGTATCATTGGTACTCAATCTTAATATGCTTTAAGCCTAACAAAGAATAAGCATTTTGTGTATATGCCTAGGTATATACATTCTATGGTATATATATTAAATGTATTAAAAGAAAGATGAGGGACTGGGAAGGTGGCTCAGTGGTAGAACGCTTGCCTTGCATGCCTGAGGCCCTGGGTTCGATTCCTCAGCACCACATAAGCAAAAAGAAAAAAGCCGGAAGTGGCGCTGTGGCTCAAGTGGTAGAGCGATAGCCTTAAGCTGAAGAGCTGAGGGACAGCGCCCAGGCCCAGAGTTCAGGCCCCACGACTGGACCCAAAAGAAAAGAAAGAAAGATGACTAGTAATGAGTAGCAATTTACTATCAAATCTCCAGTCTCATACTTACTGGTCAAGAGTTTTATAATAGATGTCCAGATCCTTGTTCACAAGCTCTGTTGTTCTCATAACAATCATCATTTCTCGATACTTCTCCTCAGCATCCCGAAATTGAGGATCTCGAAGTTCTTTCTTAAAATGAATAATTTCTTCTTCATAACCTTTCTGTCGCCCTAAGGCCAAACTGTGGTTTCTTTTTATACTGTCTATGTTATCTTCCAACTGCTGATGTTCCCTAGAAGACAGAAAAATGACCAATGAGGATCTCTCTAATTTTTAACCAACGAAAGCAGAAATACCACATGATCTCTTTTTAGGGGTAGGAAGGGGCTTGAGGTTTGAACTCAGGGCTTCGTTAGGCAAGCTCTCCAGTCACACCTACAGCTCTTTTTGCTATTGTAATAATTTGAATAGTGTTTTGATTTTTGCCTGGGCTGTAATCTTTTTTTTAACTGTATTTTTTTTTGTCTTTTCTTTTTTTTTTTTTTTTTGGTACTGGGGATCGAACCCAGGATATTGCACTTGCTAGGCAAACGCTTTGCCACTGAGCTACATCCCAGCCCTGGGCTATAATCTTGACTTACACATTCCACATCCATGTTATCATACCATTATTGGCTGAGATGGGGTCTTATGGACTTTTTGCATGTGCTTCTCTCTGATCACAATTCTTTTGCTCTCAAACTCCTGAGACAGATACTGTAATCAACTTTAGAATTTTCCCTCTACCTCCACTGGGTAGGGTTAGGGTCTCAATAACATTTGGGGGAGGGGGAGGCAGGAGTAGGTTGTGGGGCTTGAACTCTGGTCCTGGGCACTGTCCCTCAGCTCTTCAGCTCAAAGCAAGCGCTCTACTACTACTTGAGCCAAAGCACCACTTTCAGTTTTCTGGTGGTTAATCAGAAATAACTATCTCACAGACTTTCTAGCCTAGGCTGGCTTTGAACTGCAATCCTCAGATCTCAGCCGAGTAGCTAAGATTACAGTCTTGAGCCACTGGTGCTTGGCTCAGTAACTCTGGCCTTGAACAGTGATCCTCCTGTTCTCAGCCTCTGGAGTAGTTAGGATTATAGGCATGAATACCAGGCCTGTATCATTCATCTCTTTAAAGTGCCATTCTCCTTATCTATCAGTATATGATGAGACTCTCTCCTTGCTTTGTAAGGCTTCATTACTAAACACATGAATCTTGTCAAATTTTTGCTGCATATAAGTTTCTGAATAGCTCATTTTTAATGCACTGGCTAAAGAGCCCTTTTATCAGTACTAAGATCTCACAGAATTCATAAGCCATCTCTAAGGTGGACTAGGAAGGAACAAATTATCTTCTGTATTAGGATGGCAGTAAGTAAATGAAGCACAATCCAGCCAGGTGAATAACCAAGTGTCGATGACTCACCCCTGCAATTCTAGCTACTTGGGAGGCTGAGAATGGGAGAACTCTGGTTCAAGGTCAGCTCAGGCAGAAAAGTTTACAAGATTACCTTTTCAAAACACAGTAGAGTGCCTGTTAGTTTTGTGGAAGGCTGACAACAGGAGGATCTCAGTTCAGGTCAGCCTGGGCAGAAAAGTCTGACATTCTGTCTCAAAGGAAGAAGCTAGGTGTAGTGTCCAGGTGGCTGTCATCCAGGGTATGAGGGGGAGCCTCAAACTAATGGATCACCGCTCCAGTGCACCTGAGCAAGAAGCAAGAACCTACCTCTGAAACCCAGAACAAAAAGGGCTGGAGTGGGGGCTGGGAAGGTGGCTCAGTGGTAGAGCGCTTGCCTTGCATGCTCAAGGCCCTGGGTTCGATTCCTCAGCACCACGTAAGCAAAAAGAAAAAGCCGGAAGTGGAGCTGTAGCTCAAGTGGTAGAGTGCTAACCTTGAGCTGAAGAGCTGAGGGACAGCGCCCAGGCCCAGAGTTCAAGGCCCCACGACCGGACCCAAAAAAAAAAAAAAAAAAAAAAAAAGGGCTGGAGTGGCTCAAGTAGTAAGAGGAAGCACAATGCCCTGAGTTCAAACTCTAGTACTGGAAAAAAAAAAAAAAAAAAGAGAAGGAAGAATCTGACAAATCTTACCCCTCCCCCCAATGCTCTGGTATCCACAAAATTAGAACTGGGACAATCTAGAATGAGTCCCCACTGACAAACTGTGCTGCCAATAACTCCACTGGCAATAGTGTAGATTGTTCAGGCCTCTGACCCCGGATGGCTCATAGCCATAAACTTTATGCTGAATACCACTATGCTGTGCAGCAGAAGATTCAAGACCTGGCATGTTTAATATTAGGTAATTACTGCCCATCACCACAGTATGTTATCAATTCTATACTATTTCTTCAATTTTAAGGCCATAAAACATTTTTTTGGTAAAAACAGACTGTCTTTTTAGCTCCAATAAACCACCAGAAAACCAGAAGTGGTGCTATGGCTAAAAGTGGTAAGAGCGCTAGCCTTGATCTGAAGAACTCAGGAACAGCATCCAGGCACAGAGTTCATTCATTCTTTTGTAAACCAGGTACTTAATTTCTTCAAATTAAGAATGTTTAACTAAAAACTATTTTATGCTGGGTATAAAAATATATGCCTGTAATCCCAGCCCTCAGATGGTGGGAGGTCTATAAGTTCAAGGCTACCCTAGGTTATGAGACCCTGATGTTGAAAATGAACTACATACCTTGTGGGTGGGGATGGGAAGGAAAAGCAGAGAGCCTGAGAAAAGGGGTGAAACGGTCCCAAACGAAATATGCTCTTTACCTGACTTAACTGTAACCCCTCTGTACATCACCTTTATAATAGCAACCTTAAAAATTTTTAAAAAGAAGTCGAGCCCCGGTGGCTCATGCCTATAATCCTAGCTACTCAGAAGGCTGAGATCTGAGGATAATGGTTCAAAGCCAGACCAGGCAGGAAACTCTGTGAGACTCTTATCTCCAATTAACCATCAGAAAACCAGAAGTGGTACCATAGCTCAAGTGCATAGTGCTGGCCTTAAGCTGAAGGGCTCAGGGACAGAGCCCAGACCCAGAGTTTAAGCTCCATGACCAAACCAAAAAATAAAAATTTTTTTGAAAACAAGATGAAACCCTGACTTAAGAATAAATAAATGGTGCTGATGGCTCACATATGTCATCCTACCTTCTCAGGCGGCTGAGATCTGAGGACTGCAGTTCAAAGCCAACCAGAGTAGAAAAGTCTGAGACTCAATCTCCAGTTAACAAGCAAAAAAGCCAGAAATGGAGCTAAGGCTCAAGCTGTAGAGCACTAGTCTTGAGTATAAAAGCTCAGAGACAGTGCTCAGGCCTTGTGTTCAAGCTCCAGGACTAGCCCATAGTGGGGGAAAAAAAATTGCCAAACTATAAAAACATACTTTCTCATCTGCAGGACTTGCATTTGACCCATTTCCTTCAAATGTCGTTTTCTTTCTTCTTCAACCTCTTTCAGTTCCTCATTTCTTTTTCTTAGGGTAAGGTTATCTTGTAGCCACCTTTCTTGTATCTAAATATGAAACCAATTAACAAAAATAACCAAGTTATTAACAAGAGATCTGCATCAGGCAATTAACTACTAGTGCTAATTCTGCCTTAGATTTAAATTTGATAGAGGGAAAATAAGCCAGCTGCTGAAGAAATCTCCAGCCTATTCTTCCCCCTGGTACCATTCCAGGGGCCTAAGAGCCACATCTCCAGTTCTGAGATTTTTTTTTTTTTTTTGGGGGGGGTCAGTCATGGAGGTTGAACTCTGGGCCTGGGCGCTGTCCCTCAGCTCTTCAGCTCAGGCTATCCCTCCACCACTTGAGCCATAGCTCCAACTTCCAGTTTTCTGGTGGTTAATTGGAGATTAAGAGTCTCATGGACTTTCCTGCCTAGATGCCTTTGAACTGTGATCCTCAGATCTCAGCCTCCTGATATAGCTAGGATTACGGGTGTGAGCCTCTGGCACCTGGCCAGTTCTGAGATATTTGTGTGGAACTCAGGGCCTCATGATCATAGTTGGTACTTTACCACTTAAGCCAAATATTCTGTAATATAGTTACATAAACATATGAAGGTATTCAGCATGTAATTAGGTCAGACCAAGAGTCAATTTACCTATCATTTATATATTTAAAATTTCTTGGTGGTATAGCCATATACTCACCAAAAAGCTGATCTAGCTAGTTTTCGAAGAATCTTTTTATGCTTGTTTTTTGTATGATGGAGAACAAATCCATTCTGAGCAAACAGTTCAGGCTATACCCCTAGAGCCTTTTAAAGAGACCTTTTACTTTTGATAGTGGTAGAATATAAACTCATTCTTGCTAGGCTGGCATAATGCTGATCCAAGCTTCTAGCCCTGTTTTCCACTCATTATAAGGTCTCCCTTTCTACCCAAGAGCATGCCTGAACCACAGTCCACCTATTTTTAGGTTTCCCATCATTGCTGGGATCATAGGTATATACTATTATGTCCAACTTCTCTTCCACAGAGATGGAATATCAGACTTTTCTACCCAGACTGGTCTGGCACCTCGGTCCTTTCAATCTCAGCTTCTTGTGTAGCATGTGATGACAGCTACACATCCCTGTGTCTAACTATGGATTGTAAAGGGGTCTCAAAGCTTGGACCCAGCTGGCCTTGAATTGTAATCTTCCTGTTGCTAGTCTTCCAAGTAGATAGGATTATAGGTATAAGCCACTGGTGCCTGGATTAAAGAGTTTTAACTAGTGCTTACAACCAAGCAAATAGTAAATTTTGTTCAAAACATTAAGAACAGAAAAATGATGTAGTTACAAAGACATTAACTCCCATACCTGAATATATACATGTGAAAGGCAACTTGACATTTTAATTATATTATGGAAATGACTTCCTTTAGAGAAAATAAGTCATATGGAAACCAAATGCAAAATGATTTACTATAGTGAAGATTTTCCTTGCAGAATACTTGCCAAATTTGAGCTAAGAGTCTCTTGGACTTTTCTTCCTAGGTTGATTTTCAATTTTGATCCTCAAATCTCAGCCTCCTACATAGCTAGGATTATAAGTATGAGCCACCAGCACCTAGCCCTTACAGATAAAAGTAAATATATGGCTTCAATCCATCTCTTGATTTATTCATTTATCCCACCTAAACATATATTAGAAGAAAACATACAGATACATGTAGGATTTTCACTACCATACAATGTAACCAGACAATGCAAGTTATGGTACATACACACACAAAAAATGGTATATTTTGTAATCAGTAACAATGCAGCTGGACATGATGGTGAACTCTGCAATCCTAGCACTTGAGATACTATAGGCAAGAGGATCATAAGTTTGAGGCCATCCTGGGCTACTCAGTGACACCTTGTGTCAAAAATCAAAAATGTAACAAAAAAGATAGGAACACAATTCATTTGTGAATCAATATGTAAGATCCAATTATGCTAGCAGAAAACAGTTATAAAACAATGCATGATATAATCCCATCTGTAAAGGTTATACACACAAATATAAACTTATTACCCCATCTGCTGCTGATGAATAAAAATCTTTTAAGAACAAGAACCAGGCACCAATGGCACACATCTATAATCCTAGTTACTCAGGTAGCTAAGATCTGAGGACTGAAGTTCAAAGCCCATCTCAGCAGGAAAGTCTACAAGACTCTTAATCTCCAATTAACTAGCAAAAAAGCCAGAAATAGAGTTATGGCTCAAGTGGTAGACCACTAGCCTTGAGCAAAAGAGCTCAGGGATAGTAATCAAGCCTTGAGTTAAGAAAAGCCCCAGTATAGGTACGTACATATGTACACACACACACACACACACACACACACTCTCTCTCTCTCTCTCTCTCTCTCTCTCTCTCTCTCTCTCTCTCTCTCTCTCTCTCTCTAATAGTAATAACACCAAGGAACTAAGACCTGGAACTAGAAGGAGAGGAATACTTAATTTTATGTCTTTATGTTTAAACTTTTACCATATAGACCTTGTATTAAAAATCAAAATGAAGGGCTGGGAAGGTAGCTCAGCTGTAGAGTGCATTCCTTGCAAGCATGAGGCCCTGGGTTCGATTCCTCAGCACCACGTAAACAGAAAAGGCCAGAAGTGGCGCTGTGGCTCCAGTGGTAGAGCGCTAGCCTTGAGCTGAAGAGCTGAGGGACAGCGCCCAGACCCAGAGTTCAGGCCCCATGACCGGCAAAAAATAAATAAATAAAAATAAAAATGAAAAATAATTTTACTGGAATTGCTTTTCTCTGTATTTCCACTGACTTAATAATACCATCTATTATAATAAAATGAAATATACGGCTGGGAATGTGGCTTAGTGGTAGAGTTAGCATGCAGAAAGCCCTGAGTTCAATTCCTCAGTACCACCTAAACAGAAAAAGCTAGAAGTGGCGCTGTAGCTCAAGTGGTAGAGTGCTAACTTTGAGCACAAAGAGACTCAGGGACAGCACCCAGGCCCTGAGTTCAAGCCTCATAACTGGCAAATAAATAAATAAATAAGTAAATAAATGAAATACAAAAAAGAATGTTACAGATGCTGTGAGCAAAAGATTCACTTATTTTTAAAGTAGTTGTACAATGTGTCAATTTATAAGTATCATGATTCATCTTCCTCATCTTGCCAACCTCACCCATACACTCGCTTATGTGATTCCATTTTCATGTATGTACATTGAATATAAAAAGACCTACCTTCTGTGTATCAATGTCTTGCCTCATTGTTCCCATTTCTTTACTTATCTTTTCTTTGTGTTTGTCACATTCACTTAGTTGAGCTATTACCTTATTAAGTTCAGTTTCTTTTTGCTACAAAAAAACAAATTCTTTAAGCACATGAAGTAAAAATATGACCAAATAAATAATTTCAAGTTTATAAGTTGAAGTTACCTCCTTATAGTTATCTTTTCCATCTTGAATGTAATTTTCAATGTCTTTCATATAACCATTAATATTTTTAACCTTCTCTTTGATATCATTCAGCTGTGAAAAACATTTAATAAATGTATACAGTGTAAAAACAGGACACGTAATAGTATAGAATAGTGAAACACTGGATTCTAAAGTAAGGAGTTTCAGTTTCCACCAGTACCAAATGTTGTGATCTCAGATAAGTCCCTCTATCACCATGCAGGGGAGGAGTTTCAATTCTTACCTTCTATTATTGGTCAATATGTTTTTGTTTTTTCTCACCAGTCCCAGGGCTTGAACTCAGGGCCTGGACACTGTCCCCAAGCTTCTTTTGCTTAAGGCTAGCACTCTATCATTTGAGCCACAGCACCACTTAGGGATTGAGCCCAGAGCTTCATGCGTGCTAGGCAAGCACTCTACCACTAAGCCACATTCCCAGTCCATAAGTTTATTACCTAATCTAACAATAACTTCCAATGTCAAAATTATATCATAAGGACTGAGGTGCAGTGCTTGCCTAGCCCTAGGTTCTATCCCCAACATACACAAACACAGTATATATATTAGTCTGAAAATGCTATTTACTTCATCAAGCTATATAGTTATATATGAAATAAATACTAGCTACTCAGGAGGCTGAGATCTGAAGATCATGGTTCAAACTGTGAGACTCATCTCCAATTAAACACCAGAAACCGGAAGTGGTGCTTGGCTCAAAGTGGTAGAGCGCTAGTCTTGAGCAAAAGAGCTCAAGGATAGCACCTCGGCCCAGAGTTCAAGCCCCATGACAGTGGAAAAAAACGGGGGGGGGGGGGGGGGGGAGGGATATATAAATAAACTTAATACCTGATAAGTAAATACATAAGTGAAATCTTACTTTGTCCTGTGCTGTTTTATTGCTGGAATATTTTTTGTTGATTATTTCTTCTTTTTCTTGCTGGAATTTTTCCAATGTGGTTTCTAAAGGGTTTATCTGTTCCTTTGCATCCTAAAAATAGAAAATACATCAAATTTTATATAATATTCCACTATCTTATTTTAGGTGTCACACATATTTCATGTGCCAGCCTTTAGAGTTAAGTCATCTACTTATTTTGACAATCCTGTGAGCAAGCTCCTATTATTTTCATCCTCATATTTCAAAGGAACCAAGTCTTCTCTAA